>NC_089674.1:4457615-4800230 GCF_037042795.1 Molothrus aeneus | reverse complement strand
TAATCTGTGACTGGGACTTTGTTATGTGTTTGGAATATGAGTATGTGGGATATGAGACTCTATGATAAGGCTGATGTTTAGGGAAAGATCCATAATCCCATCTTGAAAGGGTTATGAAATTTCTGTAGGAAATTTGGACAATGTCATTGTCTGAGCCCAGGCCTGAAGGTAGAAGAACAAACTCATGTCCCTTCAAGGTCTCTCTCTGTGTTATTTTTTAAAGATTGAGGGTGGTGTAGCCAAATTTCCCTCAAAATACAACAACTCTGAGTGTTCCTGCCCTGGTAAGGGCACTCCTGGAAATTAAGCTTGTTGGGATCCATCTGGTAGCCTGTGTTCCAGGCAAGGTAGTCCCAGATGTTCCCAGATGTGTGGTAGTTTCATGCATGATTTTCTGTAAGGCAAACCACGTTTTTAGGCTGTGTCTCATCTTCTCTCCTCCCCCATCCTCATGTGGTTGTTTCTCCTCTGAGGTTAAGCTACAGTCAGAGAGAATAAAATAATGAATGCAACGAGGAAAAGAAGCTAGGGTTTCTTTTAAGCATTTTGGTTTTATTTCTTTCAAATGACACTTGAAGAATTGGAGCCTGTTAAAGCTCTCTCCAAGGAGCAAGGTTTCTTTTGAGAGGAGAACCATGGGGAAATGCAGCAGCAACAACAAAAGTGCACCAGAATCCCTCAGACCTGGGCGTTCTCCAAAGAGCTCTGGCTGTCGTAATTTACACACCTTGCCTAATTCAGAGCACATGTCTCAGCTCCAAGAGGCATTCAGTAGACATGCTGCTGTCTTCCTCACAGTGGGCCTGCTGTGAGTTTGTCAGCAGTGCTGTTAACAATGACAAAGTAGTTCATCAATGTATTTCTTTCTTCCTTTCTTTTTTTTTGTTTTTTTTTTTTAACACCAAGATCCCAGAAGCAGCAAAAATCTCCTGTGTTGTTCCTGTGCTGTAGCCTTAGGGAGAAACTCAGCAGTAATAGAGCTGCTGCTGCTGGGTGCTGAAAGCCTGCTCTTTAATCAAGGAATTGGCAGTTTGTCCTTTAATATCCCTGTCTGTGGGTTGTTCTTGTATCCAGGTGGGATTCCCTGGGCTGCTGGTTGTGCTGGCACAGAGCTCACAAATGCTGCTGGGCCAAGGGCTGTCCAGGGCTGGGAGCATTAAATGCATTCCAGGCAGAACCACCTGTGCTCCTGCATCATCATATTCCAGCTCTGCTGGCTTTGGAAGGGCTTGGAAGGGTCCAGCCTTTGGGCCTGAGCCTGTTCTGTGTCTTCTGTGTGGAGCACAACCAAGTTAGCAAATACTCATGGATCCAGAAAAGCTTGGAAATGTGATGTGGAGAGATGTCTGGGCTGGCTCTGCAGGAAATCCAGCTGGATGATTCAATTTCCTGGTGATTTTCATGCCACTGCCATACCCTGAATGGCACTTTATAATCCAAAAATCACCTCTTGCACTTACCCAGAGACTTCTAATCTGCCCCAAAATGACCACCTGCACTTTTCCATGGTCCTTTGATGTGCCCCAAAATCATCACTTCTCCATGGACTTTTAGGCTGCCTGTTTGCCTCTGTGGGTCTGATGGGAATGGAATAGAAATTTGTTGAAATTAAAGACTGATAACCCAGCAACAAAATCAAATGGAACTGGTGAAAATTTCTGCAAGCTTCTGGAAGTCCTTTTAGGAGTAGATTCTGGAAATAGATGAGAGAGAAGATAAGGAGTAATAAGGAGTGGAAAAGCCAGTCCAGAGCTGGGAGCTGTGGATTTCACCTTGTTTCAGTATGAAAGTGTTATCAAAGGTTTATGTGCTGCTCAGGCTCCACTGAACCCAGGAGACCCCAGGTACTGGCCCTGAGGACTTGGGCACCCACTAGAAAGTTTATGGTCAATAAAAAAATGGACTCCACCATTTTCATGCTGATTTAATGAATTCCTTAATTGTCCTCAGTCTTCAGCTGCCTGGTGGGACTTTTTGAGGGGGGTATCTGTACTGGGGTTTGGAATGGGCAGACTGGGAACTGACCCCCCTTAGCTGATAAAGGAACTTTCCCCTCTCCCCTTCCCCACAGCTCAAGGAGCTTGGTCTGACTCATGTCTGGTGTCTACAACATATGGTAAGAGTTAAGAGAAAGAAAAAAAGGAAAAAAAAGAAAAAAAGGTGGGGGAAGGGTAGGACAAGAGGGTTCCACTGAATTTAGTAAGAGTCCTTAGAATTTCTGCTGAAGTCCTACAGGGAAAGTGTACACACAAACACACACAATGTTTCTGCAAGTTTAGAGCCAAGAGATGTAAAATTTGGGTGGAGGGTCTTCAGAAAAGACACAGGGCTTGCAGGTAGAAAAAAATTAAGAAAGAGGTGTTAAAATGAACATGAAGTTAGACCCTGGGCTTAGTGGAAATAGTTCTAAAGCTGTTGAATTCCCACTCCATGGATACCAGCTGGAGGTCTATTCTTCTCCCAGAGAATGTTTGGGAAGAACTGGTGGAAATTGCCTTTGGCTGCAGTGTTGGGTGAGTGTTTAAGGAAATAAAATGGATGCTGTTCAAGCCAAAGTTGCAGAATCCATGTTCCCTTAATCCCATCTGTATTTTTTTCATCCCCGTGGAAGGTGGTTTGGAATAATTTCTGAGTGAAAAGATTTGTTCAAGAAAAGATTTGTAGAGCTCAGCTGCAGAAGTCTCAGGCCTGGGTTTGCTTCATGCCCAGCCTTCCCACTGCCTTGATCCCAAACTGTGGGAATTGCTCTTGAGTCAGGTCTTCGTGCAGATCCTACAGGGAGAGTCTGTGTTTCCCTGCAATATCTTAAGGCCACATTTGTTGTGTTACCTCTGTGTGGGCTTTTTGGCTGCCCCTGCACTAATTTGTTGACATAAGAATAGAACCATATTTTCAAGCAGCATCTGCTTGTCTTTCTTCCATGAGTTCTGCATATTTTCTGCTCTGTTTTTCCAAAAGCTGTTGGGCGTACATCCAATAACCCCTCCCCAGCTCTTCCAAAAGTTGATCCCTGCAATTGCCCAAGGGCCTGAATAAGGATGAGAAAAAAAATAAAATAGGTTATCTGCATGAGAATGATAGATAGACAGATTGATATATATGTATATATAGAGAGAGAGATAGACTGTAAGACTGCAATAAAATTGGAAAAGCTAAGTCCTCCCTCTCCAGGAAAATGTGTGATCCATGGAGTCCACAGCCATGGAGTTTTAAAAGCAAGGCCTTGGGGTGTTGTTTGAGCAGTGCCATAAAATCAGTTTGAAATCTGCTCACTTAGGGCTTTGATTTGTGTTTATTTACAGTACATTAGCTCAGATGGTGCCTCTTCCCCACTGCAGAGCTGGTGGAGTGAATCACAGAATCCCAGAATGTTTTGGGTTGAGAGGGGCCTTAAACCCCTTCCAGTGCCACCCCCTGCCATGGGCAGGGACCCCTTCCACTATCCCAGGGTGCTCCAAGTCCCATCCAGCCTGGCCTTGGACACTTCCAGGGATTCAGGGGCAGCTGGAGGCAACAGATGTGCCTGGATTTCACTCACATTATGGACAAAGATGTGGCTCCAACTGCAGCTGAGCTGGGTTTAAGCCAAGCTTAGTTCCTTTTACAGGCAGGTAAATGCTGTTTGTTTCCCTCTGCTACTCTGCTCTGAGAGGAGTAACCCCCAAAAATCAGAATTATGACCTGCTGAGGGCAGAAACTTCTTTCAACCTTCCCAGGTGGGTGTGTGAGAACACCTCTCAGCTCTTCCTGGTGCAAGTCTAGTGATAAAAACCAACTGAACAACACATAAAGTGCATAGAGGATGAACTTGTGGGCCACCCTTGTGCTCCATGAGTTGTGAACGTGGATCATCAGCTGCTCTGGAAACGAGATGAGCCTTGTCATGCAGTGCCAGCTACAGCTCTTAATTGCCCTGTTGTAATGTGCTATTCCTTTGCTAATAGTTTGAGTTATTTCTTTGTTAACCTTTACACAGCCAATAACAAATTAAACATCATTATCTGAGTTTAAAATAGGCTGTAAATCTTGAGGCTCTGCTTGGTTCTCAGGTGCTTACAACAAGGGAGCAATAAAAGGGCATTTAATGATGCTCCCAAACACAATGTGAGAAGTGTTATAAGCAAAAGGGGGGAAAACAGGGCAGTTCTGAAGTGTCCATGTGTCCATGGGAAGATTGGTTTGCAGAAATGATTGATGGAAACATGGTGCTGATCAAAGTGGGGAGCTTTTAAAGTTGCAGGCAGGTAACGTGGTTCCAATGCTCTGAATGGTTTTGATTAAGCAAAATTAAAGGCCTATAGGAACATTTGCTACAAAATCACTCAAATAACTGCCTGCCTCATCCCTGGAAGTGTCCAAGGCCAGGCTGGATGGGGCTTGGAGCAACCTGGACTAGTGAAAGTGTCCCTGCCCATGGCAAGGTGTGGAATTAGATGAGATTTAAGGTCCCTTCCAACCCAAACCATTCTGGTGTTCCATGAAATGCTGGATGTGGGCTAAATATTCCAGTGCTTTCAGACTGGAAGGTGGTAGGAGAAGGGTGGGGATGAGTTTGGAAGGTGATTTCCCTCTTGTGTAGAGAGAATGCTTCCTGCTGAGATGTGCAGGAAAAGCCCTCCCAGCCCATGGTGTCCCAGCTGTGCCCAATACCCACCTTGTCCCCTGCCCAGAGCTCTGAGTGCCACCTCCAGGGATGGGGACTCCACAAGATTCCCTTCTCCTCTCCCCTGCAAAAAGAACGTGTAAAGCACCCCAGGAATGACTTGTAAACCATCAACTGAGGTGCAGAAGTACAGTGACAGAGAACCTTGCTGTGAGACACTGCGTTTGTGTGGCTGTGGCCTCTCCTGTACCCAGTAATTCAGAATAAACAAGGACCAACCACCATCTGGCTTCTCTCAGCATTTTATTCACTCACTAAATCTGAGAACAAGAGGGTTAACAGAGGCTTGGCTGCATCCTGGGGTTGCAGAGCAAGTGTCTGTGTTATTGTGCACCGCTAGATGTTTTTTACTTGTTTGGAGCACATCCCTTACAATTTTTTGGCCAGTCAGCAAAACCTTTTGGTCTTGTCTTCATTGTGCCTCAGGGGTGGGGACCTGGAGCATGGCCTTCTCTGTGCTAGGAGGCTCCCAGTTCCCAGCATCTCCAACCCTGCTGATCCACAGGAACCTGCTTTCCCCTGGGATGATGGATTAGTGGGGTTTATCCTTTAATATGCCATCGCCTGGAAGAGAGTTTTCAATGGGATTTAATGAGAGAATCTGTCCAAGTTGAGGATGGGGGGCTGTGTGAGGAAAAACTCTTCCTAGCTGAGTCTATTTCTTGGTGGTTTAAATATTTTTTTAAATGATTACAATTACTAATTGTAATTTATCCCTTTTGGGGCATCAAGTCTGTCCTCCTGCCACCTGACATAACCCAACAGAAAGGTGAGTTTCCTTCCTGCAGCACAGAATTACTTTGGCTTCAGGCTCAGAAATTTTCTCACCTAAGGGACAAACCCATTCACAGGAGAAGAGCTGGGCTGGGGAAGATGTGACAGAAAAGCAAGCACAGACTTTCAATACTTTAACAAAATATCTTCACATATATTTATGCTCCATCCGTGGAAGTGTCCAAGGCCAGGCTGGACAGGGCTTGAGCAACCTGGGATAGTGGAAGATGATTTTAATGTCCCTTCTGACCACCTAAACCATTCCATGATTATATAGTTTATATATTATGATAACAGAATGCTGTCAAGCAATACTTTGTTTGTTGCTTTGGTGCCTCCCTGGCACAGCCAGCTGTGGGTGGCCCAGGGTTTTGAGGATCTGAGCTGTGGGATTGGTTCCCTTGGCCAGGCTGGGACTCTGTGGCTGGGATTGGAACCTGGCATTTCTGAGTTGTAATATTTTCCTTCAACCACTTCACTGTGGCATCTTCTCCCTTGTACTTCACCCTCGTGGTAGCAGCTGTAAATCAGAATGAATGCTGTCTAAGCCTGCTTTGCCTGCTGTAGAACTGTGCTGCTGCTGAGCTGCAGCCAAATTATAAGTGGTGTCTGTACAGAGCCCCTGAAGCTCAGTCTTGAATGTTTTCTTCAGCAAATGCCAGGATCAGACATCAGGAACAATCTTGCCTGGGACATTTCCAGGCTGTGCATGGACCACATTTGTGCTGCAAAGGGAAACCCCACCAGCTCCCACCCCAGTTCCTGATGGGTGGAGTTGGCTGACTTGGTGGAGGACAGCAGATTGGATCTTTTCCTTACCTTTCCAGAGGACCACAGTGTGTTAAACCCTACTTTATTTCTATTTTATGATGAAAATACATTGTGGCACTACAATACTGTGATGGTTTGTTTTGGAAGGGGAATTGTTGGCCCTCATGTCCTTGGGGCAGATCCTCTTTTGGGCACTGGGTCATCCCATTCTATCTGTGATTCCTAGTGAGGCTCTTCACTAACATTGGCCCTCTGTGCTGTGACCTATACAAGGCTATAATTCCTGCTGGCACTACTTGGATGTATTCCTTCCATCATAATTTCTTTAAAACCTGTGATAGAAGGTGTTGTGTGCTGGGCTTGGCTTGGGAAGAGAATTAGAAACTGTTTTTCTGTTTTCTGCTCGTGGTGGCTTTGGCTTTCACCAGCCTAAGCCAAAGATGACAAAAATGTGGGGAGAGGCCAGACCTGGAGTTGCTCCTTGCTGAGGTATGGACAGCTCCTCTGGCCTCCTGCAGCTCTGTAGCAAACATTTGCTGGGTTGTGCCTACAGACAGGACTTTTATTGGTTTAATTTTTTTATTTATTTCTTTGCAAAGGTGCTCATTCAGCTTTTGAAATGTTTCACACCTGTTACCTCTTATTGTGGCTTGAGCTGGAAATGCTTTTAGAATATAAAAAACATTAAAAAAAAAAAAAAAGAATCTGTTAGTTTTTGAGCTTTGTGTTGTCTAATAATATGGAGTTTGCTTTTTCTACCTGGAGCAAAACCTACACAGAGGTTGCTGTGGTTTGGAGATGAGTGATGAGACCTGAACACCTGAGCCCTGATGTCCCTTTGAGGGGCCATGAGCAGCTTTTGGAGCTCCTTGGTGCTGCCCTGTCTATTTTTGCACTTGGAGAGACCTTGGGAAGTTTGTGGCGCTCGGGGAGGGGCAGCAGGACCTGCAGGAGAAGGAGCCAGGCTGTCATGAGAGGTGTCCGAGGTCCCAGGATTTCCCCCTTTCCCTGCCCTGCCCCAGCCATTCCCCAGGGCCCAGCACAGGAGGTGGAGCTGCAGCCACAGCCCTGCCCTCCCCTGGGGTGGGTAATTCGGAATTTACAGCCCCTCTCTCCAACAAGGTCTATGGCACCTCGGGGACCCATTGGGGAAAGAATGCTGATTCCCTTTATGAATTTTTGATGGGGGAGGAGGAGCAAGGGAGGCCACAGGGGGAACTTGTGAAATGTTAATATTTTTTTCTTTTTTAGCGGTGCTGTGAACATCCCCTCTGATTATGTTTGCTAGGATAAACTTCCCTGAATGTCTCTTCTCTTCAATTCCCCCTTCCTGCTTGCAAAGCGAGAAACAATAGCCAGAAACTCTCATTTCCATTCCACAACTTCAGTAATGACAGAATTTTCAGCTGCTGTCCTCCTCCAAAAAATCAAGATGCTCAGTAAACAGGATATTTTCCTTGAATATGCTCTAAATGAGCCTCCTTTGTTCAACTTTATTTTGGTGGTCCATGGGGGTGGCACTCCTGGGACTGGGAGTGTCTGAGTGTGCTTCACTGCTGAGGAGGAAATGAAGGGTTTGCTTTTATTAGAGTGTATGAATGCACATTACTCAGCTGTAATTTTTCTTCTTCCCATCATCAGCACAAACAAATGGTCACCCCTGACTTCTTTTTGCAGGTGAAATGTTCCCCCAGTGTGACCTTAACCACAGCTTTAATCACAGAGGGGGTCTTGAGGGGTTTTTTTGAGGTGTTTTCTTGGTGCGTTTCCTTTTTTCTTATTAGTAATTTAATCAAAGCTTTGCAGAAGTAAATCTAATTTTTTGCCTTTCTCTGCTGATTTTGGTTTTGGATCTAATTATAACTTTCTTTGGCTTAGAGTGATGCAAGGTCTATGTTGTAACAAAGAAGAACCAGTTGTGCTTAATTTTTGTAAGGGACCATCAGACAAGGGTTAAACAGGGCAAATAGATCCAAAGTTTCATTGATAAGAAAAGACAGAATTAGATGTGGTGAAAGAAGGGAAATGATGACATAAATGTTCAGATAGTGATTTTGGGGAGAAGGATATCTTTGATTTTTAGATGAAAAATGTGTGCATCAGAAAGGAGGTTTGCCGTGATTTTCCAGAGGTGCCATATCCTTGTAGAGGCCGGGAGTGGATGAAATAAATGCTGAATTCCTGATTCTGTGAGCAGCTCCCTGTCTGTGGCCAGGACATGTTTCCCTCCCATGGGGGTTCAGGGGTGTGTGCAGTGCCCTGGCTCTGGCTGGGCCCTCCTGCTGCTGCTGCAGCACCATCATCACCCTCAGAGCCACGGGGATCAGGGCGCTGGGGGCTGCACCTCAGGCCAGGCATCGCTGCCCCCTTTCACCCTGTGAAAATCAGGATCTGTCATAGATGGCACTGCAAGAAGCAGGGCCAGGACCAAGTTTTAGGAACAGGCACAGCAGCATCTTCCCTGCTCCCTGTGGGGCTGCAGGACACTGGACATGCTCTGCTCTGTCCCCTCTCCTGCAATCCCTGCTCCTGGCTCGGCTCCACGCTCACTCTGAGGGCACTTTGGGCTCTGTTGTTGTGTTTCCCCTCTCCCTTCCTGTTCTGAGGTGTCAGGCAGGGCAGTTTGTGAGATGTATTTTTGGGTGCAGCAGGTTGGCAGGTAGAGCTGGTTTCTGACAGCACAGCTCACCTGGGGAATTCCTGGCTCTGTGGTTTCACTGGGGCCTGAGCACTCTGGATTACACAAAACTCTTCATGGTAGAAGAAGGAATAAAAAGGAAATAAAATTTAAAAATAGAATAAAACAATTAGATAAAATAATCAAATAAAAAGGAAAAAGAAACTGTCTCCTCCCCATTTGGAGCTGGCTGCTCATTCTGGTTTAATTTGTGTTCTGCTTTCACTCACATTCTGCTTCTTCTTACCTTGAATAAAGATTTTGTGTGTGTTTGAGAGTCCTGTTTCTGTCCCCAGAAGCTTTATCCACTTTTTTCTTCATTTCATGATAATCAGAGCTGCCCTCCCCAAGCTGTGAAGCCTCTGAGATGATGCAAAATGATGTTACAGAGCTCTCTGTCAAAAGCTTTGCATGCTGTGGTGAGTTGAGCCTCCTCCCCAGTGCAAGTTGATACAAACACTGCTCTGATCAGTCAAGAAAATCCAAATGCCAGTAGGACTAAGAGATTTTGAGATTATTATCGAGATTTTAATATTATTATGGGCTTTTTACTTAGGGTGGGGCAGGTAATAAATCCAACATCTGCCATGTTTTGCTTTTCCTATTGATTGATTCCCAAACAATGGGAAAGCAGAGGCAATGCCCAATGGAGCCTCGATGCTGGAGACACTGAAAACATGTGTTTAACTGTGCCCTGGTGAGCAGTCCTGGGGACTCAGCCAGCGCCTGCACTTTGGGGGTCCTGATCTGTTAGATCAGGACAGAGGGAACCAGAGCTGTTGGTGTCCTGCCCTGCTCTGAGGGGTGGAGTTGTCTGGGAGTGGGATGAAGAAAAGGGCATCAGGGAATACAGAAGGTCTGGTCTGGTTTTGACTTCAGAAGAGTCAAAAAAAAAATGAAGGGGAAAAAAAAAAGAGAGAGAAAAAAAGAGGTCTGGACCTCTGCCTTGGATTTCCCATCTGTCCCATCTGAAAGATTAAGATACTTTCTCTGCCTCCCATCAGGGTGTAAAACTTAATGGGTTAGATTGGCTGCTTTTGATGGCACCTGTTAGGGACTGTATTTTCAAGTCTGGTGGGTGCTGTGTTCCCTTCTGTGAAATCTTTATTCTAATTGCATTTTGCAAAACCAGGACAACTTTATTTTTGAGTTCATTTTCTCTTCTCAGATTGATCCTCCACAATTTGACTTTGTTTCAGTGTTTTCCCCCTCTAAACCAACCCTCAGATATTTTTCCTTTGTTTTGTTTCTCATGCTCTGTTTCCCTTCATGGTCAATGCCTTGCAGCAGCCTTGCAAGGTAAATTTGACTTTTATTCTGATAATGATGTCAGATTGTTTTCCAAGAAGCTTTCGTGCTCCATTATCTTCAAGAATCACAAGATCAAGGTGAATCTTAATTTCATAATTCCTTTTTGCTGCACCAGAATTCATTTCTTACCTCTTCCCTGTTATTGTCCATTCCAGACCTCTCTATGAGAATTATTTTTTCCTGTTCCCAAGTTGTTAAAATCCTTTGGGAACTTAGAAAAGATCTCCCAGACTCTTCTATAAAATCACCTTTAGCACTAACTTTTGTGGTGATCCACACTTTGCCATCTTTGCCTTCCTTCTTTCTTCTGGAGTGTGTTGCAATTTGTGTAGGAAACCCAATGGACAGACAGTGTTTGTTCAGGACATTGCCAAACTCACTGAAACTTCTGCCAGTTCTTTGCAAATATTTGTTTCCTTATGTGGAAGTCTTGTTGGGAACAGCTCTATGGATGTGGAAAGCTTTTAGTATCAGGAGGCCAAGGACAACAACTCTTCTACTTTGTTATAGCAGCAGAATATAAAAAGCCTTCACACAAATGTGTTAAAAGGAGGCTGTTAGGACCTCTTAAATAAAGCCTCCAATATAATTAGAGTGAAGGAGGCTGTTAAAACATTCATTCCCATCATGATGAAAGTGGGCAAAAGCAAACATTGGTACAACCCCCTCTGTCACACAAGCAGAGTCCTGCAAACTCCTGTAGGAACCTCCCCATCCCCACAAACGTCCAGCAGACAGCCAGCACTTCACAGGAGCCTTGCTCACCATAATAAAAGCAAATTAGCCAGGCAAATACCACAGGCATCTGTCAGTAGAATCCCTGATCTATTTTGAGTAACTTGGAGCATCTTGGTTCCCAACAGTCATCTTGACATGTGGCTGCACCGTAAATTGCTCGGGGAAAAAGTCAGGCATTTAGGAGTCGTAAAAGAAAAGCCTTCCTGCTGCTGCTGGGGAGGCTTTGCTGCTCCCCACACTCCATTTCCCTGCTCCTGCAGCAGCTCTGCTTCTTGCTGAGCTGCAGATAAACTGGCCTGAGCTTTGCTGGCAGGTCTGTTTGTCTGTCTGCCTGTCAGTGTTCCTTTCAAGGAGTGCAGCTCTTTGGTTTCCATGGCCTGACAAGATTTCAGTGACGCTTGCGATGTCACCAGCCTGTGACAATGGACTTTGCTGCTGGATGGGGTTGGTGTTGTTTCATCTGCTCCTTCTAAAGTGACAAGGGTCATTTTTTAGAAGTGACCAGGAAAAAGGCAGGTCAATGGGGACAAGAGGAGAGAGGCAGATTCACTCCTGTTTCCTCTTTCCTCGTTGTTTTCTGGTGGCTTCCTCCATAACCCATCACTCATGGAGACAAAGTGCCTCAAGTGTTGGGACCCTGGCAACTCCTCAATGGATTTGACATTCAGTTTCCAAAGCAAGAACTAAAATTCCCCTTTCCTATCCTAGCACATAAGAAATCCTTCATAATCTTAGGAAAACTGGTAGCAAAGCACTCATCCAATCAGGGAGTAAAAGTAAGAAAATTCTTCCAGTTTGATCCTGCAGGTACAGCTCCTGTTTGGTTTGGTGGCAGCGAGGCATCAAAACCAGAGACCTGCCCTGCATCCCCAGCCCCTCACAAGGGATTTGTGTCCCTTCTACACCCTCCTCTTGTTCTACAGGAATTATAAATTATTATATCTGCATAAGTTAATGGGCTCCTTATTGCTAAAATGGCTGGTGGATAGCAGGAAAGCACTGCCTGTGTTACTCCAGTCCCTGTGTGTTGTATTAATTGATT
This sequence comes from Molothrus aeneus, assembly GCF_037042795.1. Lineage (NCBI taxonomy): Eukaryota > Metazoa > Chordata > Aves > Passeriformes > Icteridae > Molothrus > Molothrus aeneus. Next base: position 4,788,254 of record NC_089674.1, on the reverse strand, counting down.
GTAGAGAAACATTGTATTCCAGTGGTTATCAGAGGACCATACTTGTTCTACTGGGACCCTTAATTTTATCTGGTGTGGAAGAGGAAAATAGGGCTGAAGTTAAGAGTTAATGCTTAAAAGCGGCCTGCTTTCAATAGGGAATTTTGCCACGAGCTTCCTTGGTGACTTGGGGTTACTCAGTTCCACAAAAACTTGGTTTTCCTGTCCAGGAAATGGTTTTTGTAGTATTTTCTTACAACTCCTCCTTGTCTGAGATTCTGGGGTTCAGTACTCACAGTGTTTCATGTATGAGGAAGATCCTAAAAGGGCTGAAAGTTGATTTAGTGCAAATATTTCCCACAGTTTGCTTTGAAGATGATTCAGTGGCTGGAACGCTGCTCCTGCTCTGTTGGGCAATTATTTTGGAGGAGCTGTTGCTGTTCAGGATCTCATCTCTTTCCATTGTAACTTCTTGTGAGTAAACAGGGAGCATCAGCTGCTGCTGGTGGTTATCAGTGAGTTACTGCTCTGGGTTGTTTTGTTCAGCTCCAGCTTTGGAAATGCCTTTTTTCCTCTATTCCCTAATTGGATATCAGTCAGAAAACAACCCAGCCTTGGGAACATGAGATTTTAATGTGCAGTGAAAAAGTACCTTGAGACTGAAGCCTGTCACTAGAACTCATCTGGAATTGCTTACCATGGAGTAAATTTACTAGAAGCAGTGCTTAATACTGGAGTTTAAAAGGTGGCACCTAAAGAAATCCTCTTAATGTCTCAACAAGCTGATGTTGACAAGTTCTTTGCATTAAGGACTTATGGCAAAGTCCAAATCCTTCCTCGGTGCGTTAGACAAATAATTATAGGGAATTTTTATCTGGATTCTTTGCTCTGAGGTATCCATTCATAAAATATTTACAGTAACTGCAGAGAAAGCAACAATCAGTTTGAGGGAGTTTTTTTCTTCCTTTCTTTTTCTTCTCTCTTCTCAGAACTGTAGGAATGAAACCTAGGCTTTAAATTTTTAGCAGAGACATTTCCTTGGAGAAATTGATTTTTTTTTCCCCTGTAAACTTTAATAAATGCAAGAAAATATGGAGAATCATACCCAAGCAATCACTGTGCTCAGAGGGTATTTTTTGCAGCTCGTTCCCACTTTGTGTCATTTTCCAAAGTCTCATGCCCAGACTGTTATGAGAGGTCCTAAAGATGTCAAGTGAGCACTCAGCGCCTACCGGGGCCCACAAACCTTTATGGCAGTCAGCAAGTTCAGCACTTGGCTGGGCTTTAAGAGCAGCCTGTGATGGGAGATTGCCAAATTGGCCAAATTATCCTGATTTTGAGTCTGAAGTGGGGAAATAACATGGAAAAAGTGCCTGTGGTTTGGAAGAGCTCTGTTCAATAATGATTTAACCATTTTAACCACATCCTATTAAAAAAAAATTAATTTCTTTGTATTTGAAGTGTGTGATGCAATGTTTCATCTCCTGAACATCTCCATCAGAATCATACATTACTCATAATTTCTATTATTTATAAATGTGTGCACGGTTGTCTATTTTTAAATTGGATATTGGTTTAAACATTATTTAAGAATCTTGTAAAGAGTTAAGCCAGTAGCATCAATTAATTTTCTGGGTTTAAATTTTTACTTTTCATTGGTAGCAATATAAGCTCTGACAAGCATTCCTGAGAAACCATTACTATTTAAATACAGTTCCATGGCTTGTTGGTGTTTTTCAAATACACATTAAATTTGTATGGTGCCTAATTCTCTGTTTTGAAAAATAACATTGATGTAAAGTAGTTGAATGCTTGGGGTGCTTTTTAATTGTTTTGGATATTATTTTGTGATGAAAGTAGCAACATATTTTGAAAACTACTATTTAGATAAATATAAAAACATGCATTGGGTGCCTCTTCTCAGTTATTTTGCATTGGAAGTTTAAAGTGCAGATAGAGATGGAATATTTAAATCACATGATTTAATTAGGGAACACATTGAATGAACACACAACTACATGTGTTAGAGAATGGAAACACTGAATCTGATCTGGATTCTTAGGTGAGGTATGCAAACAATTCCTTGGGAAAAAAAGGAGGAAAATAGGCTCTTCTGCCTATTTGCTTAAATTTTTAAATTTTCCCCAGAAAATAATTTTTCTACCTAATTTATCAAGCAAATGGTGGTAGTTTATAGCCAGGAATGAGGGAATCAATGTGAATAATGAAAATAATAATAATAATAATAATAATAGTTATAATGATGATGGTGATGATGATGATGTTGGACTTGGTGGTTTGAATTTTTTACAGAACCAGAGGTTAATTTAGCTACTGCTGGATTTCCCAAACACGAGTGTCTTTGTTCCAGGTGTTTTCAGAATGGCTCAGAGAAAAGGCCCTTCCTGTCCCAGGGCACTTCCAAGAGTTTCTAATTTTACATGATATAAACCCATAAAAAATGTAGAAATTCTGCCCCTGCTCAGCTCCCAGAAGCGCCACTTTGGCCTGGAGTTACTTTGAGCTGGATGTAAACTTTCATTTGTATTTTTTGGGGGGTAGATGTTAGGTTATGACTTAAAAGAATGAAAGCACTGAGGGAAGGGGTCATCCCCAATTAATCTTGTGCCTCTGGGTTTCCCAGTGCTCGTGGCTGTGGCCATTCCTCTCCCCCAGTGGCAGCCCAGTAACGAGGGGGGAGGCACAGCCAGGAGCTTGATTGTTCTGGATGAACTCTCAGCCATCCACTGGGAATTCTGGTACCTTGACCTCCCTGACCCTCAAAGTGCTGAGTGTGGAAAATGGGAAGTCTCCATGGACCTCAATATGCACAAGATGTCAGAAAAAATGCAGTTCTTGGAAAACTGTACCTTTTTTTTTAAACATTGCATCATTGTGCTAACATTACAAGTTTTCCTCCTTTTTGTTTGGTTTTGTCCCCAAATGCATGTTTTGGGGTTTTTTTTGTTGTTGTTGTTGTTTTGTATCCTTTCAGTAATGTTCACGTTTTTATTGCATTTTTGGGTGTTTGCAGCTGTCTCAAGAAATGAAAAAAAAATGTGAGAGAGGATTTTTAAACACATTTACATCGCAAAATTGTGTTGTGCTCCTTCTCCTTCCTCCACCACAGGGCTGGGATCTCTTTTAATAATCTCTTCCCCACATTCAGCCAAAAATCTCTGCTGAACTTGAGTAAACTTCCTACAGCTCCTTTTGGGCTCATTAAGGGCTGAGCTATATTTCAATTTTGATATTTGGGTGTTTCCTTGGCAACAGTTTTTTTTTTTTTTCATTTGGAGGCAGGGCAGGTTATGGAGCCTTCACTTGCTGCTCTGAATTCCCAGGGATTGTTTGGGACAGGGGAGCCTGGGCTGGGCTGCACAAGAACAGGGCTGAGTGCAGAGGGGCTGCTTGGCACTGCTCTTGCAATTTCTGGGTTCATAGGAGCTTCCAGTTCTTTTCTGCCAATATCCAGAGATGTGTGTGGAGAGCAGACAACTTGCAGAAAGTTTAGTCAACAGTTTAAGATTTCAGCTCCTGAGCCAAGGTTTAATTTTTTCGCCTCCCCCTCCTCTTTAGAGGACAGAAGGGTGTATTTGATTTACAGTTTCTATAGTGCTCTTCTTCAGGGCTTGGGTTTGTGGTTTTCTTGGTTTTTTAATCTAATTATATACTTTTTAAATGAACACACCTGCCCTCCCTCTTAGTTCACTGCAAGTGTATTCTCCCCTTTTTCCCAATGTGATCCGTAATGCTGGGCATGGATTGAGGAGTTGAGAATAAAAGTTGAGCTTAGGCTGACATTAATAAATTAACTTTTCACTGTCTATGCTTTGATTTCTGTATCTTGAAGGAAAACCCCCAGATGTTTAGGAGGAACTGAGACTGGATTTTGAAGGAGTTTAAATGATTTGCTGTTGCAAATGAGCCCCTTATTTCAGCACAGATGCTGAGGCAGCAGTCAGGCCAGGCATTGTTCTGGATTTGCTAAATTATTATCAACATTCCCTGGCTCTTGATGGGATTTCATTACTGGGGCATCTTAATAGAGAAGGTGCACTGGCTTTTTAATTTGAATATTCTTGACATGGATGATGGGGATGGTTTTTTTTAAGATGCTGTTCTTGATGAGGTGTAATTGTTTAGACATGCCAAAAATTTCTTAATTAACAGAAGAAATCATCAGACATAACTAATATAGTTAAAAGTATTTGTACTGTATATGCAAAATTCTGATCTTTTACTCTTGAAACAGGAATAATTCTTACTGTGTCTGGTCTGCTACTTGAAAATAAAAATAGAAGGATGCTAAAGAGTAACACCTTTTTAAGGGATGCAGGAAAAGCAAAAGGGCTTCTTTCTTTACCATGGTCACTTTAGACCTTTGTCTAAACTTTGTAACTTTGTGAAAGTTTAAATCAAAACTGCCTCTGTTTTCAGCCAATTCAGTATTGTCAAAGCAATGAGACCCTAACAGAGTAAAATCAGGTTTATTGTGCGCCACTAGAAAAAGAAAAAGATATATTCAGTACTTTATCAAATGAGCCTTAAAAAAAAAAAAATTGAATTCTTAATTCCTGCAGACTAAATCCTTATTTACCTGAGAGACCAAACATCTCCAGTGGTGGTTTTCTGGTCTTCAAGGTAAATAATGAACCCTTTACAGAAGTGCTTACTTAACATCCTTAGCCGAGGTCCCTCCCGGCTCCCTGGCGTAAATTATGTGTTTTATGAGGCTGGTAAGAATTAAATACACAAACCAACATTTAAATAACACAGGGAGGGTTATGAGAGTGTCCTTGCACTCCCATCTGTGCACAAGTGGGCCTGAGCCTAAAGATGAAAAGTTCTGGCAGGAATAATTTATAGCTCAGATCATTTTGTCTTTGCCTTTTCTTTTCCATACGAGCCAGAATTTGTTACTATCAGCCTTAACTTTCAATTTCCTGGGCTTTGTCAGTTTAAGCCAGACACTTAACCTCATTCAAAAACTTTTTTATTTATTTAACTTTTTTCAGATTTTATGAAAATTTAAAAAAAAAATACTTGGCTCAAACAACATTGAAGAGCAAAGTTATTTTTCATTTTCTTGAAACAAAGGGAAGGTGAAAAATCCTGGTTTTTTTACCACTACTCCCCAAGAGAAAAAGGGGAGGTTGAGGCAGGAAAATGGCCTGGCCATGTTTGACTTTGCAAACACAGTTCCAAAATCCAGATGTGTAACGAGAATCAGTGAGTCAGAAAACTGTAAATATTGCAGTAGACTTCAGCAGCACGCAGGGTATTTATCTGGGGCTCAGAGGCTGCAACAAAGACAAGATAAGGGGTTTTTTTTGGTTCAGGAATCTTCAGCAAGTGTGACACACACACAAACTTATCAATTTTAGTGAGACATTTAAAATGCCAACCACCATTTGCCTGCAATCATTTTTCTTGCAAACTGCTCCTTCTGGACTTTGCTACAATATCATTGAGGGTTCATAAATCAATACCCAGAGCCACCAGTGGTGTTTGCATCCTGCCCTGGCATGTTCCTGGGGGTTTTCTCTCAGGAACCCTTTTTGGAGGGGTGTGAGGTTTCCAACTCCCAGCTCTTCCTGCATTTCAAACACCTCTAGAGAATGCAACCAGTAAGTTATGGAATAATTTGGGTTGGAAAAGATCTTAAAGTCCATCTTTTTCCACCCCCTGCCATGGGCAGGGACACCTCCCACTAGCCCAGGTTGCTCCATCCAAACCATTATGGCTATTTCAGTTGAGCTGAAGTATTTTGGGAAGCTTCTGATCAGCTTTCCATAAATGCTGGTAGATCTGGAGAAATGGCAAATTAAGTCAGTTGTGGGCATGGAGCAGTTTTTACACCACTGGAATGTGCTCATACAGGAGAATGTCTGTGGTGAAAAAGATTCCTGATTTTACATGGACTATAATTGCCAGGGGTTCTTGGAATAAAGAATGGGAAGAGCAGCCATGGAGACAACACAATTTGGGAGACAGCTCTGGATTCAGGGGCACCTTGTAGGTTATTTTTATGGCCCTGAAAAGCTGAGGTATCTACGGATGTGTATAGAGTCCAGAAAGATTTTTTATAAAAATGACTAAATGAGCTGGGTTAGAAAAGCCAAGGTTTTGCCTCGTGCACCTCAGTTCCCCACGTATGGATCCTACTACCTTGGAATGGAGAAATACAAATATTCCTGCAGATACTGAGGAGAAATAGAAATATTCCTACAGATTCTGAGGAGAAATGGACAAATGATGACTTTTCTAGCAGATTAGTGGTATTATTTCCACTGCACTGCTCCCAACACTCCATTCTGGCTGGAAGGGTTGGGGCAATGGGGTCTGTGCTTCCTCCGGAGTTTGCAGGATTCAGAGATTCACAGCAGGATCCTGCCTTCTGATGATGGATTTTCCAAGCCACAAACTCAGATGAGGCAAAACCAATTCCCCCAAACCTTTCCTGAGAATGGAAGTGCTCCAAAAGCATTTCCAGTCTGTGCATTCCATGGAGGTGTGAAAGTCTGGGAGAAGTGACCCAGGAGCGGCTCTGTTTGTTGTGGGCTCTTTTATTGGGGGAAGGAAAGCAACTCTTGCAGTTTGCAAGTCTGAGGAGAGCTTAATTAAACTGATTTTCTGTTAGCTGAAGTACCCCTCCACCTGCTTCTGTGGGACTCAGAGACGCTCCTGCTCCCAGGAGGCCGGGGCAGATGGGGGACACTGGCAGGAGAGAGTCAGATTTGGTTTTTATTCATCCGGGCTCCTGAGCCTTCAGATGCTATGTTTGGATTTAAATATAGAGAAATAAAAGTGGAATTTAGGTGGCTTTCATGGGGAAAATTCTCAAATATGAGCAAATTCTGTATATGTTTAAAAAAACTATTTCTTATCAAATAACACTTAAGATTTTTTAAAATGCTGTGTTTATTGTTTAGTTATTCACAGCTTTTTAAAAGGGTAGCTAGACAATTTTCTTTCTGTGTATTTTATTTTATTTTATTCTGGGATCTTTATATAGAAAAATGATGTTGGAGAAGAAGACAGCAAAAGGAATAAAAATTTAATAAAGCACTGTCTTTCTCCCTCTTGCCCAATCATAGGAAAAATGTGGGAGAGAGGGTACCCTCAACAAGTTTGTTCATTTAAATTAAAAAAAATAATATTTCACCAGCCCTGATTTTAGAATAAATTATTCCTTGTACAGCCCAATCTTCTGACGGAATTTTGGTGTCATGATGCAACACGAAAAGCATTATAAATAAGTGTTGTATAATATTTATTTATTGTAATAATCACTCGGGGAGTGTGCGGCACAGGTGATTGAAGCCACCTGGTGCGGTGCTGAGGAACTGCACCGGGGTGATCCTGATCCCCAGCATCCCGTGAGCCCAGGAAATCACGGGATTCTGCTGGAGAGGCGGAGGAAAGGGCTGTCCTTGCTCTGCTCTCCCCAAGCCCAGCTTGAGGGGAGGAGGAAGTTCTGGATTCATTGCCCGGGCTCTGGGTTGACTCCAGGAAGGAAAGGATTTCCCCGAGGGTGCCAGGACAAGGATTTCCCCGAGGATCCGTGGGTGAGGAGATGCTGCTTTGGGACCCTTGGACACTGCTCCAGCCCCTCTGGAGCAATCCCTGAGGATTTACAGGGTTGGCCACCAGCCAGAGCAGCACCCAGGGCAAGCTGCCCTGACCTTGGTGGAGCCCCGTTTATCTGCAGCATCACCACGCCCTGCAATAAACTGCTAATTACTCTAAAAGCTCATTAACATGAATAGTTGCATGTAAAACGGGTGAGGATGCAAATGCTGCCTTCGTGCAAAATGTTTGTAAGGCAGTGTTTTGATATCAAATTGTCTCAGTGGTTCCTGTCCTGCCTCTTTAAAGCAAATGTTTCTCTTGCTTGGGGGATGTGTGAAAATTTAGGGTGATTTCTTTCTCTTTTTTTAAAGTTCCTTTCCTATAGTGCTGTGGCCTCTTTGTCTTCTCATCGGTTCAGCCTCTGCAGCAGATTCCCAGGCTCCTCTTTTACCCTCTGTTCTCAGCAGTGATTTAATAAATACATTTCAAAATCACTTTTTCCTTTCTCCTCCACCCAGCTGCCAACTCCCACCCCCAGAATGTGCCTCTAAATGTGAACTGAATTCATATCCACAGGCACTGATAGCTCTGATTTCACCAGAACTTAACATGATCTGGACTTCTTTATTTTAAAATAGTTCCTTTTAAATTTCTTTTTTCCCTTCTCCCACTGCCTGTGTATTTTGGATCTGGGTGAAAGTCCACCTCACAGTTAGAATGTGAATTAAATATTAGACTGTGGAGAAAGGGAAAATCAGGGTGACCAGGTCGCAGTTACCATCAGATACTGTGCTGATTCTTTTGCCAAAACCTGCTGGCACTAAGTAGAATTCCCTAAATTCCCTGACCAAATTTGCTCAGTGGTACAGTAAATATTTTAGTTCTTGTTGCTTAACACTTAGCAGCAGGATGCTCGAATGCAGTGGGACTGCCTGATGTGTGTGTGCAGCTCTGCTTTCCAGTGCTTGGATATTTATGGGAATTTTCTGCTTCTGAGACTTCAAATTAAATTTCCATTGGCACTGATCTATGGCAATTCCCATGGATTTGGGTGGCACTTACAGCACAGAATCTCTGAATATTTCAGTGCAGCACTGGAGAACAGGGGTCCCTGCTTTCCTTCCACTGTCCCAGGTTACTCCAGCCTGGCTTTGGACATTGGCAGGGATGGGGCAGCCACAGCTTCTCTGGGAATTCCATCCCAACCCCTCACAGGGAGGAATTCCTTCCCAATATCTAATCAAGCTGCACCACAAGGCTGCAATCCTCAAATTTCCCTCCCCCTGGACTGCTTTATCTGGCATTATCTTATCTTTACTTTAAACTTCCTTTTGCTTCTCGTATGCAATAAATTTAGATCCAATTAATGCGTAACAAGGAATTAAATAGCAAAGTTCTTTTCTTCTGTTCATTCATCCCTGTGGCTGTAACGAGTGCAATAAAAATTCATGCAAAGGAAGGAGTGGTTTGCTCTGAATAAACTCGGGACAGAACATGGCCCCAAGATTCCTGCATTTAATGTACTTAAAACCTGCATTTCTAAGCTGGTCCTGCTGCCCTATTGCTAAAAAGCAAAAGCATTAAAGACCTGAATATAAGTGAAGTAATGCAAGACAAGATCTGTCAGCACAGGCTTTAATGTTGCTTAACAAAATATGTTACAGTAAATCTTTATAGACTGTATAAGTACGTCGAGTTCCAACTAAGTAAACCAAAGTAAACATTTCTCTTATGGGAAATCGAATTCCATGTGGTTAGTGCAGAGCCATGATTAATTCAGAGGCAATGAGAATATAGTAAAGTTATTGACTGTGTCTGAAAAACAATTTAACATCAGGGAGAAAAAGAGGGAGAAAAAATAAAAAGTTTAAATACCAGATAGTAGGAGGGGAAAAATAGAAGTGGAGTTTCTGATCTTTAATTATAAATGAAAGCATTGATGCTGTAGGTATTAAAGGGGCATCAATTATTGATAATGAGCTCGCTGCAGTAGTAGGGAGGAATTCTTTGCACGGAAGATCCCAGTCTGAGGGGGTGTGTGTGTGTGAGCACACGAGTGTGAATTCCCTCTCTGCCTTCCCCAGGAACAGCAAGCCTCCAAAGGCTCTTGGACAGCAGCCTCAGCCCCAGTGCTCAGCTTCATGATGTTCGTTTTAACTTTAAATGATTTTTAATATTCCACATATGGTTTCATGGTTTTAAGCCTCCTCACTGGGAATGAACAAGGCTGTGGTATTATGATGAATAGTGGATCAAGTCCAGGAACACCCACTTGCTTCCCTACATATCAAACATGTGGCGCTCCCATTAAATATGGGAATCTCCCTGGGGATTAGGGTTGTCCTATCTAATCCAGTCCTGTTTTGTTCCCCCGACCCGAATTGAGTAGGATGCATTGTTCCCATACATTCTTCTTTTAATTAAATGCAGTAGATATGTCATGTCAATGAAATATTCCAGGTCTGTTTTTACATCTGTAGCCATTTTCTCCTCCTGTACTTCCATTTGCCTTCTTGGAAAGAAACTCTCCATTAAATACAGCCTTGGATTAGCTGATTGGCTATGTGTGTGTGCTGCCAGAACAGTTCAAATAAAAACCTTAATGTTGTTTTTAATTTTTTTTTGCCTATGTAAAACTAGACCATAATGTCACAGAGACACTGCTCCTCTGAGAAGCTGGAGAAAACTCAGCCTCCAGATTACCTGTGTTTGTTTTGCCAAGTGGATGAGGTTTGCAGCAATAGCACTGAGCCTTTTCCACCTTGTTCCCGCTCTAATCCCTGCAGGAATTAGCATGATGGACACTGAACTGGGCTTGTTTTGTAGATTTGCTGCAATAATTTGGTAACTGATCCATTGGATACAAAGATGCGCCGTTGTTTAAAATAAAAACCCTCTCTGAGTATATGCCACATGGATTATCCAGTTTTGGAAACTGATCTCCTTTTAAGAACCCAGTGTTCAATTATTATTTTTAAAATGCTGGATTACAGCTACGAATTCTCTGGAGGTTAAACCAGAGCCTTATTATAAGGGGAACTACAAGTAAACATTATTAATTATAAAAAAAAATTGCTTAAATTAGGTTTTTTTCACACCTGCTTCTTTCTTAATTAGCTGGTAGTCCACATATTTCAGTCAGTTGAACTCTTTAGTATTTATTCAAGCATACTTGACATTAACATACTGTTTGATGTTTGATATCCTGAGTTTTTAATTTACCACATGACAACAAATGGTATTTATGAAATATCAGTGAGCTGGAAAAATATCCTGTGTTGCAGTCGTGTGCTGGAGTGAGCTGAAAGCTGCTTCCTCTCAGAGGTTTAAGAAGGGCTTAAATGCACAGGGGGAATTTGTGCCTCGTGCTGATACCCCTGGTTTTTATCCTTAGCAAGATTTCCAGGCTGCATGGGGTGCAGAGCTACCAAGAGGGAAGCAGACTTGATCTGGGAGGGGGGAAGAACCACCAAAATACTTTCAAAATGATGTCATAACTTAGAGGTTTCTTACAAAATGGGAATTTGTTCTGACACACGAGTCACCAGCAAAATATGTGGCATCTATTTGTCTGGGTTTATTCATGTTGTTACATTTATTTGGATTATGCCTTCCCCATCTTCTGATAATTTACAGTGATATTTACAGTTATTTGCATCAAAATTTACCAGTTTGTGTCCCAACAGTGCTGGGAGCTGGCCTGGCTCCGTTGGGTGCTGTTCACCACAGTCCCTGTCAGAGAGAGAACTCGCTTTTAAACAGATTGTACAAACACAGAGCCCAGAAACCACAGCAGCCAGTGGAACAACTTCCTGAGGATTTCACAGCAGGGCAGTGGCAGCACCAGGATTAGTGTATATTCCCTAAATCCCAGTCTGTTATGACAGCATTTTACCATGGTTTGTTTATTTATTTATTTATTTATTTATTTATTTATTTATTTATTTAGTTAGTTAGTTAGTTAGTTAGTTAGTTAGTTAGTTAGTTAGTTAGTTAGTTAGTTAGTTATTTTTAGCATACAGTGCCCAGCTGGATTTTTTTGCTGTTGGGGACAAGCCCCAGTCCCTGCTGGGGCTGGTCCTTGGGTGCAGTCCTGGCCTGGGGCTGGCTGAGCCCCTCTGTCTCTGAGTGAATAATCTCACATTTGTAATCCTTGAGCTCCTGGCCAAAGATGACGGTGCTGAGCTCTGGCCAGTGTTAAACTTGCAAAAATTATTGCCAAAATCTTGATACCTGCTGTGCTGGGCTTGGTGTGTCATCTCTGCAAGGTTACAGGGGCTGGCTAGGCTGGGGGTGAGGCTTTCAGTGAAGGGTGGGGGAGATGTGAGTAATTTGTTACATCTTCTGCAGATTCTCTTGTGCAAGTCTTGTCCTCCTCACGCTCTTTCCTCTCTGACTGCAAAGTTTTCTCACTTTGCTGAATGGCTCTTACATTAAGCAGAACCTGGTATTTTCCACAAAGGTGTGCTGTTAATCAATTTCTTGGTTTATTCACTAAAATATTTCAGAGATCCCAAATGAAAAGTTTTGAAATACTAAAAATTTCAAGCCAATTTAAGATTAAGAATTTTTCATGATTTTGAGTCTAAAAACTAAATTCTGTCTTAAAATCAAACTCCTTATTTTAAAATGTGATAAAAAAATATTTTTGCAGTCTTAATGCCTTTGCTCCCTGTGAAAAGTGTAACAAATTGTAAACCTCCTTTTGCTTTTGGCACTCTGAAAGTTGAGGTGCATTGAAACTGTATTTGTAAAAATGCTGTTAATCACTATGATGACATTTTTAGTTTTTTTCTAAGCCATGTGGTTAGAAGATAAAAAGTGCAAAATTTTTGAGGATAAATATGTATCACTTTTGTGACCCTTACTTCTGGGTCAGCAGGAACAACCAGAATTTCAGCAGGAATATCCTTCCAGTGAGGATAAAAATGGTATAACACCCTAGCTTCAGGATAATACTTGTTTTTTAAACAACGCTTGCTGGTTGTTTTAGCAGACACAAGTTTACACAGATCTTGATCACCTGTAAATCACTTTATCTCACCTGTAAATCACTTTATCTCCAGTCACTGGCTGGGTGAACACACCTGTGTTATTGCTGTCTGGCTGCTGCTCCAGTTTGATGGCAGGGACTGGTTCTTTCTGTGCCATTTAAATGCTGTTAATCAATAAAAGGAGGCAATAAAAGAATATTTGTGCTTGCAGCTCATATCTCAATGCCCCACACCAGGAGATGCTGCTGGGGTGGAGCTGGGCTGGGCTCAGGCTGTGCTGTGTGACAAATGAAGCATGTAAAGAAATATTAAACACAGAGGTTAGAGAAAATCCCTCGTGTTAGAGGAATGCTCTAAACTGAGGACAATATCTTCATAAGAATAAATGGGAGACAGATGCATGGATTGCAAGGGCCAGGATAAATGGAGTGGAGAGGAAGCTCAGGTTTAATGTTCACACTTGTTATCCAGTCAAGATAACGAGGAGAGGAGAGGAGAGGAGAGGAGAGGAGAGGAGAGGAAGCTTTATTTAGAATCACTGCAGCTCATTCATACACAACTGCATTATCTTTGCTGGGATCTGCACTCTTAATTAACATGGGATAAGGATGCACTTAGCTGGAATTGTGACTTCTGAACAGAAAGCTGATGTCAGTGGAAGCCTTTCACTGACCTTGACTGACCTGGTCTGGAACGTGGGGCTGGAAGCTCTGTCAGCGTGCCACTGACACCCCAGTGGGGGTGAAAAACTCTGGGTTTAGGGATTTGGATTAGAAAAATTGCTCTGATGAGTTCCCAGTCCAAACAGAGAGAAGAACAAGTACTGACCTTGACGAGGAGGTGGCAGCATTGCAGGAGAGATGAGGAGGAGAGCTCAAACCAGTCCTGGGGTGTTGCTGTGGTTCATGAAACCCACACTGCACTTCACACCCTGTTTAACTGTCTGGTTCAAAGACTCACAGAGAAAACAGATTTTCCAAGGCTTACTCTTATCCCTGGCCTGCCAGGCTGTGTCACTCCCTGTCTGGAACTGAAACCTCACTTTATTCTCCTCATAATTACAGTTTGTCTCTGGCAGGTGGACTTGGCCACACAACTGTTGCCTTTGGGCAAAGCTCGTGGAAGAGCTGTGAGAGGCAGTGTCAGCCCCCAGCACTGCTGGAAAATGAGGAAACAGGACCAGAACTGTGAAAAACCACGTTGCTTTTAAAATTTACTATCATTACTTTGAATAGAGCAAATTAATAAATAAATAAATTTATTAAAAGGCAATGTAAAGAGGTTTGCAACACATTTGTGCCATAAAAGCTTCCAAGGAGGCAAAACTGCCTTTGAAAGGCTGAGCTTGAACAGCAGTGCTGCTCCAGCCAGGGACAGGGAAGGCATTGGAGCACAATGCACACTCAGGGCCTGAAATTTTATCTGTGTCTGGGTGTGTTTGGAACCCAAGTGTTGCTTGAGTTCTCTCTCTCTCACAGGGAGGTCAGTGAGAAGCTTAAGGGACAGAGTGGGACTCTGCCAGCTGCAAAAACCAGCAGCTCCCAACAAAGTGGATGTCTCCCTCAGAATTAGGTCCTCTCCTATCTGAAAAGGAGAAGAAATATTTGAATAATGGTAGTTCACTGTCCAAAGTTCAGATCTACAGTTGTTAGGTTAAAGGGAAAGGTCCAAATCTAAGAAGGGGTGAAGGTTTTGAAAGGTGCAGGTTGAAATTCTGAATTATACCAGAGGGGGAAGAATACAAGGACCTAATTCTGCCATTATTTCTTGGGTGCAGGAGAGGGGGTGCTGCAAATAGTGATGTCAGAGATATCAATGTAAGTTTAAAAGTCCTGAATACGATTGCTTATGGAGTGGTCAGCTCTCACAAGAGTGGAAAAGACTTTGGGAGAGATGGAGAGGTTTGTGAGATGCTTTGAAGCAGGAGTCCAAGAAAATGTATTGGGATTGCTGCAATGAGCTGACCTGGAGCAAGGAGGTGTTGAGGAGAAGCTGATCTAGAAGAAGACTTGATGATTGTGGAAGAAAGGCACCAAACCCAGCAGTCAGGAAGGGAAGAGCCAGCCTCCATTTGCAGCTTGAGGGAAACATTTCCCCTGTAACCCTGGTTTGTTTAGGCTGCTTTTACCTCAGGTTCTGGTCCTTTCCCTGATCCTCTGTGATCTGTTGGGGCCTGACACCTGCTCAGGGTGAGTGGCAGCACTGGAACTCTGCTTCCCATTTATTAACAGCATTTCCTATATGTGTGAAAAGGGGAGAGACTTTTTGCAACCCCCCCAGAACAGTTCTGTATAATTTAGAACCTGGAAAGTTCTTTAACTCTGGACAGTTTTAGTGAGAACTTCAGTTCTGCTGCAGCTCAGCTTTTCTGCTCCACCTGCGTGAAACACACCCTTAAATGAGCACTGAGAGGATGATTTTTCTTTAAAGACCACAATCCTAATGCCAGATTATTCCACATGTCCAGAGCCAGATCAACAGACCTGTGTAAACAAGACACCACAGACTCTCTACTTGATTTTTTTTTTGATTTTCAGCCATTAAAAAAAAAGAAGTATAAAGAGGCTACTTCAGATTCTGCAGAAGTAATAATAAAACCAGACCTAATGGGTCACCATATGTGGAGAGGAGTTCTCTTGGGTCTTAGGATATACACTTAGAGAGTGAAGTAAAGAAAAGGAAAAAAGCAGTAATATTGGCAACTGTTGTTAGGTAGTATAAACAATAGCCAGCCATTGGCTTGGAGCAGAGGATCAAGTTCCAATAGCACTCAATAGGGAGCCTTCCTTAAAAAATTAGAAGAAGCTGGGTTGGAGCTGGTCCATGCTGGGAATGGCAGAAGAAGCAAAAACAAGAGTAAATGAATGGAAATTAAGCAGCAGGAAATGGGGATTTGGCACAAGGTTGGAATTTGAAACTGCAGAGAGGTGTCAGTGATAAAGGTTGGATAGAGTTTCTGGCCAAAAACAGAAAGAAAGAATGCAGATGTGTTCATTGAATAAAGTACAGATGTAGAAACAGGGAGAGGGGGGCTGGTGGGGAGAGAGGAATAAAGAAAAGAAAAAAAAAAGAAAAAACTGAGGGGAAATAATGCTGAAAGTAGGTGCATTCATGTTTAATGTTTTTTTGGAACAATTTCTCTCTGGGTCCATAGAGAATGACAGGTCTGGGCTCAGCTCGAGCATTGCATTCTACAGGGAGCAGATTTTTACATTTAACTTATTCTTGCCCCTTGTGTGTTTTGGCCCCACATTCCTTTGGACTGTGCACTGTTCCACATCGAGGTGTGAGGTGGGGCTGGGGATCTGTTCATTTATCATCTGACAGGATCTCTTCAGGAAGAGGAGCTGATGTCATTGCTGGGACTACACGTTTATGTTCTGGACCTCTCATAAAGAGCCTGGGATGTAAAGTCTTCTGTGCAGGTTTTTATTGGTGTTATCATTTTCTCAATTGTTTTTGTTCCTTCCTACCTCTCTACAGTGGAGTGTTTATGCCTAACTCCAGGCATATGGCAGCACAATCAAAATTTATCATGTATTATTTAAATAAGCCCACATTGTGGCCATTGACAGTGGGTATGTTCTTGCTAATTACAAAGTAGGCTGATTTGCTTAAACTGTTGTGAATATGAGCCCATTTCCCCCTGCAGTTGGGCAGGCTAATGACAGTTTTGTTTCCCTTTCTGCACTTCATCTGATGAATGATGCTGTTGTGTTCTTTCCCCAAAGTCCTTTTATGGCTCTCTCTGCAGTTGCTTCTGATTTCTTGTGTGGGGATCTGGCTTCTCACTGCTCCAGTGATGAGGGGAAGTCCTTTCACTCCCGCTGAACACCCAGTAAACCCAAAGCCAGGAGCTTTGGAGGCACTCAGCCATTTGTCTCCTATTGATCTGAGCCCACAAAATAACAAATATGGTGTTGGCAACTTGCCAAATAATCCCATACCTGGAGCAGAGCTCAGGGTAGGATCTGGACTTTCTAAACTTAGGCTGGGCTTCAGCAATTGAGCCAATTCCTTCAATGCTGCGCTCACAGAACTGGAGCTCGGGGAATAACCAGTCCAGGGATCAGGCAGTGTCCTCTTTGCAGGGGAGCTGCCTCACCCTGGAGATCCTACACATGTAATTACTTTTAATTGGTGCTCTGTGCCTTGAATTCACAAGTTAAATCTCTATAAATATAAAATCTGTTACAAATGTTGTGGTGGGTTTCTGGAGGGCCTGATTCTCCGCTGACCCCTGTCCTGTGTGTCATTTGCCAAGCAGCAAGTTGGTATTTTGTGTCTGCTCACAGTCAATGTTAATAAATGACCTGCAGGGCTGCATGAGGCCAGAGCTCCCTGCAAACAGCAGCCAAAATGAATGGCAGCCTTTGAGTAATGTTGGACCAAACAATTCTGTGGCTTATGGATTCGTGGTGTTAGACCCTCATCTTGTAATTCAATCTCTCCCAGGCCCTGTTGACTTGCAAGAGCATGTCCAGGAAAATTGTTTCCCTACCCAAGGCAGTTGCAAAAAACCGGCTACTGATGTTTTAGGCCTTTCCATGTGTAAAGGTGGATAGCCCCGACAAAGGACTGGTTATTTGACTTTTACATTCAGAGTAAAGCTCACAAAGAGGACTTCATGTATTATTGTGGCTCAAGACAGGTGAGGGATAAAAGGTCTAGAGAAGTTGAGTAAAAAGCAAGGCATGGAGAGATTGAAAGGAAACCAAAACACAAAGGGGTTAAACAACTGCTTTGATAAAGATGACAGGAAGTTTAATGGAAAAACAGGGATTTAATAAGAGAACTACTTATATGGATTTAAATCTGTTCCCTCCCCCTAACCCTCCTACCAAGAAAGATGCCCTTTATCAAAGTTACATTGATTAATAAAAAGAAAGCTGTGAAGGAGACATTAAAGCTCCCATTTCAAGGCTTATGATGAACTTTCTTGCTGCCTTTCTTCTGAAATGGTTCCTGATGCTGGCTCAGGTCAGAGGCCAAGTTTGAGGTTAAGGGGCCCAGTGTTACTCTGAATGAACATGGAACACAGTAGGATTGGATGAGATGTGCCAATCCTTGTGTTTCCTGGTTGTTTGTGTTTTTATGTAACCACTGGACAATTTTCTGATTAAACCCCCTGGCATCTTGCTGGTGCTCAGTGGAACCAGCCCAACCTTCGTGGATTTTTCAGACTGACCATTGAAGATCTGAGGCTGGATTGTCCTGATGAAAACTCTGGCAGGTGCTGTCAGCCTCAAAGGCTTGGATCAGGGAAGTGAGGCCAAAACATGGACAATTGGATTGTCTCTGAGCTCTGTCCTAGATCTTTGTGCTTTGTGATATCAGTTTCTACAAAATATTCCAATAGATATTGTTATCTGAGACTTCATGAGAGCTTAGATCCCATGATCACGGCAATTAAGGAGCCAGGTTTTACAGAAAGGAAGACCTTAAGCAACATAAACCAACAATAATGAATAAAATTTTCTGTATTACTTATAAGATATTAACTTTTTATATTAATAAACTCATTGTAGGTTGTTTGCTATTTTACTTCTAATTTTTGCAGTCCTGGACTTGGCCATCTGACTCTGGATTTTATTTTTTATTTAACAGAAAACAAATGATATTTTGGCATCTAAGCATCATTTGATATTTAGCTCAAGTAGCTTCACTCCAGAAAGTCTTTATTGTCTTTTGAGCTCTAGAAGGAATTCGTAGCCTTTCTACAGCTGTTGTTTTGCTCTTAACTATGACTAGTGGTTGCACAACATTTCCTTTATGTTTCAGGGTATTGTCGAAAAAAATAAACCTGCGAAATGAAATGTGTTTTTAACGGACAGAAAATTTAAAGGAGTGTTATCCCAGGTTTTTAAGCAGCATCTGGCCACATTCTTTAGTCTATTTCTCCATTTCTGCTTCATATCTCATTCCCTCTCCCCCCATCCTTCCTTTTATGGAATCTCTTAAGTGTAGATGCTACTTACATGCCTAAACAGCTGTAAAACTACCAGTGCAAACCCCCTGGAAATGCTGAACAGATGTGCAGGGGTGGGATACACATCTGGGCAGCCCTGTCACCACATGGGAGCCTGGACCCTGCACCTTTTCCCTCACTGGGAGGGCAGAGTGAAAAAGGGCTCTGCTCAAAGGTTTAGCTCCTTTTGCTGAAGCTTTTCACTGGGTAGACTGGGAAGGGAATGTATCCTCAGGAATCCTGGAATAGTTTGGGTACAAGGGACCTTAAAGCCCATCCAGTCCCACCCCTGCCATGAGCATGGACACCTCCCACTACCCCAGGGTGCTCCAAACCCCATCCAACCTGCCCTTGGACTCTTCAGGATTCTATGATAGGGTCTGATCCTAGGCCTGGATTAAAATTTGGACCAGATGAGACTAACACAGGAAAAATCCTATAGACATGTGAATGAAAAAACTCTGTGTGAACGCAAAGCAGAGATGCCAAAAGATGTAAAATTAATGCTTAAGCCCCCTCAGACCCTGAGACTGGGGTTGATGAGATTATCTTGAAATATAGAAACATCTTGGGAAAAAAACAGGCAAGAAAAAAGCTCAACAAAGCAAGACACAAAAAGGTGAGAAACAAGAGAGGTGCAGAGGGTTGACATTTAGTGGTTGTTTATCAAATGCTTTGAAAAACTGCATCTGAAGACACATGTCTGCTGCTGAGAACATCTGACCACGCTAATAATCATCTATAGATTATAGTACTTGGCACATGTCACCCCAAAAGCGTTTCCAGGAGAGTCCCAGGCCCATTGAAGGGGTGGGGGAGAGCGGTCAGGCAGGCAAGAGCTGTCACGTGAGGGCAAAAATAACTCCTCAGGAGAGCACCAAACCCTTCCCAGCTCCACCAAAAATTCACCCCATGAATACCAAAGTTAATGCTGGGCAGACAGGCCTTTCCAACTCTTCCCATCCACATGGAACGCGGTGGGATTGCTGGGGGTGTCCTGTGCAGGACTTTGATGATCCTTCCAACAGATTTGGTGATTCTGGGATTCCACCCAGCCTTTCCACCCCTGTGTTCTGTTTCCACACCCTGCATGGAGCACAGGAGAGCGGGTCAAAGGAAGGGGAAGAAGTGTGAAGAGAAGCAGCAATTTATTGGAAAATAAAACAAAGAGGAAAGGGGAGTAGTTTTTGCAGATAGAATAGGCCTGGAAAAAAATCCACCTTCTGATTCATGCTGGCAGGGAACTGATGTGGGATGGGGCTGCTCTTGGATGTGGTTGGTGCTGCCATCTCTTCTGGGAATCCCCTCCTCAGTGCCCACGGCTCTCTTGTGCCTCTCTGTGCCCACTGTGATGAGGTTGGGTTACATTCCCTATCTAAAAGCCCTGCTCCAGTGAATCCCTGACTCATTCCCTTTCCACAGGCTGTATCCCACACCAAAAATGAGTCAGCTCTTGCATGGCACCTCTTCCTAATCACCCTCTTTACAATAAAAACCCCTTTGCTGCCGAGCAGTGGTTTGTCAAGAATCAACCTGTTAATTTATCTGAGAATGCTGGATGGGATCTGTATCAGTGACTGAAAGGTTTTATCATCCACTGGAATCAGAAATATTTCCACAGCTCAGATCTTGCTCTCTTATGTGCAACTTTGGCTGTGACAAAATTGATCTCAGTTTTAAAACTCCAGATCTTTTCAATGTGCTTAAAATGATCTGATTGAGTTTGGGCAGTTGTCTGAGCTGTCTTTGTGTGTGATGGGATTCCCATTTAAGCCTGAATCATTCACTGGTTTGTTGGGTACCCAGTTTCTGGGGACACCCAACTTTCCTGATTCAAACCTATGTGTGAGATTGTTGCCCATAGGATAAATGGGTCATGGTGGGACTCACCTCTAATCAAGGTTCTGGGCAGTTTTATTTTATTTACAATGGAGGGAGGTCAAAATTCCCAACCTCCGCTTTAAGGCACATGTAAAATTCTTTAAATCCTACATTTTGTGTAAGATGTGGGACTAGCAGGGAGACTGGAGAAGGAAGATGGTGCATTTCCACACTCAAAAATAGGACCAGATTTGCAAATAAGGTTGAGAGGACTTCCTGACCTGCGGGGGTGGCTAATGGGGCTGTTTTTGTGTTGAAACTATGTGAAAACTGCAGCTATGAATAAGGATGTGTCTGAGCCACAAGGTTTGGATTCATTTCCAGATTCACAGGCATGGGCGTTGGGATGTGAGGCTGCAGTCTGAGCTACTCCTTGGGTTAGATCCAGTCTAGATCCTTGTGTTTTTCTTTTTGAGCTTGTTTTGTTCCCTTCAATTTGCAGCCTAAACTGGTGGAGGTTTGCACCCTTGAATTCCCAGTGTGTTGTCAGGGAAGGCAGAGATGTGCTGGAGTGGAGGAATTGTGAATGTCCTTCTGAGGAGGGGTGTGGGTCACACATGGAGATCTCATGTGCCTGATGAAGCATTTGCAGCTTGGATGTTAAAGCAGCAATGCTTTGACTGGGCATTGGGCTTGCATTAGAATTGGAATAATTGCTCCTGCCTGGCCTCTGTGTGCTCCTTGCACATTTCCCAGATTTTGGATTGCAGTGTGCAAATGGCAATTCCTGCTGCAGGAAAGCTCTGAGGCCGAAGTTCTGTGCAAACCATTAGTGCCCCAAAGACATCCCTGGAAATGAGCCTGCCTGCAGCAGGGAAGTGGGATTTGCTTCTTCCCCCAAACTGCAGCTCCATCACATCCCCCTGATTTCAGTAGTTTGGCCAAATGTTTAATTACTGCAATTACAAAAGGGCATCGTGCTGCATGTCAATCATCCTGCTTGGCAAATATTTGCACATAACCAAGACTGAGAAGAAAACAAATATACAGGATGTGCATATGTTCTAATTTCAATGTGAAATACTAATCTTGGAGCCTGTTAATGTGCAGCAAGATTGGAGCAACACTTACAGAGACTCCCTCTGAACTGGCTGAGAGCTCCGAGCTGGGATGAGCCTCCTTTTGTTAGGAATGTTAAATATGAGTTCCATCACTTTTTTGAAAAAAAAGCTCCTTTCTCCAAGTATTTTGACACTTCTGTGAACGTATCTCTAAATTTTGCATCAATGTGATTTAATTCACCAGAGTAGTAGCTGGAAAAAATATTTATTTCTTCCCTCTTGGAATTCTACTGAGTAAATATCCATAGGATCCTACATGCTAAATTATGATAGAACCATATGGTTTATTCCCAACTGAATATAGGACTTCTGAAAAGGAGGATGGTAGCATAAATTTTTTTTCAGTACAACCATCATTGTCTATTTACATCAGTTTCACAAGTATATATTAGGGAAATGAAGCTGTTAAAATATTCCATTTTCTGTTTTTTTCTTTTTGAAGGGCCACTGTGGGATGGTGGGAGTCAATTTTGATTCTAAGAGAGATGTTTCTGACAGTCAAGCCTGCGAACAAATATGGAAGAAAAATCTAGAAATGTGTGACTGTTTTTTGTAGCCTGATATTTGATTCTCTGTCATATCTAATTTTTTCTTAATCAAGAGACTTCTTTCTGTGCAACTGTTGAAAAATCATCTCTGGATGGTGACACAGTTGCACTCCCACTACTGTGGCTTTTTCCTCCATTAAACACCAGATGATGTCATTAGGGTTTCCTTCCTAATTTTCATTTCTTTCAGGTATTTATTTGGTTCTTTTTAGCTAAAGCTCTCCAAGATACATCTGGATCTGTAAAATTCTGCACAAGGTTAAGATATGAGGCATCTCGGTGTATTTTAAGCCAGGCAGACTTTTTAACAGCCATGTAGCTAAACTGATTTATTTTTTTTTCTTTCTCCTTAATTTCTTTTGACTCTTGGGGGGGGGAGGGGGGGCAGGGGAATAAGCAGAGAGGAAAGAGAAAAAAAATAACATTAACACAAAGGAGCACTTCTTATTAAGAGTAGGTGGGTAAAGGCATTGGAAAAATAATACCTCAAGATGCATTGAAACATTTTAGGGAATTAGGGAATTCTGATCTCCTGCAAAAGAAGAAAAAAGGAGGGGGGGGAGAAAATTAATATTAAAGACAAGCTGTGAGTTTCCATCTGGCCTTGCCGCTTTCGACTAACGCTTCCATGACGGAATTCATCTGTCCATCAACTGTCAAAAATTCTCCTGTCAGTAAATCCCTGGGTACTCTTTCTCCAGCCCACCCCACTTAAAAATATTCCAAGCCGCAGAGTCCTCCGAATTCCGAATGGCCCCCCTGGCTCCCTCCCCTCCCCGCTCTGCTCTCCTGGCTCCCAAACTTGTGGGGCCCGGTTGTTTGTTTGTTCTTTATTTATTTACTCCCATCCTCCTCCTTTGGAACCTGGGTTCTGGGGGGGAGAGGGTGGGAGGAGAATGGGGGAGCCCTCAATCATCTGGAGGTTAAATTCCCACCAAGATCCTCCTCAGTCTCCTCTCAGGCTGACAGCAGACAGCCCACATCTGTTTTAAAGCACTGAGTGCTTGTGAAGTGTGAACTCCCCACTGTTTAATGTAACTACATGACTATTTAATGTACACAGTGGTAGAGCAGCCCCCAATGCCAAACTGTTGTGACATGCCTGAAGGACATATATAAACATAATATACAGTGGTCTATTGTGACAAAGTGCATCTATACCACAACCAGAGAGGTATTGCTTTGCTCCTGAGTGGAGTCAAATGGGAGCAGAATACCATTTACCACAGGTTGTTTTTTTGGTTTGCTTTTTTTTCATTGCAGGCATAAGACAAATATATATGAACTTATGGTCCTTAAATTGTGCGGAGTCTATTGAAATTCTCCACAGGAATTTTTTTTATTTAGTTGAGGATTCATCCAAATTTGTGTGTTCTATACTGTTATTGATTGTGGGAATAGGAGGGAAGGAAGCAGGTCGGGCATTCAGACATCTCCTGTACGGCTTCATCATATCACATGGCCCAAAAATACCATTTCATAGTCATGATTAAAGGGGTTACACCTCCAAAAAAATTGTGCCTACTCTAATCTTAACCAGAGTATTGATTTTTTTTTATTACATTGTATTTTTTGACTGAAAACTCAACTGCCTTTGAAACAGCTGCCTGTTGTGGGGTGGGAAGAAAAGTGGGAGAAACATAAAATCTTTAAAACTACATTTTATTTCACTGTTTTCCCTTCAAAAAAGTGTTGGTTACTTGTGGCTTCTGACACCTCATTAATCAAGTGATCAGAATTCTGTATTTTACAGCAGCAAACCCAATTAACCTTTGCTAGCTACATAGCAGCCAAAAATAATTTCTAATTGTCAAAATGGGAAAAAACCCTCACCCCAAACACTGCACCTCTGAAGCATATAAAGATTTTTAAAAAGTGAGATTTCTCTTTTATTTTGCAAGCATTTAATCAGAGAGGAATTCTAAACTCTGCCTACGTGGGTTTCTTTTTTGAACTTCGAGAAGAATGAAGTGTGGAGTGGGGAAGGTTCAAAGGTTTGACTCTGCTCATTGCAGAGGGCCAGCCTAGAATGTCCCCAAATCCCTTCGGATGCGGGCCCAGGCTCCCCTTCCCGGAAACTCGAGGTGCTGTTGGCTAAAATCCCTCCCTTGCACAGCGAGGATGTTGCTGGGAGACAAAAGATGATGGGAAAGTCTCAGCCCAGACTGTTTTACTTGGGTGGAAATTCCATTTTAGCCTGTCCAGCGCTCTCTGCAGTGCTGCTCCCCTGGCAATGAGGGTCCCATCCTGCAGAATCCCGGCCGAGCATCAGTGCCAGACCCTGGTGGCACTGAGGGAGGGAATTCTGCCAGCTGGGCTGCTCTGAGAGCACCTCCCCACCTGAAGGTTTCCTATTACACCCGAATATCTCCACTTAGGGGTACTTTTCACTCCTGCACTCAAAATTAACCCGTTTTTAGTTATAAGCTGTATTTATTGTTTGCAGGGAAATGGCAGTTTTAGAGGCAATCAGAACTAAGCATTCTCTTGGGCAGCTTTAGATTTTGAGTGAAGATTATCTTAAAATGTCTTTTAAACATTAATGGAGGAGAAGGATACTGTGATAAGTTTTTTGAAAACGGGAAAAGTTATCCAAATGGTCCTTATTTTCTTGTTATTATTTCTCAAGAGTAAGGATAAAGATTATGTCAAAATTCCACTGTGGATCTTCAGTTATACCCAATTATCCAGTTTCGATGGAGGGGCCCCCAATATGCAGCCTGCTTGTCTACCATACAGCCATCTCCTGCTTTCTTATCTCTCTGTCCTTATTTCTCTACTATTTTTATGCATTTATTATTATTTAGTTCTCTTTTTTTTTTTTTTTTTGGTAATTTAAGCTATCAGGAGATCTGACTGCAAAGTCACACTGAGGTTCAAATTCTGTATGAGCTTATTAATGAGAGTTTTATTGCAAGCTTTTAGTTAATGTGATGAAATTTGCAGTCAAAATAGAGCTCAGCTTGTAAATATTTTCATTTATTCCTGCCGCTTAGTATGATTATTTTTTTTAGAGAATGGTAACTTTCATTTTTTAAATATGGTAACTTTCATTTTTTTAATATGGTAACTTTCATTTTTTAATACAGCAACTTTCATTTTTTTAATATGTTTATTACAACCCAAAATTTGATTCAGGCATTTGAATCAAATTTTCAAACGTGTGGGCTTACCTTCAAGAAGTATTTCCCATTCTGGGTACTTTTTTCCTGTGAGTTAGATTTCACCAGCCACGGTTTCATTACAAGCAGGGCATCTCCATCCTCACCTTGGGCACAAAGTGCACCAAGTGCATCCCCGGCCTGGACACGAAGTGCATCACCAAATTGTGTCTCAGGGAGGACCTGTCAGCTTGGCGGTGGATTTCTTTTATTGTGCTGCATTTTTCCCCCTCCTCTCCACGCTGCCCTTCTCCCCCTGCCAGGGCTGCTCAGTCCCTCGCAGGCAGGGGAGGTCACAAACACAGGCGCATATGCAGAGGCGAACAAATCGCCTTTGGGCGGGTTGGGTGCCATGTGTCAGCCCCGTCGGGGCGGAACGAGGGGGGCACAGCCCGGACAAAGGGGGGCGGAGCGGCCCCGCCCGGGCAGCGCTGCCCCGCACGGGCTCGGGGCCGCAGCTGCCGCCGCTCATTGTTCCCCGCCACCCCTGACAACAGCCACTGCCGCTGGCATCCCACCCCGACATCTGTTCGGCTTTATTGATGCTCTCCTGGAGGAATTCCCAGTGTAAACAGGGAATTCTCCACGGGAACCCCGTGTTGTAAAAGGGATGAGCTGCATAATGCAAAGATTTAACCACTATTTAAAGGTGTGACACTTGATTGAAAGTGACTTGATTTTTTTTTTCTCTCTCCCCCTCTCCCCAACCACCCATAACTGTATTTGGCACAAAATGTCTGGGTTGACTATTTTTAAATTTTTTTTTTGTTTTTTGTTTTTTGGTTTTTTTATTTTTAAATTTTGGGTAGGATTTCTCCTCCTCCTCTTCCTTTCTCCCCCTCCTCCCTTCTTTTGTTTCATTGTCGGGATGAATGAAAAGTAGAAAAGGAGAACACCAAAAATGGAAGACGAAGCAAAAAATTGCAAAGGTGGGAGAGAAAAACCTGATTTGCATGGAGAGGAGTCTGGTTACTCCTCTAAAAGCCGTCAAAGACCACCTACTCCTAGGACTGCCAACAAATGGCTTGAAGATCTTTGTGTCTCTCTGCTGAGAATTCCTTCTGAGGGGGCTGGAAACTGGGACAGAATGTTCAACATGCACGGTAATAGTAATGAAAATCATGTACTGAGCCATAAAACCTCTTTATTCCTACCCTTTGTCCCAGTACTTTTAAAAGGGGATCCTGTGTGCTTCCATTGTGCCTTCCCCATGAGCAGCAGCAGATCCTGTGGAAATATTCTGCTGGATTTTGGTGCCCAAAGAGCTGATCCAAAATCCAAAAATCCAAAAGCAGCTGATGAGGATCAGCCCATGGACTGGAAGTGGTTCTGGGGCAGGAGATGAGATGCTGAGGTGGCTGGGAATTGCTGTGTGCTCTCATCCAGGGAGCGCCACGAGCAGACCGGAGCTGGCAGTGTTTGGGCTGCCTGATTTGTTTAAATAAATATGTGAAAATAAACGGGGATGCTTGAAATGCAAACAGGAGGTTCTCTGCTAATCAGATCAAGCAAAAATGTACGGAAAAAGAAAAATCACTCTACAAAAGTCCTGTAGAATTTGAATAGGATATAAACTGATATTATTTTGCTGGAAATGCTCTATAAAGCATTGTGTCTCAGGCTGGAGGTCCAGCTGAGGTTCCCCAAGCCCAAACATATGGTTATTTAAATTTACTCTGGATCTGGCCTATAAATCTTCATTCTTTGTTCAGTTCTGGTGTATTTCATTGTTTTAAGTTGTGTGTTAGGTATAAAAATTTCTGTTACTGGATGACACACAGGTAGAAGAACAAACCCCCAAACAGTGAAGTGTAATAAGAGACACCAAACCTACACTAAAAATTACACAGAAGGAAATAAAATGTTATAAATGTTTAAGGAACAGGAAGAAGGGCTTCAGTAAAGAGAAATCTCTGAAGTCTGAAAATGTTATACTTAAAATCAATTCAAGGTTAGACTGTGTTAGGCATGGAGAATACTCTGTAGTTATTTTGGTTCTTCCTGGGATATAATCTTCCAGGCTGAAGTTTTTATTAAGTTTATGGCATCACTGGGATGAATAAAGTAATCTCAAACTCATAGCAGAAATGCATAGTCTGCATTGGTTTGGATTAATAAAAATTTCTGAGGTGGTTGTTACGAGGAAAAGTCTTAATGAAATGACAACATGAAATTTTATTGGATTGTCTATAGGATTTCACAGTCAGTTGTGGTTTTATTCCATAATTCTATCAGATTGTTTAAAAAATATTTCAAATCTGCTGATAGCATCTAATTTTTAAATTAAAATTAAATTTAAATTGGAAGGATCTTATAGGAATTTCTTTTAGGAATCACAGCTAAGTTATATTAGTGCCTTTTGGAATTCTTTCCAAGAAGGGGGGTAAGTGTATGAGCTTTTTAAAAAGGAAAAAAAAATCCAGAAACATCCTCCTTCCCTCAAAGCCAGCAGCCAACTGAGCACCTTTTTGTGGAGCTGATAGGAAATGTGTTGGAAAAGATGATCTTCAAGGTCCTTCCAGCTGAAATCAGTCTGGGATTCTGTGAAATGAGGGGTCTCAGGGACCAGAGGGATCATCCAGTGCCAGCAAAAGTCCTTAGCAAAGAGAGGCAGAGCTCCCAAAAAAGTCAGAGCAAGATCAGTGCCTGGAGATTATTTTGAAACTAAAACCAGGATTGTAGGGAAAGAAGCAGGAGACTCCTGATGAAGTGACAGAGAGGTGGCTTTGATGGCATTTGTAGCAGTGTCTCTAATTAGAATGTCTCATTTCCCCCTCACTTCTGCTTCCCCCTGCTCCTGGTAGTGGAAAATCAGGAGTACAAACACCAGGGCCGTTGATGGATGGCCAAAGTCGTGGCCAAATCCCACTTTGTGCTTCCTGTACAGCTCAAACTCAAACACAAAGAGAAGTTGCTACTGGAATTCTCCCCAGCAGTCAATCAAGACCACATTTACAATGGAAAATTCAGCTTCCCCTCAGAATGAACCACTGCAAGATTTAAGGATGTAAACAATTCCCTTGTAAGATTTCTTTGGAGCATGAAGTGATTACTGTTTCATTAGGATCTGCCTCTTGCCTGTGTCCTGAAATGCAGCTTTTCTCCCCTGCTAGGTGTAAATATTTGGGGAAAAATAGTTTTTTTCTAAAAAAAGTTAGCAAACATTCTGTGTATTTGTCTTAATGTGGGAAAAGTGACAGGAATAGTGTGTTTATAAACTTAATAAATGTGTGTATAGCACCTATATGTGTATGAATGCATATTTGCACAAATCTATTTGCATCCAGGTCAAATAACAGCTGTTATTTTTAAGTTCAGCTTTTATTATCAATTTGTTGGTAGATTCAGGCACTGTTTAAAACCAAAAAAACCCTCCAAACCAGAAATCCACATCTGAGCTTTTTCCTAATCAGTTCCCTCATTTTGCTAATATTCTAACGACTGTCAATTTACTTCAGTGGTGCCATTTGCAGAATTTTCCAATTAGCAGGAAACCTGTTCCACCTTCTCCCGTAATTACAGGGGACTCGCTTCAGATCAGCTGTGGCCAGACAGCATCTGATGCACTTGCCAAAATCTGTGCTCTGTGGGCTTTTTTTTTTGGTTTGTTTTTTTTTTTTAGAGTGTGTGTGTGTGTGTAATTTTTTTTAACCTGTGCATGAGCTGGCACAGATTTTACATCTCTGTTGTAGGCAGGGATGTCCCTCACTAGTGGCATGTGTCAAAATATCCCAGTAATTCCTGATAAACACACCACAGTGAGAACACAAGTACCAGTCTAGCCGTGCTTTGATGGGGTGTGATGGATGCTTAGTGCCTTGTACTGACACATATCTGTGTACAGCTATGACAATCAGGTAAATATTCAGTCTCGGCTATGTTCCACTCACACCAGATAATTTTATTCAAAAAACATCTATTTGGTCACTTTTTGTCACCTTCATCTGCCAGTGTCTATCACACGATGTCCTGACACTCTGATATTACCCCTGCTGATCAAAAAGCAATCAACCCCTTTTTTTTTAGAGCTGCTTAACCAGCTGATATCACAGCCCTAACAATGGAGCAGCAATAACTATTATTGTTACATGAAAAGAAAATATATATAATAATAATAAGCTCATTGATTTTTAACAGCATCTCTGTGTTGCCTAATTGATGGGAAGTTGTATGTTTGTGTAGCCAACGGGGGTTATGAATTAAATATGGCCGTCATTCCTTGAGGGATGCATGTCAATGCAAGAAGGATGGAGGATCTACATCTCCCCCAAGCTAAACAATCCCCTTGTAAAAGACATAGGAAAGCCTGGAATGGGAGGAAGGGGGTGGGCAGGGGAATGGGAATAAAAAGCATCCATCACTGCTTATTAAGTGCTGCTACTTGAAGGTAAAAGGAGTATTGAACTGTTTTCAAACTGGAAGAAATGTAGCTAAACAAAATAGTGATGGTGATATTAGGCTGGTGACAAATTTTATTCATTTGTCCACATTTATTACAGCAGCAGTTTGGAATGATTTATGCCTCTTGCCCCTCTGAGCCTCTCTGCATATGCACACTCACCAAAATTCAGTGTCTTCCAGTAAGAAAACAAAATTCTTTTGGTGGCAGCTATGAAAATACTGGGTAAAAGCATCTGGAAATGTTGGATTTTAAATTTAAGACACTGAAGAGGCTGGTGAGCAGTCTTGGTAAAAAATAGGCTCATCTGAAGATGTCTCAAAGTGGGCACTTGATAGAGAATCTCTGGGCACTTGTGCAGACCTAGGCCAGACTGTGCTTAGTTCACAGGGATGTGGGCAATGCTGGGGAATGCAAAGGACTGGAGTAGTTAATTTTTTGAAGATTTTAAAGATATTAAGCTCTCCAAGAAGCCCAAGTTCCCCTCGAGCCTGAACTGTAAATGAAAGGGAAGCTCTGAGCTCATGACACTCCTGACAAGCAGTGGTAAGCAGAGCATGGTTCAGTGCTTTATGAGCCATCTCCAGCATCTCACTCATGTGTGTACAGTCTGTCACAGGACCTAAAACCCCCACAATGCCCTCCCATGCATTTATTGGTGTGCTTTCATCAGGAGTATTCTGCAGACTGGTACATTTCTCCCCTGAGGTGGCAGTTCTTGGTCTGTAGTGAAAGTGATGGTTGTTATCTGCCACTTGCCCAAGTTTTATCTCCTTCTTCCCCCATTGTAGGATAACTTTCTGCCTGTTCAGAAGTTCAGCTTGGCCAAAGAGGGCAAGGTTTGGTGGGTATCAGTGGGCAGTAACTCTTTGACCATAAAATGTACATGGAAGGGCAATAACAGCACAAACTTTGCTGTCCCCAAGGAAGTTCTGAGGGCTGCTGGACCATCCTGGTCTGGGTAGGGCTTTGTCAAAAATTCCTGTTACAAGGTCTCTGAATCATAAATGCCATTCTATTTTCTTCTGTCTGCTGCTGTTCCATGGTCAGATCTATGATTTTGCTGTGATTAATGGGGATAATGTGATGCAGAGCAAAGTTTGGGGTGATCCTATGTGTGCAAGTATGAGTCTGGCTGCAGTAAAATATTAAGTCTTAATCATCACAGAATTCCTGCTAACTTTTAGTAAGAAATGGAGCTGGAGTGTTTGGAGTTGTGTTTGTCAGAGCAGGATTTGTTCTTGTAAACAGCTATGAGAAAAACAAAACCAACACCACTGGGATGGGAATTCAGTGGGTAGTGCAATGGGATGGGAATTCAATGGGTAGTGCAATGGGATGGGAATTCAGTGGGTAGTGCAATGGGATGGGAATTCAATGGGATGGTAATTCAGTGGGTAGTGCAATGGGATGGGAATTCAATGGGTAGTGCAATGGGATGGGAATTCAATGGGTAGGTTGACACCAAGGATGAGACAGGCAGTTTGAAACATTTAGCCCAAAGTTTAGCCTGAGCAGGGAGTTCCCCACAGGATGCTCCAGGAAAATGAAAATCACTCTCCTACCCAGAAAAGGAACAAAATGCTCACGGTGGGAGGGGTGGTTCTGAGAAAGCAGGAGGGTTTATTAACCAGGAGAGTCAGAGTTTTGAATCATTTCTTATTGTCAGCTTCACCTCCCACTTCAGACACTCTGAGGTGGGAGCGGTCATCGGTAAAACAAAACTGCTGGATCCAAGCAAGGTTTGAAGGCGATTTCCCCTCGTTGCTGGATCCTTAGAGGCTCAGGAAAGGGACTGTTCTGCCTCCTGCTCTATTATAACTGCTGGGACAGCGAGGCCCTGATCCCTCTTTAAAGGTTTTGGAGAGTCTTTTAGTAAAAATCATTCCTGTCACTGAGAGGGAAAGATGTTCACAAGTCCCCAAGCGTGGCCAGCCCAGGCAGTCACAGCCACAGGGAGCCAAACCAAACTATGGCAGGGAATGGGAGAGGAAAAGCCACACAGAAAAACAATTCCGCCTTTTTCCAGAGTTTTGTCCTTTTCTAAGCTCCAGCACAAACAGTACCAAGCATAATAACTGCCCTATTATTTTTGCTCAGGTGCTCAGGAATATGAGCTTACTCAACACAGAAAGAAAATGAGCAGGCTTTTATTTTATTAGAAAGAAATGCTCTGTAGTGTGTAAAAGACACTTTTCCCCTAATATTTTACTTGCTAATGGGTAAGTACAAAGTAATTATGTAGGACAGATTAAATGGTTTCTAATGCCTCATTTCAAGAATTGTAGTGAATGTTTTCCTAAGCTGTCCTCCAAATTGGTAGTCTAATTAAGCAACAAAAAATTATGTTGGCATTCACTGAATTATTACAAAACCGGAATTTAGACTGAAACTGTTAATTTTTTTTTTTTTGGTGGAAGGTAGAGAGGAAAAAGAGGACTGGAGAAGGGAGGGATTTGGGATCTATTATTAGAGGAACTGATTATTTGTCTAAAAATTTTTAAGTGTCCTGGCAGATATCAGGGTTTCTGCCTTGGCATTCCTTGGTTTGATGATTTCTTATGAGTGTGATCAATAGATTTAAACCCCAAGAGCTTCAGAGCTGTGGCACATCCTTGTAGGACAAGTATTAAGACATGCAAATCTTTTAGTTCATCTATACTAAATCCTCATCTTCTAGAAAGAGATATAAGCTTTTGGTTGTGGGTCCCCAAGAAAACACATTTTGCCATAATTAATGTCTGTTATCACTTAAAATCACCTAACCCTAAATCTCTGTGTTGAACTGAATTTTTGGATGTAAGGTCTGACAAGGCAAATGTTGCTGTAATTGTCCTACTAAAAAGTGATTCACAACTTCCTATGGAGACCCTTCAGAAGCATCTCTGGGCAGTGCCAGTGCAGACCCAGCTCAGGCTGGGGTTCTGGGGCTCTTTGAGTCCACAGCTTTCACTAGAGCTGGAATTGTACACTTAGGTGTGAAGTAACCTCGCAGAGTTCATTTTCTTGGTAGCAAAAAACACCTTTGAAAATCTTCTGGTCTTTTATGGAGCATTTTCCCCTCTCCTGCTGGCTTCTTTTCAGATGGATTTTAGGCCCAGTAGACCATAACTCCTGTAAAATTGCTGTTCCACAGATATTCCAGGAGATACTTCCTAACAGCTCCAAAGGAGCCTTTACAAGGGATTACATCATGATGTGGAGTCATTGAAATCTTTCTGCATTTTGGGGGAAACCTCAGTTGTGCAATGGAGTGAAGAGGGAATAGACAGGAGCTGATTTCATGGAGAAAAGACTTTGCCTGCTCCAAATAGTTATAACTTAACAATTTCTGTGTGACTTTACATAGCTGAGAGTATTTGAGAAAATCTGGGAAAAAGCCTGTAAGAAATAGTAGAAAGTTCAATCATCACAAGGCTGTCACCATTCTCAGTTACAGCAGTAGAATTTAGGAAGTGATTTTTAAAATCAATTTATCAAGGCTACTTCAGACCTGCACATTATGTTACTTCTTCTTATACTGACTTGACTTCAGTGAGGTTAACGTTGGTTTTTAGGAGGTTCAAACTGAAACAAAACAAGAGTTTAACAATGGAGGAAAAAAATAGAACAGCAAATTCCAATGCTTTGAATAGAACCCACTTTTCCTCAGACTGAAAGTTTCACTGTCAGTCCTTAAACCTCAAATCAAAGCAACCCTACTTAGGCTTTAGTCAAGCAACAACTGCAATGTTTCATTTGGGAGCCTCAGAAACCTCCCTTGCTGTTCTGTGAGCTTAGTGAGAGGGTCTACACGGTGGAGAAATGGGAATATTACCCTTTTTAATTTTTTTTTTTAAAGCAAACCATATAAAGAAACAGAAGCTTCCACAATGGCAAAGCCCAGGATCTATTTTCCCTTACAAGTTTTGTGCAGTTTGTGTCAAACCTTGCTCAGCATCTCTCTGAGTGTCAGGGATTGCACTGATTTAATGTTTTCCAACAAGCTGCACTCCTTCCTTCCCCTAAGCCATCCTGACAGGGCAGGGACTGAGTCCTTATCCAGTGTCTCATCCTACAAGTTCTCCCTAACGACAGCGCGGCTCCCATTAGCCCTCCTTGATGTCTATTTACCATAGCAGCTTCTCAATTATTTAAAATGTAAACATCTGGATTCAATAAATGAAGAAAACATCCAGCAAATGTTTCAGGCACTCGAAAACTTTTCTCCAGGAATTATGGCTGCAGTAGAACTTGGGAAGGAAAAAAAAATCCAAAATTCACTGCACACATCAGGCTCTTGTCACACCAGGGATGTGGGCAGGAAGTCCTCAAGTTGGGAACTGCCAAGAGACCTTTTTTCAGTGGAGAGCACGTTGTGATGATGCATCTGGAACAGTACCTTGTTGTTTAAGGCATCCAAACAGGAGGATTTTCCAATCAAGAAGCCAACTGTTGGCTGGCAATCTGTGCTCTCCTGGATGTGTGTGTGCCTGCACATAAAACATGTAGCACATGTGCACAGAAATTTGTTGGACATCTCTGAGAGATAAAGGAGGTTGGCTTTTCTCCCTGAGAAGTCTTTCAAGCTCAGTTAAGTGTGGGTTTGTGTCCAGCTTTGGCACTGCCAGACTCTTGACAGAGCCTCATCTCTGACTTTTGCAATGCCTCCTTCAGCACCAACCTCAGTCTCTGGGATCTCC
This sequence comes from Molothrus aeneus, assembly GCF_037042795.1. Classification (NCBI taxonomy): domain Eukaryota; kingdom Metazoa; phylum Chordata; class Aves; order Passeriformes; family Icteridae; genus Molothrus; species Molothrus aeneus. The sequence continues at coordinate 4,754,006 of NC_089674.1, read as the reverse complement.
ACAGACTGGGGAGAAATATCAGGATTTGAAATGAGTGAAGGTTTGGAAACATCTGGAGCCCTCACACGAGCTCATTAGTCTGCTCATAAAGCAGAGTCTTGCAGAAGTCTTCCCTTAATGGAATTAAAACCAACCCCAAACAACCCCTGTGGGAATGACCAGCTCTTGGTGACTTTGGGAGGCTGTTGGGGCCTTGGGGTCTTTGTCCATCACTGGATGGAGCTGTGTGATCAGAAACTGGGTGGGAGTAGAAAGCTTGGTCACTCAACCTGTCCCAAACTACCCACAGTGTTCAGCCTCCTGCAACTCCCCTGGAGGAGATGCAGAATCATGGAATGTCCTGGGCTGGAAGGGACCCACTGGGATCACTGATCCAACCCCAGGCCCTGCACAGACACCCCAAAATCCACCCTGGGCACCCCTGGAGCAGTGTCCAAACTCTCCTGGAGCTCTGGCAGCCTTGGGGCCGTGCCCATTCCCTGGGGAGCCTGGGCAGTGCCAGCACCCTCGGGGGAAGAGCCTTTCCCAAAATCCAGCCTTTCCCTGATCCCCAGCCATTCCCTCCCTGGCACAGCCCCAGCCGTCCCTGGCTCCTGTCCCTGTCACAGAGAACAGAGAGGAGCTGCAGACCCTGATGAGTCTCCCCTCAGCCTCCTCTTCTCCAGCTGAACAGTCCAATGCCCTCAGCTGCTCCTCCTGTGGCCCCTCCAGACCCTTTCCCATCTTTGTAGCCCCCTTTGGATATTTTGAGTCCAAATCCAGGTCTGTAACACCGTGGAAAAGGGGCCCAGTAATGAGATATTTTTGCATTTGGTGCAAGAAAAGTGCATGTGCACTTTCAGTGGATGGAAGGTCAGGAGCTGAAATTACCAACTGTTAATTTAGGGTCTCTCCCAGCAGCCCTGGGAGTGCTCCTGGCTCCAGCCAGAGGGAAAGGCTCTGTAGCTGAACACAAAAACTTCATGAATATACACACAGGTATGCTGGGCTGATCAAGGGGGAAATCAAAGCTGAGACCTTCCCCACAAAGCCTGTGCTGGAGGAGCAGCTCCCTCAGCAGAATTCTGTGTCCTGCTAAAGGCAGCTCTGCACAGGTGAGCTCAGGTGAGCAGCAGGTTCTGCACTCTCTGCAGCCATGTGGGATTAAGCGCCACAAATCCTCACCCAAATGAAAGCAACCTCATGCTCCAGGTGTCAATTGATCACTGGGAAGGTCAGGCAGCAATTTTTCTCTGCTGTTAACATCACTGCACAATGTGGGGTGTGTGGGGGTGTGTGGGCACACGTGAGGGAGAGGGATAGAAGGGAAGCAATTTCTCCTGTAGCATAAGGTGTTGACCAGGGGCAAAATAACTTCCTGCAGCCAGGAGTTTCCAGCAAAGGAACTGCCCCAGTGCTTGGATTTTACCTTGCTGGGAGTTCTGGGTGCCCAATTTAAAGCACCTCTAAGGAGTGTGGTTTTGGTGATGAATTTCAGGAATACTTGGGCTGTTTTGGAGCCTTGGCATTGTATTTGCTCTTCTTGCATTAAACCTGCTTTAGAGCTTGTCCTGGTCCTTCCCACAACCTCCTGCCCTTTTTCTGCAGCCCCATATTAGGATCTTGAAAAGAACACATCAGCTCTCTTCACTTATACATCACCTGTTTGCCAGTTAACAGAGTTTGTACCCCAAATCCTGCTGCTTTTTGGTCTCTGTATGTGGTACATCAAAGGGTACTGAAAAGGTTAATTAAATTTGGAAGCCAGTACCCAGGGATGAATGAAATGATTGCAGTACAGGGTGGGATCACTTTAAATGAACTAATTCTTTTACAGCATGTAAGATATTTTCTTGTTCCTCATAAACTCAAGATGGTGCATATATGTCTAAAATACTAAGTCTCTGGAAAACAAGTGGATTTCTGAGGATATATGTTACAATATAGGAAAAGGTGGGGTTCAGAGTTCAGAATTTTTATCTTTAAAGCTAAATTGCATCTCCATACACAGGCAGATGTGCACACACACAATCTTCAGGAGTTGAAACAACAAAAAAGTGAAAAATCATTTCAGCTGTGGCAGATTCCATGGCCAAAGAGCTGGGAAATGGTGGGAAGCCCTGGACATCAGAAATCTGAAAGATGTGGGTGTTGATATTTAGGGTTGGCCTCATGCTGAGGCTGCAAAAATCTCTTTTCCTGACAAAACTGGAAGAGCTTTAAAGAATGTCAGGGACTTGCTCATGTACAGAACCATGGCTCTGGAGATACAGATTCTATTTCTGCCCCAGCCGTGGGACCTGTGCATCTTTGGGCCAATTCATCCATGGTTTAAAAAAAACAATAAGTGCAGGCAGAAACATGGAGGGAAAAAATACAGGCCTAATCCTGATTTTTTTTTAAATATATAACTCATTACATCTTTTCTGTCTGCTGAGTTGGGATATTGGAAGATAAAAAATGGAGATGGATGAGGCAGAGATGTTTTCTTTGTTCCCCTTTAAGTTCCTTTGTCATCTGCTGATGTGTCCAGTGGCTATTAAGAAAACAACATCTATTGAGGCTGTCTGTAAATTTACAACACAGAGTTGTTAGAGCTGTTCCATGTTCAGTCCTTCAGTCCCACGGTGATTTCATGATATTGCTGTGCTTTGGGAGTGGACAGGATTCCAAGAGTGCAATTTTTCTGTATTTTTAATTTCAAGGTGATGTTTCTTCCCCCAAAGAGAGACTTTTGTTCAACACATGCCATTCAAAGCACCTCTCTGCTCTGAGGAGGTTCTGATGAGTTCAAGCACAGCAGAATAATTTCCTGTCTTCCTTGGGCCAAAAAGTTATTTGGTTTGATTTTTAGTTTTAAAAAAGAGTGATTTCCTATGGACTGTCCAGTAGGAAATGCTAGAAAGAGGCTTGGTTGGCACACAGTGCCAAGAACTTGTCCTGTTTAAGCTTTTATGTTTTCTGTTTATGCAGAACCCAGGTCTATTTAAATGATATATTTATCTGAAAAAGGGCACTTGTCCAAGCTAATAAAAAATAACAGAAACTTCAGGCAGAAGTGCCTGATGAGGATGTTACATGCATTGTTTGGAGCAGACAAGCCACACTCAAAGCCTTGAAGTGGTTCAGCAATTTCCTCAGATAATAATTAATTTTTTTCTTGCTTCCTTTGTTGGGAATCAGGAGGTCTTGTCACAGATTTTGCTTACTCACAATTGAGGCAAACACAGGGTGATGTTGGTGATGCTGAATTTGAGGAGGATTGAGGGGAAGACAAAACAAGGAGCAGTAGAGCTGAAATACTACATCCCAAAGTAGGTAAATAAATACAGGGACAGTGTATGTAAATAAAAGACTCATATTATTGTCAGCACCCTTGTTTGCACAGTATTCTGTGTTGTTTTGGATCTCCCTCTTTCCCTGCATGATTATTTTAGGAAGATGTATTTCAGATCTTAAGACTGGGCTGTTTTAGGCACAAGGATTCTTTGCACATCAGTTTGTGGCCTCTAACCCATCCCATTTAAACCTGCTCTGGCACGTGCCCTTCTCTGCAGCCCAGCTCTCCAACATGAAAACACAACCCTTCATTTTAATCAGCAGAGAGTGAATCCAGTGCTAATAGCACTTAATTGTTTCTCTAAAACGCTCTCGGTTGGTTTTGGCAGCCGGGATGAAAACAATTCCAAATCCCATCAAAGGAGCTGATCCACACCCAGCATGTCCAGGGTGAGGGGTTGAGAGCCAGCGTGGGGTGGCCTCAGATCCTACACGAGGCTCTGTCATCCCGCCCTGCTCACTCCGTGATCTTGGAAGGTCTGAGGGGGTAAAAGGAAAAAAAAAAAAGGAATAAAACAGACACAGAAAATCTTGGTCCATGCCCCTGAAAATATTGTGCTGACGGTCTCTTCAAGCACACACCTCTATTAATCTTGACTTTCTTGAAGCCTGCCCGCTAGTTTGAATTTGTATGCGACATCAAACATACCTTTTCACATATGTTCTTTCCAGATTTTTTTTAACAGTTACTTAGCAGTTTATAGAAGGAAGTGAATGATCTCATCAAGCTGCTTAGAAATTAAAAAAAAATCTGTGCTTATTAATTATGCAGGATTAGTCTAATTATAATTCAGCAAATTAATTAGCGACAGAAGGTGTTCTGAAACATTGGAGTACATTTGCATGTTAAATGGAGAGGCTAGTCTGTAATATATGTAAATTTATGCATGGCTTCATAGTTTAATTTAAAAATTTGCAGCTGCATATGGTATGGGAGCAGGTGAAAAGTCAGTTTTAGTTTAATGATGCTAACAAACATTGGATGCTGTCCTGTCTTAGGGAAGGAATGCGCTGAATGCACCCCTATCTGCCAATCCATAAATCTGTCATAGGAATATAATGTTACACCAGTGCTCGGCTTCAAGGTCATCTGTGCCTAGACCCAGAAGTACAATAGGTGCAGATCTACCCTCTGAATAGCCCTGGAGAAGGGAGGAGGCAGAATGTGCCTGGGTCCTGAGCTGCTGGGATGTAAATCTGCCTCTTTAGCAAATGAATGCACGTTTATTCCACACAAACCCAGTTTGGGGACAGAGCCTTCACAAATGAGTGAGAGCTCTGACCTGAGTGATATCCACCCTGGCAGGTGTAAAATGGGATCCCAACCTTGCTTCCATCCCTAATGTTCACATCAGTGCAGTTCTGTGATCTCCTGGAGTCTCTGGGAAGTTATTTCCAAGTTCTGCATGAACTGCAGGGTGGGGAGTTTTTGTGTGCTGGGCTCTGCCATCTGGCAGCAACAGTAAAAACCAGCAGAGCCAGCAGAGAGAGGCCACTGGTGTAATTGGTGCTCACTGCTCAGCCTAGCATGGCTCAGCAGACTGAGGTTTTGGAGAGACATGGGCTGGGAGGATGGAAGAGCCACAGGAGAAAGGAACTGCAGGTTTCTCTCGGTATGGAAAAAAAAGAGTGGGGATTGGGGTCTGTGTTCATTTGACACCTCTGTCAGCCTTTCTGGGATCTGCAGGGTTTGCAAAGTAGATCTGGAGATAAATTTGCACCTGTGCAGAGCTCTGAGGATGAAGTGATACCAAAAATGACTGGATTTAAGCAGGACTGCAGTGTCCTTGGGCCTGTGTTTGGTGACACGGCCCAGCTCCAAATCTTGTGTGTGCTGCTGATGCTGACAGGAGTGTAAAGAACAAGAATTTGGCCATGCTTTCCAAATCTTGCTGGGTGTTTTGTGTGGAGGCAGTGAGCTCTATGAAATTTGTGTCACTATTAAAAAGAACCAGTAAAATCCCAAGCAGGACTTGCAGGAATGGGATGTGGCTGTTGCCTGGAAAAGCCACTGGTTCTGTGCAATGGGACAGGCTCTGAATTTCCCTGTGCCTCGACTTCCCCATCCCTGTGATGCACAGAAGCCTTTCCTCCCTGCTGTCCTTTGTGCCTCCCCTCCTCAATAACAATTTCACAGTGTGGCTGGGCTGTGCCCAGCACAGTTGGAGCCCACAGACACTGTAATAAACCAGGGAGCATTATCTGAAGGTCCCTTTCAGCAGCCCGTCAGCCCAATCCTCTCCTCTATTACCTCCCTGCCTATTGACTTTTGATTATGCTCTGGCATTTGGGCCCGTGCCAAATGGCATGAATAGTATGAATCTTACAGGATAAATAAGCTTTTACCCATTGTCTTGGAAGTTACTGGAAAGTTTTGGTGTGGGAGGAAAGGGGAAAGCCCAAAGGATAAAGGGGAAACTGCTCAAATTGCAAAGAGTCCTCCAAAGACTTTTTGGAGAACAATTGCAATTACAAACACGCTGTTAGTGTTGTGTTTCATTTTCAATTCGAGCCCATAGAGTTCAATTATTATTTTCATTAATGGTGTCAGGTTTTCATCAGAGTGCACAAACAAGGAGGTTTTCCTTGGAGATTTTGGGTTTTTTCCCCCTAGCAAATGTGGGCATGGGAAAGAAATACATTGAGCAGTGAGAAATGACTGCCTGGGTACCTGGCACGGCACTCTCCCCCAGCCCTTGTTCCTTAAAAATGGGATCATTTTGCAGCAGAAGAAGCATTTATTTACCCCAAAGAGTGTGAATTTAGTTGTGGCAGTGTGTCCCGGCTTTGGATGAGAGGGACACAATCTGCTTCAGAGATGAAAATTGCAAAATGTATAGAAAATCCACAGGAAAAACAAATCAAGTTTTCTGACGCATTTAGAGGTTGGGTGACACATTGCAGGTTTACATTCAGTTATTTTTGGTTTGAAACTAAGCTTTTTCTAAAAAAACACAACAAACCTACTAGATAAAGGGTGGAGAGAAATATGTTGTTCCAGGCTGCAGAGAGAGGGGATATTTGAGGAGGAAATGTTTTGTGGCTGAGGAGAAGGACTGGAACTTGGACATGGATCCATTGTTGTGGACTTGTGTGCAATGTTCTCTCTTGCTCCATCTGAAATACAGCATATTTTCACCCCATGTCTTCTTTAATCCATTGCAGAGAGTGTTACCCACCCAAGTGTGAGCAGGACACCTTGGCATAGCAAAAAAAAAAAATAATTTTAAGATTTAAGATGGACTCTGCCATGCTGCAGCTTTAAGGTTGTTTTTTAAGTTGGTCAGATCTCTTGGACTCCCTTAGCTGACTCCCTAACCCTGTTTTTGTTCCTTTTTCACACCTATCTCCAACATTGGCTTTTTGAGCTCAGGGCCACAGGAAATCAGACACTCCTGCCTTCCCCCAGGTGGCATTTCAGGGCTTAGATCCTAGATAATATTCCCACATCAAAACTTAAACTTTAAACCTAAAATCTAAATTGGAGTGAGTGACTGCAAGAAAAGTCACTTAGAAAAAAGTCTAACCAGACTGAAGAAATTACTTTGAATCAAGGCAAGAGGATGGAGAAGTGTTTCTGGTTTGTCCCATCAGGGAATGAGGTTTCTGTTGGGTGTAGGAATAACAGGCATAGTGCTAATCTGCTTTCTGGTTTGTTTGGTTGGTTTTTTTCATTTGTTTTGTTTGGGTTTTTTGTGTGTGTGTTTTTAGTTGGGTTTTTTTTTTTTTTTGGTTGGTTGGTTTGTTGTTTTTTCTGTGCAACTGGAGTCTTTCTATTAAAAAACCCCAAGTGACAAATGAGCAGCCAACTCCTCTTCTCCTGGCCTAGGCTTGGGATCTCATCATCCGACTCCTGCTCCCTTCTCTCCCAGCAAATCTCTGACAGACTCAGAAAAGTCTCCTGACCTACATATGTTGGTTTTCACGTTTGTTAAACTGGGTTCACACTTTATGCACAGGAGTTTTGTGAAGATTAATTAGCTGCTGTTTGTGGAGTATCATATAAATACTCTGGCTCACTGCAATAACCCCACTCGTTTCTCACACAGTGGAAGGTGTACATTCATTTAAAGTGCCTTTGTGCACTGCCTGATCCCACACTGACTGTAATTCCTGCAAAAAAATGGGAAATTTTCTCATCAGCTCCCTAACAACACACCCTGACAGAATAGATCAAAATTACTCCAGAGATAAATATTCCGATTACAAAGAAGTCTTCCACTGTGATATTCATTAAAATCAGGATGGTGATATCAAATAAATGCAATTAATTGATTTGAAACAGCGACCTGCAAATCTGGCCCTTGGAAAGGAAGGAATTTGAAGTTGTGTGGGGCTCTGGGCAGGGTTTCTTGTCACACTTTTCTCAGAGGTTGCCATGCCAAGACACACACAGGTGACCCGAGGGGAGGATCTGACCTGATCCAGAATTCCCTTGTTCTGATGGAGTTGGAGTCAGGCCCTCACTGCAATAATAACACTTTGCAGTTCACAGGATATTTTAATTTAATATTGTTACACTGATACTCATAGTAACAACTTCTGGTTTTTCTTTGTTCTCTTTGTGATGTTTTGGAGGCACTGAATTATTTAAGCAGAATTGCACTGTATCTTTATATTTTCATTCGGTTTTGGGATAACAGGATTTGCTGGCAGGCAAATTCAGAATTATCCTAGATGGTAGGCGTGTTCTCATGCCAAAAAATGACTGAGGCCACAACTCCAGATTCCACAGCAACCCCAAAAACCCAGAAGTATTTGTTTTACAAGGGAGAATTTTTAGTTATGTCCAGAATTTTAGGTGTATCTAGAGGCTGTTCCCAACATACAGCCAATGTTGGACCTCTTGATCCTGTACCTCTATTTTAATGAAGCATAAAAGGTGGATGGGGGATAAAAATTATTAATGGATTGATTTATTTTTTTAAAATTACACCTTCTGCTGCATGTGGGACTGAGCTTTAGGGCTTCTGCCTAGTCCTGCCAAAGTCACCAGGAGGATTTTTCTGACTCCAGCAGGATTTGATTAAGGTCAATTTGATTCTTCCCACTCATCTGGGGTGGATAAACATCCTCACAGGTGTGGAACACAGGTTCCAGTCCTAGCCAGGTACAGAACCTGATTATTTGGGCATAGACAGGCAAGATGGGACTGTGGGTCAAAACCTGCTTTGGAAACAATTTAACTGATGCAAGACCTGGCTCATTTGCCCTCACCCTTTCTCCATGCCCACGCACCCCTCAGCTGTGGTCAGAGTTCTCCTGGCGCTCCCCACCAAGGACTGCTCAAGGTATTGCTAAAATACAGTCGAGATAACACAGCTGACTTTGTCCTGGAGTGGAAAAGGGGCAGCTCCACCACTCCTCAGCCGAGCTCCTGGGCTTGGTGGGAGCTCCCAGCAGGAGGAGCAGTAACTTTTAAAATAGCTCTAAAAAGAGGGAGGCAGAGTTCAGGTGGCATTTTGGGGACCTCTCAAGTGCCTCAGTCTGTACCCAGAGAGGTCAACGACAAGAGAGACATGACAGGAACAGAAGTCTGAACTTATATCTGAATTAATTTTATGTCTGTGCATTAAGTCAATCTACTTTTCTATAGCATTGCCAGAGTTTTCAGGGGTTGTTATTGAAATGTGTTTAGATTTTCCCCCACCACCCTGAAATGGTGAGAGCATGGGCCAAGGTCCCTTTGCTTGCCTGGAGCCAGAGTCACCTGCTAAACTCCCACCTAATTCTGTCCTTAGCAAGGCTAAAGATTGGCCAGAAACATCCAAATCAGCTATTTTTTTATAATTCTGTTTTTAAATTTTTTTTTTCATGTATATATAGGTTAAGGCCAAAAACTGGCTAAAGTGTCTCATTTAGAGAAATTAATAAAATCTTTCTGCAATTCTCCTGTTACCCCTAAATCAGCTTCATTTAGAGCTAAACCTTCCCTCCTGTTTGCTCCCCCCCAAGTCATTTTTATTCTAATGCTGCAATAAATATTAATGCCTTTCCCAGATGCAACATCTTAAAAAAAACCCCCACATTTATACATGCACAAACACACATATATATGTATATGGGTATATATGTGTATATATGTATATACAACAACCTTCCAAATACTTCATACAGATGCCCACTTGCAGCTCAGTTCGACTGGAGGAACTCTGAAAAAGAGAAAAAGAAAGGTGTGGTTCAACTGGGAAAAAAAAAGAAAAAAGGAGAAAAATCCTTGTGTGGGCAGCTGAATGAAATTAAATCTAAATTTTGGGGTGATAAGAGGGAAATTGTCATAGTGCAGCATATCTAGTGATCTCCAACAAACAACTTAGCAAAATAAATATAAATTCTGCCACGATGTTTAAGTACTAAAAGAAAACCCAGCCCTTTCTGAATTTTGTGATGTCTTAAAGCAGCAAAACTGTCAGCATTTTGAGCTGTTCATCAATTCCATAAAGTCAAAGCCCTCAGTGGGATCCCCAGCCTGCTGGGGTTCAGGGTCCAGGCTGAGCCTGCCAGGCTCCGTGGCTGGGATGTGTTTGGTGCAGAGCAGTCGGGGAGGATTGGGAACCTCAGCGCTGCGGCAGCTCAGGGACCGGGCAAGTTTTGTTTCTGTGGGTTTTTAATGGCCATTGCCCCCCTCAGCACAAATCAGCCCGGATTTAATTGGAATCCAGCTTCATTTTCAAGTGTGCTGCTGGTTGGTGTTTGCTGGGGGTCTGAACCCTGATTTTCTGTAGGCATTTAGCAGAAAAAAGGGATTTTTGTTCCTTGCCACGCCGTGCTGCAGAGTTTGCTCGTGGATGCTGTTAAATGCACATTTGGAATTTTTGCCTCTCTGTATCTGCCTTTCAGGGGCTGTGTCACTCACAGTCCCCCAGGATCTGTCCTCTTCCCAAAATCAGCCCAGCTGACACAGCAAGTTCTCTCCCACTTTTCCCTGCTCATTTTCTTCGTTCTTTGGTTCGTGTTAATCATTTTTCTCATCTCTATCAAAAGGGATGCAAGCATTCAAAAAATTAAAAAATAAGCTGGCCATTTTCCTGCTTAATTTATTTTATATTTCCTTAGAAGTAACAATTTGTGAATTTTTTTTTGGTGGTTTTCCTGCAGAATCATCAGCCAGAAGCTCATTGATTTTCACGTAAAAGTTCCTTGTCTTGGTTCATTTTATAGTTTGGTTTCATTCTGGAGTTTTCCTTTGCACAGGCACATCTATAAGCTGTTTATATACCTGCAAATATTCTTTTTTATACCTCTAAGAAGAGGGAAAGAGAAAAAGGAGTATTTGTGAGTAACATTTATGCCTCACATTATCCTGTTAGTCTCTGAGAGTGCCAGTGTGCAGGGGATTTTTCCTTCTGAAAACGTTTTTATGGATAAAATCTCACCAAATCTTTTGTATAAAAGAGGTCGCAGGTTTTAGCATGGACTTGACAGGACTTATTTAATAAAATATATTCAGTGCTGCTCCCAAGGCATGAAATTCTGTAGGATTTTTAGTTTGGAAGCCACGGAGGTGCCCAGGGCTCTGTTGGCAGAAGTTGCCCTGTGAGAGCTGAGCACGGACACCTTTGTCCTGCTGAACCTCAATGTCCTGCTGAAGGGAGACCTGAAATGAGAAGGAAATGTGGAGAAAATAACAGTCTCACCTTGAGAAAATAAACATTTTAAAAATATCTAATATATTTGTGAGATATTAAAGGGAATAATAGTAAAAAAAGAGGACATTTTAATTGAAAAGGGTCCCTGGCCAGGGTGGGTTTTGGGCAGTGGTTTTACATGGTACAATCTGTGTCTTTTTTGTGGGTGAGGTTTGCAGAGGGGTTTGGTTTGTTCAAGCAGCACACAAATGGATCCAACCTGTGGCTTTTTCTTTGTATTTTGGGCAGATGGAGGAGAAATCTTGTGGTGGGAGTAGTGCAGAGAAAGTGGCACTAACAAGGGGAGCAGATTTCTGTGTTATTGTCTTGTGCTGGGGCTGGTTTGGAGGGTGTTGTTGGTAAACCCAGGAAATATCCATCTTTCTCCTTTAAAGTTCTAATTCAAGGCATGAATGTGTGAGTTCTGAAGGGACTTAGGGACTGCGGTAAAAAATCGTTGTCATAGTAACAGAAAGGGAAATAGGCCTGGCTCACCTGGGACTTTAACTTACTGCAAAAGCAGATTTATTTTTTTTTAAAGGCAAGCACTCAGCAAGAGAAATAAATAAATAACTTGTTCTTTGTATTCAAAATCAATTCTTCAACTATTTATTTTTTCTTGTATATGACTATTTTTCCTTCTAAATCTATCTCAAAGTCTTTGATTTATTTTTTTAATTATAATTGTTGCGGTTAAACCCATCTTGTCTGACAAATAGAAACAGAAAGAATCACGGAGAATATTTTCACTTGCAACAGAGGATGCCAAAATATTTCTTGCTTATGCCTAAATTTTGAAGACTTGTTTGTTCCAACAACTGTAGCTTTTCACACAATTTCTTCACCTCTGAAATATCCAGATTCAATCAGAAAACAAAGGGGTGAATCCTTTCCTCCGTGGATGTGAGACAAAATTTGGTGGAATAGCTTAGGGAAAAATTCCTGCTTAATATTTCTCTAAACTCTAAAATCTCTAAAATCTCCATGCAGTGTTGGGTGAGTCACCAAACAGGCTGGAGATTCAACCTGGGTACATGACAAGCTAAACTCTACAGAATAATAAACCATATGAAGATGGGTGTATGTGACAGAGCAAAAATAATTGGCACGAGAACTTTGTGGGATATTAATGGGTTTATCTGCTCGGACAGCCTGAGCTGTCATGTTTCACTTGAGCTCGTGTTTTCCTTCTCCTCCCTCCAAATCTAGGTAGGAACAATCTGGGCTTTTGGCAGTTCTGTTCCTCTGCTTTTGTGACAGGAATCTTCAGCAGAAAAAAACATCATCAGGATGAATCCTCATCAGATTCTTCTCTGAGCTGTGTTTGCTCCTGGGTTTTTCATACATTCCAAGGCTTATCTGCCTCGGAGTTGCCCTGTTGGTTTTGTGGTCTCCACAATACCATTATCCTTCTATATTGTTTCATGGGAAGTCCCTCCAGACAGCCAAAGAAAGACCTTGAATGCGAGGGAGAGATAAGAAAGAGACTAAAATTGTGTGGTCAAACCTGTGGAGAGGGAGTGGGTGTAGATCAGAGGAATGATGTTCACTTATACCACGGTGGATTTCAGTCACACTGGTTATACTTTACCTGTTCTTTTTTGCAAATTCCATTTATTAGAGTTTGGCTTGTTTGTGTTTTGATAAATTCTTGCAGTCCTGTAAGATCCACTATGATGCAAACCACTTCATGTACATTTTAAACCAGAATATAACAACACCTCTTGCTGTGGTTAACAGAAGTGATCTGGTTCTTTCTCTTTCCAGATTCTTCCTAAAATTTTTTCTCAAGTGCAATCAGAATTGCTTGAAAACAGCAGGAAACCCAAGAGATATGAGACGATTCCAGGTAAGTCTTACAAGGCTCAGCATTAACCTGTCTGCCTCTGTTCTTCTCCTTTCCCATCTCCTCTCTCCCACACTGCTCCTAACAAACATGATGACAAAAGCCATATCAGACAGTGTTTCAGTTTTTCTCCATTTGTTGTGTTTAAACCTTTTTTTCCCTTTTTCTTTCTTTTCCTTCCCTCTTTCTCCACCCTGAATCCCCAGGGGGAAGTGCTGTACTGTACCAACCAGCAGTGGATATTTGATTTGACACCCTCGGGCAAAGCACTCGCAGATCCAGCTGCCCACAGCAGGGATCGTGCTTGTGATATTTAGATGCCTCAGAATTGTTCAAAGTAGCTCTGTACGTGCTACACAAGCAACCTCCTCATTTCCTACCTCTTTCCCTGTTATTTTTTGCTTTCTAACACATCCTCCCTTCAGCTCCTTTAAAAAACAACAACAACAAACCAAGAAGCCAAAATAACGATGGTCACTATAAGAGAGGAGAGGAGAGGAGAGGAGAGGAGAGGAGAGGAGAGGAGAGGAGAGGAGAGGAGAGGAGAGGAGAGGAGAGGAGAGGAGAGGAGAGGAGAGGAGAGGAGAGGAGAGGAGAGGAGAGGAGAGGAGAGGAGAGGAGAGGAGAGGAGAGGAGAGGAGAGGAGAGGAGAGGAGAGGAGAGGAGAGGCTCTCCTGCCCTCACCTTTTCGGCAGCTCTGTTTAAGAAATAACAGTTTCACCTGTAGCTCAGCCCCGGTCCAGCAGCAAGGGAATGGTGCAGCTCTGACAGCCTGGATGTGCTGGCAGCTCCCTGGGAAGGGGCAGAAAGTGGGGCTGGAGCTGACTCTGGGGCAAGGCTGATCACAGCCATGGAATCGGTGGTTGGGCTGCACCCCAGCTTTTCTGGGGGACCTTTGATGAGCCCCTTTCCCTCTCTTTTCATCTCTGATTCCAAATGGGGTTGCTTACATCATCCTCCTCATTTATAAATGGAGTTAAAACTCCACAGGAGTTTACAGAGTTGCTTCAGACTTCAAAATGCGTTCTCATAGAAAAAGTGATTTTTATTTTTCTTCCGGTTCTGCTAGCAATGAAAAATTTAATAATTTAAAAAAAAAAGTTTCAACTTTTACGAGAAATCCTGCAAAACAAAATCTTCTGAAAGCTCAGAAAAATTAAAGAAATGCAGAAAAAAAAAGTTTTATTAGCTTTTTGTTTGGAGCATGAAGAAATCTAAAGAAAAATTCCTGACCAACCTAATTTTTTTCACCAGTAGTTTAAAGAGACTGCAGTGACTTCTTCACTCTGTGTTTTTTAGAGATGATAAGACGTGAGAAAAAAAGAGGTGCTCATTGTTAGGGAATTTATAGTGAGGTTTTTTTCAAGTGGCAATTTCCATAAAGAAAAGAACCAGCAATTAGTTATCATCTGCCAAGAATGCTAAAAAATCTGGAAAGCAAAAGAAAATCTCTTTTACGGCATGTAAACACATCTTGTTGGCTTTTGGAGCCAGCAAGAAGAACTGATTGTGGAATGTCAGGAAACATAAATAATCTCCTTTTTTGGGGGGTTTTGTTCTGAGTTTGTAAAAAATCATGCCCAGGGCTCTCCTGATTAACACCTGGGGACCTGAGACACTGCCATAATACACAGAATATTGGCTGTAACTGCCAAAAGAGAAATTCTGGACCCAAACACATTGGAATATTGGAGAAATTCAGCTCTGATTTCAAACCCGTGCTGGCTACTCCCAAAAAATCCTCAAATCCTTGATGTCCATCAGATGCTGAGCTGAAGGAGGAATTTGAATCAAACTTTTTTTGGGGGGGGGCAGAAATCTGTCCGTGTTCTTAGCATTATTCTTGGTGTCACCTCACCTGAATGGGGATGTGACAGAGCCCTCAGATGTCCAGGGAAACCTTAAACAGGGAAACAGAACCAAATCCTGCAGGGTCCCGTGGCTGAGGATGGAATTCCTTCATTCCTCAGCCCATCCACCTGGCAGCTCTCCTGCATGGGAGAGAGCCTGGCCTTGCTTTTGATCTCTGTACCAAAATCAGCACTTTATTGAAGAGAATGAGCTGGGATAGACTCCTCAGCTGGGTTTTCTGCCTCCAAACGTGCCAAGCTGGGAAAACAGAGCCAAGTGAAACTCCAGGGTTCTGTTTCTCTGGGATAACTTCAACTCCTCCTGCACCTTCAGTCCATGGGAGTCTCAGTGTGAGAGTTCAGTTCAGGCCTCCAAATTAACCAAGATCAGGCTTTAAAACCACTAAGTTCAGTTTAGTTTTTATCAACCCCCCCCAAAATGTCAACCTTTTCTCAGAGTTACAGAATGAAAACCTTTGAGACAAATGACAGAATTCTTGAGGTTTTGAGTGAGAGCAGGATCTTCATTCAGGCTGCTTCAGAGCTGGACACATGGGTTGCTGAGCTTTGTTCTGGGCTGCAGAGGTCAGTGTGGATAAAAAAAGATACAAAAAGTGGCTCAAATTGCTAAAATTTGACACCTTGGGAATAACAAAGCTCCGTGTTCCAAGGCAAATTAGCCATGATGAACAGGAAGGACAATGGGCAAAGACAGCTTGTTTTCTGTCTGCCTCCTGGTTTCTAAGGACATCATCATTACTTCCCTGAACATCACCAAAGTTAGGAGTGTTCTTAAACACTCCAGTGGCCTCTGGACACTTCTTTTATTTTTGGTTGATTTTTTTTGTGTTTGTTGAGTTTTCTGTTTTAAAATTTTGATAAATTCTTTTTGCCTGCTGCTTGTTGGGCATGGCCTGTCAGCAACCCTGAAAGTCAAAAGTGGGGGAAAAAAATTACTTTAAAATTTTGGTGGTCTGTTTGCACACTTTGGACACGTTAATTTTCATTTTAATTGTTAAGATATTCACCAGGCAAAGTAATGAATGTGCAGAGCTGTCTATTAAGTTTGAAGGGGTAGTTGTGCATCCTGCCAGTGCAGAACCTGTGAGCAGAGTAAAAGCAGGCTCAAAAACCACAGGGCAGCAGAGTGGTTTATTCATTTCATTATTTAATTCACTATGTTTCAGTCTTGGGCCATATCTAAGAATTCTGCTGGTTTTCCCCCAATAAATTATTTGTACAGCTGTTGTTATTAAGTCCCTCCTTTTCCAGACACTTCCAAGCACTTGGCTTTCCTTGTGCAAACAGAATTCTGCAGCAATGCTCATCTAAGTGTGCTTTAATTCCTATCTGTGTTCTCCTGCAGAACCAAATATTTTCATTTTCAATGGAGTAGTGCCTATCACACCTCCAGGACACATCAGGATACTCCTTTTCTTCTGTGGTTATTAAACAAAAGAGCAGAGAAAATCCTTCTATCAAAGTTCTCATTTAAATCACTGCTGAAACCTGGGCCTGAAAGGGTCTTGTCCAAGAGTGTTTTTGCTCTTTAATGGAGCCTGAATGAAAGCCCAGACCTGAGGCTTTGTTGATGAGACACAAGTACAAATATGAGATGTGGAAATAGTGCCCTACAATGCATCCTACTGAGTTTTCCAGCACAGAGCAATGGTTACTCATGATGGAAGAGCATCAAGCTAATGCTTCTGATTAAAGATGGGTGTGAAGCTGCACATTTTGGGCTTGGCTTGGCTCATCCCCAAAGCTCCAAGGCACTGGATCCAGTGTCCAAGCCTGGCCCCAGCCTCACTTCCAGAGCCATTACAAGATTTAGATATTTCATATTATACTAGTAATATATTAAGAGAAATTAAATCTTAGATTTCATGTGTATCATTAAAAAAAGGGGGGTGGGGGGAGAAAGGGGAGGAAAGGTTGCATTAACATTGTGTTGTAAATTTAATGCAGCTCCAGATGCCCGAAGAGTTGTGGTTTTTTTACTATAATTCTTTAGTTTGGAGAGCAACGCCAGCTGCTTTGTGATCCTCTTGCCTTCCTTTTTTAACCAAATGCAATGATTTTGTGCCGTTGAAAACTATGTTTTACATCAGAAGTTAAGGAATGTGTGATCATTATTTTAGTGAGGTTTTTTTTCCCCCTGTAGTAACATGATTTTATTGTGAATCACTTCTTCAATGTCTGTCAGTGGCTAAAGCAGGGAAAGAGACTCTTTCTAGAACTAATGGAAAGGGAATATTTCTAGAACTAAGGGGTACTTTCATAGTTACTTGATGGCTGCCCAAAACCCACAGAGATCAAGCAGTATGTCCTTGTGAATTTAACTGAAACAAATATTGGTTATTTATAAATTAAAATATTTCCAAATAAAGCTGATGGGTGGAAAACTGAGGCAAAAATCATCCCAAAATTACTTATTCAAACACAGGGTTTGAGTTCAGCTCCTCTGCAAATTGAGTTTACATAGGTATTGTTAGTCAAGGCTGTGTTCTCAGTGAGGGATTCTGCCAGGAATGGAACTTAAAATAAAAATAAAAACCCCAAAAACTATGCTCTCCATTTACTGAGGAATTCTCCTGCAGAACTTGATTGAAGCCCAATGATACTTTAGTGGTAACAAGTGGTGTGTAAAGGGGGACAATAATTCTGTAGAATTAAGATGAGGCTCTTGAGCTGAAATGCTCCAGCTGAGACCTGGTGCTCACACATTAGGCTCCTGTTGGTTGGGAATTCTGTTTCCTCCAGGAGCACAGTGATTAAACAGGTCCTGCAGTGCCAGGGAGGGGTAGCAGGCAGCAGACATTGGTTCTAGCAGTGGTCGGCTTTGAACCAATGTCCTTTTTTAGCAGCAAAATGAGAAAGGTCAGTAATTGCCCTCTGTTTTCAGCAGAAAACATGACATGGAATGTTTCCTGGCAGGTACCCCCCCTCCTCTAGGTGCTCTAGGGAGAAAGAGAAAGGAAAAATAACAAGGTGCACCCCTGGGGAGGTTTCCTTCCTGACCTCGGAGTGGTTGGATCAGTTCATCATCAGGCACGTGAGCAGAGCTGGCTGGGGCTGGGATTTCACCCAGCTCACTCTGATCCAGAGCTCTGAGGGCTCTGTGGCACTCAGGGAAATGGAAAATTATTAAGAGGGGTGGGATGATATTGGGAGTTAGGAATGTAGGCTGTAGGAAGCAAAAAGGATGGCAAAGATAAAACATAACTGCTCTAAATAGGAATCCTGTTCAGGCTGCTGGGGAAGGAATGTGCCAGAGTCCCCCCTGGTCAGGCTGGGATATGGACAGGGATCACTGAGCTGCTGGTAGAGGTGAATACTACACGAAACAATCATGATGGGGGACTAATTTCCCAGGCAGAGATTGCAAAACAAATGCAGCTGCTGTCAGCAGAGCCTGGGCCTGTTCCTGGAGGGGGCAGATTTCTTCATCGGGTTCTGACTGACCCAACAAAAGGTGATGTTATTTTATATTCTGAGTGAGTAAGGGAAGGACTGACTCAATTGCAAGAGAAAAAGTACTCAAGGAGCTTAATGTGCTCAGATCTGAAGGCCAAATATCCATGGGGAAAGAGTTCCCAGAGTGATGTCTCATCCATTAAAAACAAACCACAGATGAGATCCACTCAGTCTCAGACTGCCAGCAGAAAGGAGGCAGATTTGTTGTGTTGGGCCCCTCTGAATTCTTGTTTGGGTACAATACACTGGATTAACCACAGCCAATGGAGAGCAAAATTACATTGGAACAGGTGCAGGAATGGGTCATTAAGGGGACAGGGGCAGGACAAGAGCTTGGCCCAAATACTTGCACTGGGGAGGGGTGGAACTGCTCTCTGAAATTACCCTCAGGAAGGTCAGGAAGGGAAATAATAATTTTAAAGCTAATGTTAAGTATAAACTGACTAGGAATAAATTTAGGCGGTGAGCCATAAATTCCCTCATCACCAGGCCTTAAAACAAGACGAGTGTCAAAGGCAGAAGGTGGAAATGGCTGCAAATGATTTTAGGAAAGCAGCTCCGTGGTTTGTCTGTGGATAGCAGCAGGAGACAAGGTGTCAGTGACCCAGGAGTGGTGTCCAAGGCTGTGTCCCAAGAACCTTCAGCTTCCCTGGGGGGAAGGTAGGGTGCCCAGTTTGCTGTCAGCCCCCAGTCTGCAGGATCAGGGTCCTGGAGAGGATTTCCCAAAGAATTCCATGGAAGTTTTGAGTAGAGTGAGGCTGCTGGCATTTTCCACATTGTTTATCTTATTCCTAATCCAACTCTGAGGCAAACCCGTCATATCCAGGCTCTCCTCCTGTGTTACTCCCTCAACCAAAATTCCTGTTGACATCAATGGGAGCCCTGTCCAAGTCCAGGCAGCAGGATGAGGCCTGACATCTTTCCTTCCACTCAGCTGGAATATAGTAATAATAATAATAATAATAATAATAATAATAATAATAATAATAATAATAATAATAATAATAATAATAATAATAATAATAATAATAATTTTAAATCCTCATAACAGGGTGGGTTTTTTTTTTTTTAAGTTAAAATAACATGGTGCTGTGACTAGAGAGTTACAAGGGAAAGTGCATCAGGAATGCAATATTGTTTCCAGATGTACAATGTCATAAAGAATTTTTTCCACACTTGGAATGGTAACAGGAATTTTTTGAGAGAGATCATTTACACAGTGATGAGATATGTTACATGTAAGTAAATGCCTGTATGCCTGGAATGTTTGTACCATATGTCTAAATAGGTGTCTGTGACCGATACAGATTTTATATCTGAGGATGTGAATGGATTTGCATATCTGTGATTTGAAGAGCAGCACACTTTAGAATATAAAAATACTGATATAACACAGTTGGGGGAGGGAAATGTGTAGTACCCAGGTGAAGGTTTGTAAAGAAACACAACCCCCTGAGCTGTGCAGGGAGGTGAAAGAGGGGCAGTAGGGCTCAGAGAAGCCGAGTTTAAAGTGCTAAAGACACTCTGGCTGGATGTCAGGGGAGGTGAACCCTCCCTGTGGGTTCTGAGCGAGGATTGCCTTACAGAAATCCACCTGGGAAACAAAAATAATGTGGATACAGCTCCAGCATTTCCCCAGGACTGCTGGGGTACCACTGCTTTATGGCTGTGGCCTCTCAGCTGATAAGAAGACCTTTGCAGATTGGCAGGGAGAACCTCAAGGAGTGTGAAAACAGCTTAGAATCCTTAATTCCCCGGGGTTCTGAGGGAGATGGGATCTGTGTTTGGAAGGATGAAGGAATAACACATTGTCCTCTCTACTTCTTTCTTGCTTGCTGTGCTCTGAAACCTCAGCAGAGGTGACAGTTTACTCCAGCTTTTGGGTGGCACAAAATCTTAAGTTTTTATGCTGTCTGTGCCTAAAATTTGGCCCTCAGCCTCACTTACCAGAACCCATGGCCTACCTGAACTATTTTGTTGTTCTCAGATCATTTCCTTTAAATTAAATTTTGCATTAACAAATGGTGTTAGGTAAAAGATCATCCACAGAGAATAGGCAAAGAAGTCAAATTATCATACACAAGAAGTGGTGCCATCAGGGCAGGAAAAGAAAAACTACCCAGAACCATTTGCCAGTGGTGTGGGCAAAAGTCAGAGTTTAAATCTCCAGGGCAGTTTGCACATCCCCTTTCATCAGCACTAAATACAGGGTTTTTTAAAAAGGGCTTGGACTATTTTACGACGTTGGGAGAACAAGTGTTGTTGATAAATACGTGTTCAGGAGGGTATTGGCAAAAGTGCATAGAAATGGTTAACAAGGTAATGGTAAGAAATGTTGACCTTGATTTGTTTAGCTAAGATGTAAAGATTTTTGAAGGTCAAAGGTGTTCTTGTGTAGTGTTTTGGAGTCTAACTGTGTCTGACCCTCTAACATTAAGCTGCTGTGGCCTGCAGTTTTGAAGAGTGAAGCAAACCAGGGGGAAAGAGGGAAGGGGGAGAGAACAGGAAATGGAGTGAGGTGTTTCAGGAAGTTGTCAGGAGTTGACTGATTGATTCCAGATGGAAAGGGTCACCCTTCATGACCCAGGAAATACTCACTGGGGGAAAGCAGTTGGCTTGTGAAAGGGAAGGGCCTGGGAGTTAGAGACCATGGTGGAATGCACATTCCTCCTCCTTTTATCCATAAAACATTGGCTTTGAATCTCCAGAATAAAACAATTGTATTGTGGTCTCCATCAGGCAAGAGGGAACAGCTGGGGCAAAGTGAAGAAATTCAGTCATTTTGATGTCCATGTTCTCACATGTCCTTTCTCCACACCATGGATGAGGAGTTGGGTGGTGGTGGTGTACCAATGACAAAGGTCTCTGCAGAAATTCAGGTTACAGCAAAAAAGGTCCCAAACTTTGAGAAGGTTCTGCTCCAGATCTGAACTTTGCATCTTGTCCTGTCCATGAGAATGCTCTGTTTATTCACCCTGGGTCCCAGCCTGTGACAGGCCAAGCAGCTCTGGCCCTCCTGTCATGGATGGGAGACGTGGATAAAAATGGAACCAGACATGGAGAGAGGTCTAGAAGTGCATCTTCCATTCCTGCTGGCTCAGGGAGCAGAGGATGCTTAGCACTTGTCTTCTGGACTGGTTCTTGCCATTACTCTGCCATTGCTGTGGGGGTCTCTACATCTCCTACCAAAATGTGGCTCTTGTGTTGTGCACAACCCAAATGGTCATTCCAACACTGACCTCTGCTCTGGGACAGGGACAGAACCCAGGGAACAGCTGGAGCTGTGCCAGGGAGGGTCAGGCTGGAGACCAGGAAAAGGTTGGGGATCAGGGAAAGGCTGGATTTTGGGAAAGGCTCCTCCCCCAGAGGGTGCTGGCACTGCCCAGGCTTCCCAGGGAATGGGCACAGCCCTGAGGCTGCCAGAGCTCCAGGAGAGTTTGGACACTGCTCCAGGGGTGCCCAGGGTGGAATTTTGGGGTGTCTGTGCAGGGCCAGGAGCTGGAATGGATGATCCCAGTGGGTCCCTTTTCCACTCAGGACATTCCATGACTCTATTCTATGTGTGAACACTTGAAGTCTGCCTCTATTCTCTCCCTGGGAGCAGGTGGGTGTGTATTATTCCACTCGTGTAAGTGAGCTCAGAGATGTCTCTGTTCCATAGTGTAACTGTATATACAAGACACACTTTTTATTTACATTTGGTTGCAATTTAAACACTTGTCATAAATATTTCAGACACTGGAATAATTCAGGCCTATTCCCCTTTGCCACAGTGTGTTCTGGGCTGGCCAGTGAGAGACTAAAATTTATTTCCATTGTTGAAGGGAAAATAATGAAGTGCATCTGAGTGGGCTCAGCTATGTCATGCGGGAAACGTTCCCTTTGGATGGAGTCACACCCCACCCTAATGGGAATGAGGAAATCAGTTGGCACACAAAAGCAACACATTCTGTGACAAGAATGCTTGAGAAGTATAAGAGTACAGGATGACAAGAGCCTTTTGGAATGAATTAGAGTTGTCTCGAGAAAGAAAGTATTCTTTAAGCTCGCCTAAGCCTGGGGAGGGCAAGGTCTCTCCTGCTCTGTGCTGGATAGAGTTTTATCAACAATTAGAGCTTGACATTCTCTTACCTCAGCTGTGACATCTGAGGCTGTGAAAATCCATGAACACATCCAGGGTTTGACTCTCCATGGCTGTGCTGCACTGTAGGTGTGGCAGTGGGATGGAATTAAGCTCATTTACACCAACTAATGGTCAAACCCACTCAGTCAGAGGGCATCTTCTTTCAGGAGTTAAAACACTGTTTTTTCCCAAAAGTTTGTGGTTTGAAGTCACACATCTTTATCTGGATTGATGGGATTTAGAGCTTTGGATACAGTAAAACTAAAGTGGAATTAATTAATATATACAGTTATTTCCTCTAAGAATTCAGATTGGAGCCCAGTCATGGAGGTTGATGTTTAAAACCTGCTGCTTGGTTTGGGGCGCTCAGGCTCAGATGATTTTTCAGGAGGCACCATGTACTCACATATCAAACCCAGGCATGATATTAGGTCCTGTTTTCATGGAGTTTGCATCCTGCAGGAACTGGGTCATTTTACAGTGAGGCTTCTATACAGCCCACAGGATGCTGTGTTAAATGCAATTAATGCACTGAATGAAGGCTGAAAATATTTTCTCTCCTTCTTATATCCTGCAGGGTGTGCTGCCATTTTACAGAACAAGGGTGTAAAGTTTAGCTGAACTGAATAATTAATCCTTAACAAGTTGAATTTCAAATAAATTGTTTATCTGGCTGTTTTTTCCTTCTCTTTCTAAATATCCAGGTGGTGCTATCAACAACAGTGAACGTGGATGGGCACGTGCTGGCAGTGTCTGACAACATGTTTGTGCACAACAACTCCAAGCACGGGCGGAGAGCAAGAAGACTCGACCCCTCAGAAGGTGGGAGTTTTGTCTGGAGAGCAGAGCAGAAATTACCCATTCTTCCACTTCTGTTTGTTTTCAGGAGGGAAGGAGAGCTAAGGGGGAATTGCAGAGCCTCAGGGGGTTTGGGGAAGGCAGAGGCAGGAAAACAGTGTCTACTGCATGCAAAATATGATCCTCCTCACATCTAAGGGACTGACTCCCCATCCCCCTGCAATTTATTAATTAGTATGTACTGCAAAGATGAAAAACACAGAAACACTAAGTGTTATCTAAATTTCAGCTCTCTCATTCAGCTGGGATAGATTTGATTTCAGGCAAATTAGGCAAGATGACATCTTAGTTAAACAGAGCCGTTCCAGCACAAGATGTGTATGAAAAAGTGTCACTGGTTCCCTTAAACAAACTGTGCACGGAGCCTAACGATGCGCAGAGGGAGCTGACACTAATTGATGTGAGTTTGTTTGGCTAAGCCAGACTCATGGCCAGCTCCAGGATGGGTTGGGGACTGTATTCAAGCAATTACAAATTCTTGTATCTGTTAAGTTTCAAAACGTTCGGCCCCTCCTCTCCCTCTTCGTTCCCAAAACATTCCGCCTCCCTCACACAGACAGTGCTCAAAAACGACTGGAAAATGCTGGAAAGTGCTATCAGTGCCTGCTTTTCCCTCTCCCGCTGCCACTGAAAGTGAGAAGAGCTGGTGATGTTAGTAGAAAAGACAAGCAGGGATATTATTTCATTATAATGTTTTGCTGCCCCGCTTCTTAACTGTGCCCTGTATCAACCTAAAAGAAGAATTAATGAACTGGAAGAAAATGATTGAATCAGTAAAGAATTCGGAGTGGTGTTAATTCTCCCCCAGCGGGCAGTGAAATGGTAGAAGGAAAATCCCAGGATTCCTAGCCTAGGAAGCCATCCAGTTTTTCCTTGACTGATTGGATGTGATTGACTGGCTGTTCAAAGGAGTCTCATGTTTTTGGAGCACTGCCAAAGTTCCCCTCCACCTCTGACCCTGTCAACATTGGGAATGGAGTGATGGATTGACTTTGGTTATGGCCTGGAAACCATATTGGGTTCCTGATGGGATGCATAGTCCATAGGCCTTGAACAAATGGAAGAGAGAAATAAAAAAAAAAAAAATTAAAGGCTCTATAAAATCAGGAAAATTATTAGAAATTATCTCCTGATATGAATTGGAGGAGACATTTGACATTCCCATATCTTCTTTCACCCATTGATAAATGTAATGAATGTGGCTCTACCTTTTTTTCCACAGGGTTTGTGTCTGTGGGATCATATGCTAATCAGTGGGTGTTATTTTGTTTTTTTAAGCAGTCTCTGCACAATCATTTAAGCATTTCATTTTTACACCCACTACAGTTGGCCTATTAGGCTTTAATGGCACGATGTTAAGTGCCACTAATGAATAGGCAAGTAATTAACACTTGCAAGGCAGAAAACACATTTATTCATTTATTTATTTATTTATTTATTTGTTTGTTTGTTTATTTATCAGCATACTGGGGTTTGTGGAGTGGTAAGAAGCCTTCATGGGTGAATGGCTGGAAGGGACTTGTCCTAGGCCTCTGCTAGCAGTGGGAACTCAGGAATTCCCAGGTGTGGATGGATGGAGCAGCTCTCCACCAGTGATGCAGGTTTTGCATCACTTGGGATGTTTGATACTTACAGGAATTGCTCCAGGGATTTACACCCAGGCCTCAAAGCTGTTGGGGAGATAAAAAAAGACATCTTAAAGAGCTGTTTTGATGGGGTTTTGTTCTGTGCAGCCACGCCCTGCATCAAAGCCATCAGCCCAAGCGAGGGGTGGACCACGGGGGGAGCCATGGTGATCATCATCGGGGACAACTTCTTCGATGGGCTGCAGGTGGTGTTTGGGACCATGCTGGTGTGGAGTGAGGTGGGTACAGCTGCCCCTCTGCCCCTGAGCGGGGGAGACTTCCCTTTTCTGAGGAGGAATGGGGTTAATTCCTGCTCCTGTTCCATGGTGCTGTGTGAGGTGGGACACAGAAACCTGTGTGAAGGGAATTTATGGAATGTGTTTTCCTTGCTCTGTGTTATTATTGAATGATACCCAGAATGGAACTGAACAATTCTAGGTGTCTATAAAATCAAAGAAATTATTAGAAATTGTCTCCTGATATGAGCTGAAGGAGACATTTGATATTCCCATATCTTTTTTTACCCACTGTTGAAATTAATGAATGTTACTCTACCAGTTTTTCCGCAGGGTTTATTATTTACACAGGTTTATTTACATAAGCAAAGGTAGAGAAATAAAGAAAGGGTTTAAATTTTGGAAGGAGAAAAAAAATCCATCTGGGCCCAGGAATAAGCCATCAATTAACCAATGGGCTTAACAGTACAAGTTTCTTGATGGCAATTCATCCTAAAATGTGTGATCCTCTCCCTGGAGGCGAGGATCTAACTCAGGGGTATCCCTCTGCTGATCTATAGTGATAATTGTTTTAAAAAGAGTTTTTACTGAGGCCTGTGATGGCAGGACAAGGGGGAGTGGTTTTAAAGTGAACAAGGGTAGACTTGGAAATGAGGATGACATTTTTTAGGGTGAGGCCCTGGTACAGGCAGCCCAGAGAAGCTGTGGCTGCTGCATCCCTGGAAGTGTGCAAGGTTGAACAGGACATGGAGAAATCTGGGACAGAGAAAGGTGTTCACTGGGGGTGGGACTGAGTGATCTTTAGGGTCCTTCCAACCCAAACTTTTCTGTAATTTACTGGTGAAGTGAAAGGATAGAGCAGAGCCCTGATGGTGCTGTCCTGTTGCTGTTCCCAGCTGATCACACCTCACGCCATCCGCGTGCAGACGCCTCCCCGGCACATCCCCGGCGTGGTGGAGGTGACATTGTCCTACAAATCCAAACAGTTCTGCAAAGGAGCACCAGGCAGGTTCATTTACACAGGTGGGTGCCTGGGATTTGGGCTGCAGGAGCTGTGTTGGTGATTGCTATTGGTTTGAATTAATTAATTCATTAATTAATTTACCCTGTTGCTCATCCAAGGCCACTCTGGCAGTGGTGACATTTGGGGGTGTAAGGAGGAGGTTTCATAAAGCATTTTTACTCCACATGAATATTTTTCCCAACTGCTGTCACGACATGGGTCTGCCTACAGAATGTACAACCAAATATTTACATTCAGCCTGATTATATTTGAGCTTTTCTTTCTTTTTTTTTCTTTTCTTTTTTTGGAAGGAGTCACACTAAGATTGTTTGAAACTGTTGGAAAGATTAATATAAAAATTAGCTATACATTTCAAGGGTTAATCTAACTGGCACAGTGAGGCTGCTGTGGGAGCTCATTGTGTCCTGTAAGGTGTCTTTATGTCGGGCTTCTGCAGAGTGTGCTGTGCTGGCACTGCTGCACTTCTGGGGCTCTCAGTGTTTCCACTCCCAAGCCCTCTCACTCAGGGCTGCTGCAACCCGGCCATTGGCCTCCTCTCCTCTCTCCTCACCAAAATGGGATGTGTGGACTTTTCCATAAAGTTCCCACATGGAAAACTTCCTGCCAGAGTGAAGCCAGCAGGGTTCTGTAGACATGGAACCATGTGCTGGGGAGTACAGCAAAAACCCAGACAAATGGCTCGCTGAAGGGGAATGGCAGTGGCTGAACCAACTTTAGCAGCTGAAGTAAGAGATGAAATACTTCAAATGAGAGATAAAAGCCTGTTTTTAAATAACAACATAAGGAGCTGGAAGCTCACTGTGATCTCCTTGCTCGGCTTGGCTGGGAGAAGCTGGCTAACAATGAGGAATGGGAGCGATGGATTAGCCTGGAAAACAAAACTTTAATAGTGAAAATAACAAAAGGTGACAACCACAGGTTACAGAGGCAGATTCCATGGACTCATGGGCAGGGCAAACACAGCCAGGCATGGGGGCATCTGAAAGCAAAGGTCCCATCCCAAACGTGAACCCAGAACCTTATCAGAAAAGGGTCCTGAACCAACAGGCATAAAGAACTGGAAACCTGACCCAAGGTAGGATAGTCCTGCTTGCACACTGGCTCCCAGGAACCCACAGTTCCCACTGTGACCCAACAAGGTGCCCCCCCCCAGTCTACTGTCCACCATGGTCTGAGGTCAAAACCCTCTCTGAAAGCATCTGAGGTAAAAATCTCAACAGGATGAGATCCCACAACCACAACCAAGCACTCAGTCCCTGTGTGTGCCTTCATCTGGTGAGGATACAGGTTGCACACACATCCCTGTTCTGAATTGCTTTCCTTTCATCAGCTGCTCCTGGAATAAAAAGACATTTGTTCTCTGCTGCTAATCTTGCTGTAGCCTCATATTCTGCTTTTAATACGACACAAATTCAAATTCTCTGCTGCTGTAAGTGGTTCCATTATAGTTCCCTTGGCTTTAATAACACACCAGTTTATGCCAGCTGAGGGCACGTCTTGTAGGCTTTCCTAGTTCAGTTTGATCACAGCTCTGCATTTACTTTGTCACAGAGATGCTAACCTGGAAATGTGTATATCAGGGAGATTTGGAACATAATTTTCCTTGCTGAGCAGAAATCCTCCAGGGGTTACCTTGTCAGAGCAAAGCAATATAAAATCATCTGTGGGAGAGGCTGGGCTCTGGGTTGTGCTGTATCAGCCTCCGTGCCAGGATCCAGAGATGGGAAGGTGCTGGTTTGCTAAATCTTGTAAGGAGACTGGAGCTCTTGTTTTCTGCTTGTGAGAAACAACATTCACAAGGATGCAGAGAGCTCCATAAATTGGAAAAGTGAGTTCCCTTGGACAGAAAAAGCTGAGGTGACAAAGCACTTCCTGCTGTCACTGCTTTAGCCTGTGAGAGACATGGGGAAATAGAGAATTCCAGGATCTGAGGGGGCTGACAGGAAAACCAGAGGGGGACCCTTCATCAAGATCTGTAGTGACAGGACAAGGAGTAATGGGTTCAAACTGAAAGAGGGGAAATTTAGGTGAGATTTACTGAAGAAATTCCTCCCATTGGGAGTGGTGAGGACCTGGCACAGGTTTCCCAGAGAAGCTGTGCCTGCCCCATCCCTGGGAGTGTCCAATGCCAGGTTGGACAGGGCTTGGAGCATCCAGGACTAGTGGAAGGTGTGACAGCCCATGGCAGCAGGGTAGAACAAGATGATTTTTAAGGTCCCTTCCAACCCAAACCATTCCATGATTCAAACTTTGATGCCACAGGTGCCTTTTCTCTGTTATCACCTTAAAGGTTGGGCAGCCCACTGCAAAAACTGCTCTCCCTCTGCCACAGCTTTGTGGGTTCAGGATATTTCTAGAGATATCCAGACTTTGATTCTCCTGTTTTTCCTGTGCTGTGCTTTGTGGGGTGAGTCCAAGGTGAGCTGCAGAACTGTGGGGAGGCCCTTGGACGTGGCCCTTTCCCAGATCTGCCAGGGTGAGAGCAGCAGAGGCTGCTGCCACTCAGGGTCAGTCATGCACCCTCCTGCTGCAGCCTCTGGGATGGGTGGTGGGACAGTGACCCCTTCCAGTGTCAGCACTGTGCTGGGAGGGGGTCACAGCCAGGCCCTGCACAGAGGGGCAGATGCAGCCAAGTGCCATGGGAGAACTTGCTCAGCTGCGAGAATTGTCCTTCCCCTCCTATTCCAGCAAGTCAGAATAGCTGTGTTTAAGGTAAAAACACAGGTTTGAGGGGTAAAGAACATCAAAGAGGAAGCACTGTCCAGACTCTGAGCCTCACATAAATCAAGTCAGGTAGTTGGTGACACATTTAGATCCGTCCTACTCTTATACAACAAATCTGTTGTTAAAACAGTCGTGCTAGGAAGAGGTTTACAGGCTCACTGATAATTTAGTTTATTCCCCAGGTGGCTTCTCTTTTTGTGCATAATTTATATCATGCCATGCCCAGTTTTTTAAACTGTTTTGGGAAGTTAAAGAGACCCCTTAAGCCTGAAACTCTGGATTTGAGGTTTGCCAAAGGGATTTTGTACCTGAGTCCATTTTCTGAGGGGTTTAATTTCAGAGATCTGATTTCAAGGAAACAATGAACATCCTGCTTGTGTGTCAGACCCCTTTATGGTCCCTGAATCCATGAACCCCAAAGCATTTGGATATAATTCCAGCATATTTCTATGTAACACACAGATAAATCACTCCTGACCCAGCAGCTCTTTCCTCAGTGGAAGTGGAATTGTTGGGAAGCTGCTTAAACTTGCTGGTGGATTCTTCATCTTTGGCCTCCACTTGGGAAGGTGCAATTTACTCCTCCAAATACTTGGTACTGGTTTTTCACAGGATTTCACAACAGAGATATTTTTGTTCCATCAATGAGTAAAACCAGTAGTGGGCAATTTTGTTGCAGGCTGTACAGAAAACCTTTGTGCTGAAAGACATAATGTACACATTGATTCAGGATGGCTGAGTCCTGTGAACAATTCAGCATTGTTGGGAAATGATTTGCTGCTGTTGATCTATCAGGATGAAACTGTCCATGTCAATCCATTGGAAAAATGTTTGTTGAATAATAGCCAGCTTCTTCTTCCTGAATTAGCATTTTGCATATTCCCACTAGCTATTTTTAGTAACTTTATATATATTTGAATCCCTGTATATTTCACATGTTTGAATTCCTATATATTCCACATTTCTTTAGCTTTAGATATATCACTTAAATGAATAGATTTGTGATCAAGAAGAGAAATGCCACATAATGATGTTTAGGCTCTTGAGAGAATTGGCCTCTAATTCTCAGGATTATTGGCAAAATAGCCCACCCCCCAAAAACTCCTCTTCCCAAACGGGATGTAGATTCTGTGGCTGTTGAAATGTGTATTATTAAACTCCTTGAGCAAACCAGAATGGCTCCCAGTGGAGAGCAAAGACATTCTAAGTATAGCCAAGACTAAATTCTCAGGTCTGGGTTTTCTCTGCTCAATTCCCACTTGATTATCTCCTGTAATATTTAAACTTTATGCCATGCCATAATTATTTAATAAAAAGTAAATATAAAATGTATCTCAGTGGAGAATGTGACCTTTTACCTTCATGTTGTTATACCAAAGGCAGACAGGGACAAACAAGGAACAGGGATAAACAGGGAACCTGGATCAGTGTAAAAGTCTGTCTCATGTCCTGGGCTCTTCTCCTGGTGCAGAAGATTCAGGTTCTCCTGTGTGGTGCTCAGGATGCTTTGGATCATTCAATAAGAACCATCAGCATCTCTTGTAATCAGGGGTTTTCAGCTGTGCCAGTGCCAGTTATTTTAAAAAAAGATTTTTTTCCCTCCCAAAAGAACCACAAATGGTACAGGAAGGTCTAAGTCAGCACTGACTGAGGGTAGTGCTAAAGGACTTACATATGTTACTTATTAAATGTGTCATAAAATTCTTCACAGAATCCTCAGCATGAATGTGTCATTTGTGTTAAAATGTGCATTCTGAAGAATGAGGGAATTCAAAGAAAATCATCCCTGTAACTGTGCTGGTGCTCAGTGGCACTGCTGAGGTGTTGGAGGCAGGCAGAGCCAGAGCACACAGAATGGTGCAAGCTGACTTTTGGGTTCTGCACCAATTTAAATTGGAGTTTGAATAATCAGAAATCCCAGTATTATTGCTGCCATTTCCTAGCAGAGACTAGGAAATTGTCTGAAGTTTTCTGAAATCATCATCAGCGATGCCAGTAGGGCTCTGCCAGCTATTGCTAACTGAGGATCTGGGTCAAAATATCCTGGTTTATCCACCAGAGATTAAGATCATTACAGGGAAGTGGCAGCGTATGCAGAACACACAAGTGGGGAAGGGAATGTGTCTAATGAATAGCTGTGCCCTACTTCAGGACTGCAAAACATTGGGGGCGTGTGTGGAATGTGTTTATTAGAGGAGCAAACACGGCTGTCTGATTTCTGGCTCTGTAACCAGCAGGAGAAGACCTGTTCTGGTGTGTATTTGCCTCATAATTTGCTTTATTGCTGTCATGGTTTTGCTCAGAGTGAAACATTCATCCTTAGAGGAGTATTTTGTGACAGTGCTGCTGCATCCTGCAAATTATTCATTCAGCCCTTGATAGAGGATGAGAAGTCAGCCAGGGAGATAGGAGCAGTTTTAAGTGCAGAAGTCGTGATTTCTTTGTTGCCCTGTGGAGACAGAGCCATATAAAAATACATGTTTAGATACAGTCATATAATGTGGTGGGGTTTGATGTTTTCCTTCCAGCTTTAAATGAACCTACCATAGATTACGGCTTCCAAAGACTGCAGAAGGTCATCCCAAGACATCCTGGGGACCCTGAAAGATTAGCTAAGGTAAAATAATTTTAAGCATTTCACTCAGCCCACCAAATGTGCTATTTCATTTCTAATTCATAAAAGAGACACAATTATATCTTAAATGACAATCACATCAGAATTCACCAATTAGTTGCAAATCAGGCAAGAATGGGACTGTGTGGAACCCTCAGTGATTTTTGTATGTTAGATTTCAAATGGTCTCTGTGTAATTTTGCTGCTAAACTGAGTGCAGTGAACGTTCCCAGTTCATTGTCCTTGTGCTCTGCCCTATCCCTGGTGGCACATCCCTGAGCCCAAATGCTGTGTCCATGCCAAGGGATGCACTGAATCCTACACATGTTCATGAGTCCATGCAAAGGGATGCACTGAATCCTACACACGTTGATGAGTCCATGTAAAGGGAAAGGGATGCACTGAATCCTACACACGTTCATGAGTCCATGCCAAGGGATGCGCTGATCCTACACACGCTCATGAATCCATGCAAAGGGATTCACTGAATCCTACACACGTTCATGAATCCATGCAAAGGGATGTGCTGAATCCTACACACGTTCATGAATCCATGCAAAGGGATGTGCTGAATCCTACACATGTTCATGAATCCATGCAAAGGGATGCACTGAATCCTACACACGTTCATGAGTCCATGTAAAGGGAAAGGGATGCACTGAATCCTACACACGCTCATGAGTCCATGTAAAGGGAAAGGGATGCACTGAATCCTACGCACGTTCATGAGTCCATGCCAAGGGATGCGCTGATCCTACACACGTTCATGAATCCATGCAAAGGGATTCACTGAATCCTACACACGTTCATGAATCCATGCAAAGGGATTCACTGAATCCTACACACGTTCATGAATCCATGCAAAGGGATTCACTGAATCCTACACACGTTCATGAATCCATGCAAAGGGATGCACTGAATCCTACACACGTTCATGAGTCCATGCAAAGGGATGCACTGAATCCTACACACGTTCATGAGTCCATGTAAAGGGAAAGGGATGCACTGAATCCTACGCACGTTCATGAGTCCATTGAAAGGGATGTGCTGAATCCTACACACGTTCATGAGTCCATGCAAAGGGATGCACTGAATCCTACACACATTCATGAGTCCATGACAAGGGATGCACTGAATCCTACACACGTTCATGAGTCCATGTAAAGGGATGCACTGAATCCTACACACGTTCATGAATCCATGCAAAGGGATGTGCTGAATCCTACACACGTTCATGAGTCAATGTAAAGGGAAAGGGATGCACTGAATCCTACACACGTTCATGAGTCCATGCAAAGGGATGCACTGAATCCTACGCACGTTCATGAGTCCATGCAGAGGGATCCATTGAAATCCCCGGGGGAGCGGGAACGTCTGGGATTTGTCTCTGTTTCTGGTGCTGCTGCGGTGGCTCCAGTTTCAGCACTCTGGAGAGCTCCGGGTCATGGAGGAGCCTCGCACTCGGCACGGCCGAGCCAGGGATCAGCTCCCGCTGGCTCCGAAGGGACTCGTGCTTTGAGGGGCTGCTCTGACCCGCTGGGAGGGCTTAAATTCCTCAGGTACCTGGCAAATAACACCTGAACACAGCACCTGAACGCACCCGGGCTTCAGAGTGACCACACACAAATACTGGAGTCACTTGAGAGAATACTAACTAGCTCATGGTTTTATTTATTTAACTATTCTATTCTATTCTATTCTATTCTATTCTATTCTATTCTATTCTATTCTATTCTATTCTATTCTATTCTATTCTATTCTATTCTATTCGTCTATTTATTGTATTTATTTATTTTAGGCTAGTCTATTCTGTCTTATTCAATTTACTATTTTATTTATTTTCCCCTGTTCTATTTTATTTTACCATTTTATTGTGTTTATTGCATTGTTATTTGTTTGTATTCTATTCATTACATATTTATTTAATTAATTGTATTTTGTATTAGTTTTTATTTTTATATTTATTTTTATTGTTATTTATATACTTTAATAATTGTAATTTGTATTTCTTTTTATTTGTTATATAC
Source organism: Molothrus aeneus (assembly GCF_037042795.1). Lineage (NCBI taxonomy): Eukaryota > Metazoa > Chordata > Aves > Passeriformes > Icteridae > Molothrus > Molothrus aeneus. The sequence continues at coordinate 4,720,656 of NC_089674.1, read as the reverse complement.
TTATTTTATTGTTATTTTATTTATATATTTTTATTTCATTTATTATATATTTAATTTATTTTAATTTTTATTTATTTTCTTTATTTATTATATCTTTATTTTACTTCATTTTATTGACCAGAGCTATTTTTGCCCTTACAACACCTCTTTCCCTGTGCCCCACAGGAGATGCTGCTGAAAAGAGCTGCTGACCTGGTTGAGGCCCTGTACGGGACACCCCACAACAACCAGGTCAGGCTGCCGGGGGTGGGAGGGTGTACCCCAGCCCCGGGGGGTTCCTGGGGGTTCCCAGGAGGTTCCTGGGGGGTTCCTGGGAGGTTCCTGGGAGGTTCCTGGGGAGGTCCCAAAGGGTTCCTGGGGGGTTTCCTGGGAGGTTCCTGGGAGGTTCCTGGGGAGGTCCCAAAGGGTTCCTGGGGGGTTTCCTGGGAGGTTCCTGGGAGGTTCCTGGGGGTTCCTGGGAGGGGTTCCTGGGAGGTTCCTGGGAGGTTCCTGGGAGGTTCCTGGGGGTTCCTGGGAGGGGTTCCTGGGAGGTTCCTGGGAGGTTCCTGGGAGGTTCCCGGGGGTTCCTGGAAGGTTCCTGGGGGGTTCCTGGGGGATTCCCGGGGTTCCTGGGAGGTTCCTGGGAGGTTCCTGGGAGGTTCCTGGGGGTTCCTGGGAGGTTCCTGGGGGGTTCCTGGGGGATTCCCGGGGTTCCTGGGGGGTTCCCGTTGCTCCGTTCCTGCCTGAGCTGTGCCCCGTGGGTTCCTTGCAGGAGCTGATCCTGAAGCGCGCGGCCGACATCGCCGAGGCGCTGTACAGCGTGCCCCGCAACCCCGCGCAGATCCCCGCGCTGCCCAGCTCCCCTGCCCACAGCTCCATGATGGGCATCAACTCCTACGGCAGCCAGCTGGGCGTCAGCATCTCCGAGTCAGCGCAGGGCAACAACCAGGGTGAGTCCCGGAGCGTTCGCTGGAGCTGGAAACCCCAACCCAGTCACCTTCCCAATCGCTTTTCCTGGATCTGATTTCCAGCCTCTCCTTCCCAATCGCTTTTCCCGGATCTGATTTCCAGCCTCTCCTTCCCAATCGCTTTTCCTGGATCTGATTTCCAGCCTCTCCTTCCCAATCACTTTTCCTGGATCTGATTTCCAACCTCTCCCTGTGCCCAATGGTGCCTTTAACTCTGGGCATTGCTGGCTGGGGGTCTGTGTACAAATCACCAATGGGAAGGGGCTGCTGTGGGACCCTTGTCGAGCTGTTTGATTTTCCAGCATCAGTCTCATTCCATGGTGATGACAATGGGAAGCTGCCAGCAGCTCACATCCCAGGCAGCAGACAAAGAACTTAATGCTAAAATTCACTTTAAAAGCTTTTTGACCAATCACACAAAGCAAAAGCACATTGTCAGTAGTTCTATCCAACCACTATAAACACATGTACCTGTGGTTAAAACAATGCTTGCTTCTTTCAAATAAAAGACCTGCTTGTGAGCCTTCAAACACAATGCACAGAGCTCTGTTATTAAGCTTAGAACTTCCTAAAATCTCTCTAGATAAACTTTTCTGTAGCTTAGGGAGTAATTCTAGACAAGTGTTAATACACAGACCATTGTTCTATTTGTCCTTACTTTTCTACTTTTTACATAATTTTTCTGCTGACCAATCTCATGGCTACTGCTCAGCTCCAATCACAGTTCTGCTGTCTCTGAGGCCTGCCTTTTGCAGCTTTCCCAAAACCCTCTGATTTTATAGATTCCCACACCGGGCATCCCAAAGGGTGGTGCTGCCCCTGTGTCTTATCTGAAATAATTTTTGATTACTTTTGATACCAACTTGCCCCTGAATTCCCTCCCTGTCCCCCTTAAAATATCGATTTTTTTGATTATATCTCTGTTTTCACAAACAGCAATGGCAGCAGCTGGAAAAAACCTCACATGGAGGTGGGAAATTTTCCTTTTTTGTTTTTTAAGGCAGCTGCTTCAGTGTTAATTTTACCAACATTCATATATTGTATGCATTACATTTAGTCCAGATACACTATTAATTGTGAGGAAAACAACCCATAAAACAATGTATCACCATTGAAAGAATTTTTTTGAAAGAATTTTCATTGAAAGAATTTTCAACTTTTCTGTGTCCTGAATATTTTGATTTTTAGCACACATGGTCTGTGGTTGATCTCAATAATTGGCTGTGTTTAACACTCTAAGGCAGCAAACCCACGTAAAGTTAATTTTCTATCTGCCCAGTTAAAATCCATCATGAAGATAATTTGCTTATTTTTCCAAGGTCTTACCAGGCCTGAATTAGAACCTTCTAATGTAAATGAGCAGAAATTATCTGACTTGATATACCTAAATATTATATCTAAATAGTGACTACTCTTAATGTAATTATCGTATCAGTCTCTTTAATGAAAGCTTTTTCTATGGAAAGACCCTTTTGCAGCTGGAATAATGATTTTATCTTTTTATGCTGGTAGCTATCATTTTAAACTCTCTTTTTGGAGTAAAAAAAGGCTAAATTTTGCCTCTCAAATATTTGTTAGCATTTTTTAATACAGCAAAAATGGGTTTTACTTACCCAGTTTATTCTTTCTCCCAAGTAGAGGAAATTAAAAGTTAAACTGCAAACTTTGTACGGGTTATCATTTCCCCTTAGTAAAGTACTTGTTTTATCTGTAATTTATCTGTAATTTAACAATTCAACAATAATTTGAAGAGTAAATCCTCCCCCATTCAGTGGTAGAAAATCCCATATATTATAAATTCTACCCCAGGTAAACATAAGCACACACACTGTCATCCAGGTCTTTGAATGAATTTAAAATTTTAATAAATCAAATTTTCTTGGGAAAATGTACAGTGGATCACTTCAAAAAGTTGGTTCAGAACTTTAACTGCAGGAAAAAGCACTGAATTTATTGGTGTTGCTAAACATTTTAAATAATCTGGATTTCAATGGCATTTATTAAAGCAGGGGATGTGCAGGAGGGAGTTCTGAGCCACTCAGGTGTTCTGAAAGGTGCTTTATTTCCAGCTACCTCAGGAAAAACCACTGAATTTACTGGTGTTGCTGAACAGTTTAAATAATCTGGATTTCAATGGCATTTATTAAAGCAGGGGATGTGCAGGAGGGAGTTCTGAAAGGTGCTTTATTTCCAGGTTACATCCGTAACACCAGCAGCATCTCCCCCCGGGGCTACTCGTCCAGCTCCACCCCGCAGCAGTCCAGCTACAGCACGTCCAGCAGCAGCATGAACGGCTACAGCAACGTGCCCATGGGCAACCTGGGCGTGCCCGGCTCGCCCGGCTTCATCAACGGCTCCCCGAGCGGCTCCCCCTACGGACGTACGGCCCTGCTGCCCCTGAGCTGTGTGCCCTGCCCCAGAAACCCCAAAGGGACCAGGGCACCCAGCCAAGGCTGCCCCAGCAACCCCAAAGGGACCAGGGCACCCAGCCAAGGCACCCCCTCTGCCCCAGAAACCCCAAAGGGACCAGAACACACAGCCAAGGCTGCCCCAGCAACCCCAAAGGGACCAGAACACACAGCCAAGGCACCCCCTCTGCCCCAGCAACCCCAAAGGGACCAGAACACACAGCCAAGGCTGCCCCAGAAACCCCAAAGGGACCAGGGCACCCAGCCAAGGCTGCCCCAGAAACCCCAAAGGGACCGGGGCACCCAGCCAAGGCACCCCCTCTGCCCCAGAAACCCCAAAGGGATCAGGGCACACCCAGCCAAGGCTGCCCCAGCAACCCCAAAGGGACCAGGGCACCCAGCCAAGGCACCCCCTCTGCCCCAGAAACCCCAAAGGGATCAGGGCACACCCAGCCAAGGCTGCCCCAGAAACCCCAAAGGGACCAGGGCACCCAGCCAAGGCTGCCCCAGAAACCCCAAAGGGACCAGGGCACCCAGCCAAGGCTGCCCCAGCAACCCAAAGGGACCAAGGCACCCAGCCAAGGCTGCCCCAGAAACCCCAAAGGGATCAGGGCACCCAGCCAAGGCACCTCTTCTGCCCCAGAAACCCCAAAGGGATCAGGGCACCCAGCCAAGGCTGCCCCAGCAACCCCAAAGGGACCAGAACACACCCAGCCAAGGCACTCCCTCTGCCCCAGAAACCCCAAAGGGACCAGAACACACCCAGCCAAGGCACCCCCTCTGTCCCAGAAACCCCAAAGGGATCAGAACACACAGCCAAGGCTGCCCCAGAAACCCCAAATGGTTCAGGGTACACCTGGCCAAGGCACCCCCTCTGCCCCAGAAACCCCAAAGGGATCAGAACACCCAGCCAAGGCACCCCCTCTGCCCCAGAAACCCCAAAGGGATCAGGGCACCCAGCCAAGGCTGCCCCAGAAACCCCAAAGGGACCAGAACACACAGCCAAGGCTGCCCCAGAAACCCCAAAGAAATCAGGGCACACCCAGCCAAGGCACCCCCTCTGTCCCAGAAACCCCAAAGGGATCAGAACACACAGCCAAGGCTGCCCCAGAAACCCCAAATGGTTCAGGGCACACCTGGCCAAGGCACCCCCTCTGCCCCAGAAACCCCAAATGGTTCAGGGCACACCTGGCCAAGGCACCCCCTCTGTCCCAGAAACCCCAAAGGGATCAGGACACATCCAGCCAAATGCTCTCTTTGGGGTTGGGTGTCTTTAGGTACCAATGAGAAAAAGCTCCCATTTTCTGAGTGTTGAACTTTATTTTCCTCCTTTTTTTATCCTTATGGAGATTCCTGAGTGGCAAAGCCACTGTGGGAAATGAGGTGCAATTTGCAGCTTAATTAAGGGAGTAGCCACTGCTTTTAGCACAGAGACTTGGCAAATCCTGGGTAAAAGCCACTCTGAAATAATTTTTATGAGTTTGAAGGCATTATCAATACCTGAGAGGTGAATTGGGGATTAATTTCCTGTGAAACCATATTAACTTCATAACCAGAAATATAACATATAATAGAATTAATCTCTCAATTTCTGCTTGTTTTACTATGAACAGCCACTTTTCCTTCCATACCTTGATTTCCCTTTATCTAAGGAATGTGTGAAAAACAACAAAAAAACAAAGTATACACCACCAGTATGGTGTAAGTAAATAATTATATATATGTTATATATGTATATTTATATAAACAGGATGAAGAGCTAAACTTCTTCTTCTTCTAATTATTATTATTATTATTATTATTATTATTATTATTATTATTATTATTATTATTATTATTCCCTCTTCTGGAGCTTTCCATGAGGAAAGGACCAGGTCTCTCTTGTGTTATTGTGCTTTCAAACTAATACTACCAAGAGACCTGGGAATTCACATGAAATATTGTTATTTATTCCTCCTTTTGCTGAGGAATGGCTGATATTGTTCTGGAAGCTCAGCAAACAGTTCCTGGACAAGTTATTGGACACAGAAAGGGGCTTTATCCTTGCAAGGCACTTCATTAAAAAGTAGCCAATTTAGAGTAAAATCTAAGCAGCAGCTTGAAACCAAGGAAAATTAATTTTTAAAAAAACTGGGGAAGACTCAGGATTTGCCAACCTTTCCAAATTCCAAGGACACTGAGTGGACAGGCCATTACAGTTCCTATTGACTCTGGTTTTCTCTTGATGACTTTCAATTTTCTGGCACCTTCACCCCTAATTTTGAAATAATTAAGCACTGTTTTTTCTGAACTATTCAGTTTAAGTCCCCCTCTGCTTCAGACTTACTCTAATTATATTCACTAAGAGAATGGGACCTCCTTTGAGAGGTAAAACAAGGAATCAGACAATGGATTCTTGAAACAGTTTTACCGATTTTCTGACAAGAAATTCTTTTTTTCCCTTTGGCAGTGATGTCTTCAAGTCCAACAGTCGGCTCCTCCAGCACTTCTTCCATCCTCCCGTTCTCCTCCTCGGTGTTTCCTGCAGTCAAACAGAAGAGTGCCTTTGCTCCTGTCATCAGACCCCAGGGCTCCCCCTCCCCTGCCTGCTCCAGCGGCAACGGGAACGGCTTCAGAGGTGAGCAAAGTGCTCCTGCTCACTCATACCAAAGTGGGATGTGCTCCTGTTCATTCATACCAAAGTGGGATGTGCTCCTGCTCATTCATACCAAAGTGGGATGTGCTCCTGTTCATTCATACCAAAGTGGGATGTGCTCCTGCTCATTCATACCAAAGTGGGATGTGCTCCTGCTCATTCATACCAAAGCAGGATGTGCTCCTGCTCATTCCCAACAAACAGGATGTGCTCCTGCTCATTCATACCAAAGTGGGATTTGCTCCTGTTCATTCATACCAAAGTGGGATGTGCTCCTGCTCACTCATACCAAAGTGGGATGTGCTCCTGTTCATTCATACCAAAGTGGGATGTGCTCCTGCTCATTCCCAACAAAGTGGGATGTGCTCCTGCTCATTCATACCAAAGTGGGATGTGCTCCTGCTCATTCCCATCTCAGTGGGATGTGGTCCTCCTCATTCCTACCAAAGCAGGATGTGCTCCTGTTCATTCCCAACAAAGTGGGATGTGCTCCTGTTCATTCCCATCACAGTGGTATGTGCTCCTGCTCATTCATACCAAAGTGGGATTTGCTCCTGTTCATTCCCAACAAAGTGGGATGTGCTCCTGTTCATTCCCATCACAGTGGGATGTGCTCCTGCTCATTCATACCAAAGTGGGATTTGCTCCTGTTCATTCCCATCAAAGTGGGATGTGCTCCTGCTCATTCCCAACAAAGTGGGATGTGCTCCTGCTCATTCCCAACAAAGTGGGATGTGCTCCTGTTCATTCCCATCACAGTGGGATGTGCTCCTGTTCATTCCCATCACAGTGGGATGTGCTCCTGCTCATTCATACCAAAGCAGGATGTGCTCCTGTTCATTCCCAACAAAGTGGGACGTGCTCCTGTTCATTCCCATCACAGTGGGATGTGCTCCTGTTCATTCCCATCACAGTGGGATGTGCTCCTGCTCATTCATACCAAAGCAGGATGTGCTCCTGTTCATTCCCAACAAAGTGGGACGTGCTCCTGTTCATTCCCATCACAGTGGGATGTGCTCCTGTTCATTCATACCAAAGCTTCCATTGGGAAAACCACCCAAGTGCCACCAGCCACCACTGAGTGCCACCAGGCACCACCCTGAGTGCCATCACATGGGCACTACAAGGCTCAGGAGTGAAAATCTGCCCCAGCCCAGCTGGATTAGAGGATCAATCCAAGGTTTTGGCTTTAGAGCAAGGCCAGGCACTGATTTTCACAGGAAGGTTCTGACCCAATGAGTTTCAACCCCAGAATGGTTTGGGCTGGGAAAGGACCTTAAAGATCCAGTTCCAACCCCCAGCACAGGCAGGGACACCTTTCCCTGGAATATAGGGGAATATCAGCTCTTTTGTGGGGAATGACTTCTCCTCAGGCTTGGGGGACCTGTTAAACAGAGCAGAGTTAATCCCCAGCTCTCTCCAGAACACAAACCTGCTGCAAGATTTAGGCTCAGCCCGGGAATTGAGCCCCACAGCCCATTTACAGCCCTTTTAAAGGTGATCTGTGAAACAAATGTGAGCAGTAGATAAGAATGGAAACCTGTACCGAATTCTTGCTTTTAACAGGCTGGGGGGGTGTGTGCAGCACATAAATATGCACCAAGTCTCCATAAAAAATGCCTTTATTGGGCCTGGGAAGTCATCTGGCTCCTTCAGACTTCATTGGAGATAGCCTAGGAAACACAGCTCTGGGAATTGAGCCGTGCCAAGAGCCAGTGGTAATTCCAAATGAGCCCCACAAACAGCACCTGTTTGGCTGGGTGTGATAGAAACCCTTAGCTGGGCCACAGGAACTTGCAGAAAGTGTGATTATTGTACGTAATAAGGAAATTCTAAGTGTGCTGAACAAAAACAGTAACATTTTTAAGAGCTAACTTAGAGAATTCTGAAACAGCTTCTTCCCCTGCTCCAATTACAAGAAAATCCACACTTTCCTAAGGTAATTTTCTTCCCATGAATGGCTAGATCCATTGATCTCACCATGTGAATGCACAGATTTAAGTCTGCTTTAAACTTGTCTAACTGTTATGTAAAGAAGGCCTAAATATTAAGCCTAAATACTAAATACCACGTGAGGTGGTGCTAAACACAAATCAGAGAGAAAACCACTCAGGCTGCTTCTGGAGACAGAAAAAGGACAGATTAAGAAATTACTGAAATATTTAAATTAATAATTTTCCTTAAGGTAACACTCAATGCTCTGCTTAGAAAGAGTTTATCTCTCTTTCAACCTATAAAGAAATAAGGTACTAGAGATCAGCTGGTGCCATCTATGCCATTTGGTGTTCACAACGTATTTTATCCAGTCTATAAATCAGTAATCAATGAGAGATTCTAAAAATTGAGCTTTAATATTAAATATAACAAAATCTCAAAGGTAAAACCTGATATCCATCCATTTCTCCTGACCAAAGTCCAGTCCTGAGCTGGTCAGGATTAATCTATGAGTTAAGATGGTGAATAATTGCTGAATTAGCAAAATCAGAGATAAATGGATACAGAATTTATTAACCACATCCCTTTCTTTGTGGGATTTCTACCTGTACATCAACACAAACATAAGTATACTCATAAATTTAAGTATCCAATAAAGCAGGACTGGTCAGTGACACAGCAAGCAGAAACAAGGTCTGTTACACCAGGTCTTGGTAACTCTTGAACTCTTTCAGCCATGGATGCAAATTCCAACTGAAATATTTAAATTGATGCAAGCTGGGGAGCACATGCTTTGGAAAAGATCCAGGTACACACAGCCTGATATCCAAATTAACGTTCCCACAGTGCTGACAGACAGATGTGGCCAAAAAGTCAACAGGAGGCTCCCAAAGAGGCTTCTTGCCTGGACTGAGGCAGTGGGAGCTGGATAATGCCCTCTGCCATGCCCCCCCTGGGGCTGGAAACCAGGGATAGGTGTGCTGGGCATGGAATTTAGGATTTATTTACTTATTTATCAAACTTAGGTATCCAAAAATGCTGCTGGAGAGAGAATAGCAAAAGCACAGGGCAAGCAGTGAACATGTGCAGGCCCCTTTCCAAAGCCCATTAACTCTGAATTTCCCCACCCATAAAATGTGGAAAACATCTCCTCAATATATAATAATAATAGATATATTATAGAATTATAAATCTACATTTAGAGGATGATAATCTTCTCCTTCTTTCTCTTTCTCCTTCTCCTTCATCTTCTTCGTCTTCTTCTACTTCTTCTTTTTCTTCTTTATCTTTTTCTTCTTTGTCATCTTCTTCTTCTTCTTCTTCTTCTTCTTCTTCTTTGTCTTTTTCTTCTTTGTCATCTTCTTCTTCTTCTTCTTCTTCTTTGTCTTTTTCTTCTTTGTCATCTTCTTCTTCTTCTTTGTCTTTTTCTTCTTTGTCATCTTCTTCTTCTTCTTCTTCTTTGTCTTTTTCTTCTTTGTCATCTTCTTCTTCTTCTTCTTCTTCTTCTTCTTCTTCTCCTTCACCAGCCCCTCAGAGCATGCCACTCTCCTTACAGGCAGCAATGAAAATCTAGATTCGAGCTTCCATATATGTTAACCACAGCAGTATTTAAGCCTGGATTGAAACCAATCTAAGTAGGAGCAGCTGTGCAATCTTCATCCTCAGATTTGCATTCCCATTATTTCAGCAGTTTACAGGGAGTGGTTTTTTCCCAAGAATGTATTTTAGGAGGATTTGCTCCCTGTGAGGGCGGGAAGGAGCTTGGGTGGAATTCCCAGGGCAGCTGTGGCTGCCCCAGCCCTGGAAATGTCCAAGGCCAGGTTGGAGCAGCCTGGGACAGGGGGAGGTGTCCCTGCCCATGGCAGGGGCTGGATGAGATCAGCTGTAATGTCCCTTCTAACCCAAACCATTCCATGATCCTGGAGTTCAGCATTAATCCCGTCCCAGTTCTCACGTTTGAATTGCAGCGAGTCCTTTTTCATTCCAAGACAGTTTTCCAAAGGCCACTTATACTCACCAGGCTTGTGATCATTATTAATTACACCCATTAAAGGTGCCTATCACCAGATCATCTGGGTGCTACCCATCTTTGATTATTTATTTATAAAAAAATTCTCCAACCTTGTGACAATTTTAATCAAATGTTTCAGTTGATAATTGCAAGCTGTCAAGGTTAATACAATAAGGCTCATCTCTAATTCTTTTTCCATTTCCCTCCAAGAGAAAAAAAAAAGACCCTCTGGGATAATGACTGGTGGTTGCTATATTCCCAACTCATCAGGGAGTGTCCTGCATTGAACCACCTTTATTGAAAAGTTACATCGATTCAATATATAGTAATACAGGCAAAAATAATTACAGCTTTGCTAGCAGTGTAAGACCTTAATCCAAACCTCCCAAACATTCAATAAAAAGCGATCCAGGCTGGGAATAGGCTTTTGACAGTGCAGCCCCAGCGGGGAGTGGAGGTGGGGTGGAAATGGGCAGAGCAGGGTGTGTGAAAAGAGAGAGAAGCTGAGAGATGAGCTGGGGAAAACCAGGTGAGAATTCCAGCCAATATTCCTCCACCAACTCATTCTTTGTTGCAGGAGGAGGTGAGGCTGGGAATGAAATGCCAGTGACACAAATCAGGCTTTGCTTGCATTTTCTGTGTTATAGAACTTGCTATATTAGATCATGGAATCACAAAATCCCAGGATCATTTGGACTGGGAGGGACATCAAAACCCATCCAGTCCCACTCCCTGCCAGGGCAAGGACACCTTCCACTATCCCAGGCTGCTCCAAGCCCCATCCAACCTTGCCTTGGACACTTCCAGGGATGCAGAAGCCACAGCTTCTCTGGAAACCTGTTCATTCCAATACATATATTATTTTATTATAAATATCTCTAATCCTACAGTAAAAAATGGGCTTTCATTTAAAGTTAAGCAACTTCCCAAAATGATGCATCTCCAAGTTTTCTCAAAATATTTTTGAAGAGATGTGGCAGAAACTCAGGTTTAAGCTTTGCTTTGCTTTGCTGGAAGTTTTCCTTGATTAAAAAAGCTAAAATACTGTTAATAAAAATAGCATCACAAAAAAGCATTTATGCCATTATGGACTGGCTCTCTTGGGAGCAGAGCTGAAGCTACACTGGCACCAGCCCCTGAATGGCTGAAACCAGGCTGTGCTCAGGTGTTCCAGGGCTGCAGCCCCTGTGCCCAGACATCCCCCAGGCAGGAAAGGTCATCCTGGATGGGGACAAGCCAGGCACTGTCTGTGCAGGAGCTCCTTTATTTGCTTCAGGCAAAGACCCAGCCAGGACACCTCAGACAAACCCTTTAAACTCCTGCAGGCAGCCTGGGTGATTCTGCCTGGAGCAGAGCACGAGGATCTGCTCCCCTGGGACACCTGTGGGATGCAGCCAGCACAGAGGGCACGAGCTCACCTCTTCCTCCAGCCCAGCAGAGCCTGGAGCAGGGCACAAATCCAAGGCTAAATCAGGTTTTCCTTTCTAGGGACAGAGAGGCAGGCATGGGGTCAATAGCCAGCTCTCCGTGTCACTCTGGGACACCTCCAGCAGGATTAATTTTGGGGTTTGGGGGTGAGGAGAAGGAATGGAGCAGCATCCTTGGTGTCATCAGAAAATCTCTCTTCTAATGCACTCACACATATCCCAAAAACAGGCATGAAAGTGTTTACCTGCTTTATTTAGGATTGAAAATATGAGGAACAACAGCAAATTCTAAAGCAATTACAAAAGGTATCTGTTTGACTTCGGGCTCTTTGGTTTCACTTTTCCTTTCACCTATCTGCTAAAATTGGCAGGGACTTTAGCCCCATTTAGTAAGAAAATATGAAAATATTTATTTTCCTATTGTATTAAATCACAGACCATATCCACAGTTGTTTAAAAACACAGCTCCAGTGACAGACTTGTGTTAGCTCAGGAACTTGTCCAAAGCACTTTTTTAAACCCTCTCAAGGAAAGGGTGCAATGAATTCTCAGTGGGACGGGCCTTTAAACACACCAATAATTCCACAAACTGCAGTGAACATAAATCTTTGCGGGATTAGGACCTCGCACTGCAGCGAGGCCCCTTTGAAAACGTGCTTGACTCATTTGTTATATAAATACATCCAAACTCAAGTTACCCCTCAAACCTCGGGGAGCAGCACCGCTCCCAGGCAGCTCCACACGCTGCTGCTGTGGGTTACAGCTGCAATTAAAGGCAGGAGAGTGACTGAGAATTCATTTACATGAGCCCAGTGTTCTGGGAGGGTGCCAGGTAGGGCTGCAGTGACTCAGACACCAGGGAAAACACAGTGGGGAAGTGAGGCTGTTTCCACTGGAACCAGAGCGGCAAACCCCAGCCCTGGGCCTTGGCCCGTGACTCAGGGCTTGGAATTGCCTGGTTTGGTCTCGTCAGGAGCACAGGGGGAGCTCCCTTTGCTTCCACACCTTTCCTTGCTCCCAGCCCTTCCAAGCAGATGAGCAGAGGGGATAGGGAGCACAGACCCTGCTCAGTTTGGGGTTTTGAGGATGGTTTTGAGTGTTCAGCTTGAGAAGTCTGAATCTGGGGACAGTCCTGAGCAATGTCCACCTCCAAGGACTTCTCTCCAGAGATAAGAACCCAAAAATGGGAAGGTTTTTCTGCAAATGCACATGAATTGAATTAATCCTCTCCCTTTTTCATCCATTTAATAACCCTGGTGGGCCTGGGCTTTCCACAGAATCAGAAAACCATGGAGGGGTTGAGGAAGGGACTTAAATCCCACCCAGTGCCACCCCTGCCATGGCAGGGACACCTCCCACTGTCCCAGGGGGCTCCAGCCTGGCCTTGGGCACTGCCAGGGATCCAGGGGCAGCCACAGCTCCCTGGGGATTCCATCCCAGCCCCTCCCCACTCTCACAGGAAGGAATTTATTCCTTTTTACCCTGGAACAGCCCTTGGCCCATTGCCTGTGTCACAGTCAGTCCTCACAGATCTCACTACAGCACCAAAAGATTTAAAGACACAAAAACTCTAATTTGACCTCATATCAGGCCCTTCCTGTGATTCCTGACTGCTCACAGGAGGGCGAAGGGCTCAAATAGATTTTGTTCCATAACATTTTGCCACAATTTCATCTTTTTCACTTTTCTTTTTCAGCCATGACTGGTCTTGTCATTCCCCCGATGTAAGGAAGGGGCAGCTTTGCTGCTCTCCCTCCCTCTTCCCTTTTTTCCTCCTTTTTTTTTCATTTTTCTTTTACAGCACAAAACTACTTATTGTGATGGACCACTAAAAAGAAAAAAATAGCACTACAAGCTCTTTTTTGGGGAAAAGCCAGGCCCAGGAAAAAAAAAAGGAACATTTTTTATGGATTGGACGAGATAGAAGTCTGCATCATTTACCTGTTTCATATTTCTGACACAACCACATCAACTCCTCAAACATTGGGAATGAAGAATCAGCAAGAGCCAGGATGAACAAGAGTTGGCAGAATGGAATTAGAAATGCAAAGTCTTTCCTGGAAGACACGAAAACCTTCCTAAGATTTGTAAAATATTCAAAGGAAAAAAAGAAATTGGCAAAATGATTCAAGGTTGATATTTTGGATACAATTTGTTTTACTTTGTAGGGGTAAAAAGTTGAAGTTTCTATTTTCTATGGAGCCTTTCAGATATCGATTTAGTTTATGCAGAAAAACAATTCAACAAAACAGGGTACCAGCATGAAAGAATTTCTAGGACAAACTGACATGAATGATGGAACTTTGGTGTATGTGTGTATTTGCTTATAGTTTAACCTCTTTAAAAAATGTAAGATGTTTTACAATTATTTAAATAAATAAACTTGTAACTTATTGTATGTAGAGGTAGAAATTAAACCCTGTTTTGGATTTTTTCCTCCAGTTGTACAACGAAGACAGATGATGCAAAAATGTAGTGATAAGTTTGAGATATATTATTACTGCTGCAATTGCTCCTCACTTTCCCCTCCCCTTACTGAATTCATGTGCAAGGATGTATAGGATTCTTTCTGATTAACAAAACACTCAGAAACTTTTACCTACATTGTGGTAAACAGCTCATGTAGGAATTTCTTCACCCTCCTCATCTTTCCCCCTTTCCATTTTTTGCTTCAATTAAAATATTCAGGTACTAAGATTAACTGCTAAGTCTCAAAGACCCAGCTGATGAGTGAGTGGCACTTAGGGATTTGAATGAATCAGATTTTTCATGAGGTACTGAGTTTATTTTATAGATTCAATGTATGAATTAGGAGGGGAAGGGTTCTCTGGGGTTTTCCATGTAGTTAGAACACCTTAAGTTCAGTTATGCTTCATATTAAGGGTGCATTTATAAAGGGTGAACATGTATTTGAATGATTTATGCACTTTTATCCTGAGTCATTAAAAATGGTAAGTATTTGCCAGTTATATATTGAAGTGATAGAGGTAATCAATTGCTTTGAATTTTTCTGCATTTTAGCCTAAAAAAAGAGTTTAGTTCTCCTTTGCATCTCCTGTCCTGAAATTGGAAGGTGAGGACAAGTCTGATAAAATAAATCATGAATTATCCAACTAAACCAGAGAACACTCAAAAGAATTTGGTTGTTGGAAAGCCATTTTTAGTGGGGGGAAAAAAATCAGCTACACTACAGAGAGCCCTCTAAAATCCACACAATTAATGGCTGCATGGACAGTTGCTCCTATGGAAACACCTTGATGTTAATCAATAAACCCTGAATAAGGCCCCAGGATCTGAACTTGTCCCTTTGCCAGTAGTTTAATGGATGGGTAAGGAAAATTGTGTTCTTGGTGATCTTTAGAGATGGTGAAACTGAGACAACTCAAAAGCTGAGCTCTTTTGGGGCTGTTGTGGAGCTAACTGGGGTTAGGAAGAGCCAAAAATCCTCTCCAGGTCCACAGCTGGGTGGTGATGGGAGGCAGAGGGGGATGACCTGAAGGACAGGGTTTGGGAGAGCAGGGCAGGGAATCAGAAAATCCTGGAATGATGGGGTTGGAAGGGACCTTAGAGCCCGTGCAGTGCCAGCCCTGCCATGGCAGGGACAGCTCCCACTGTGCCAGGGTGCTCCAAGGCCCCTCCAGCCTGGCCTTGGGCACTGCCAGGGATGGAACAACTGCCAAGGATGGGACCAGGCCCCCCAGGTTCCCTTTCCTGGTGCACAGTTCAGTTCATGGGATAAATCCATTCCCTGCACGTGGGGTTCTGAGGGAGATCTCAGAGACACTGGAGACACAGCTGGGCTGCTCTGGCCATTCCTAAAGGAAGTCCCACTTGTTGGGAAGGAGTTTTGTGCTCCTGACTGTGCTGGGAAGTTTGGCAGGGTCTTCATTTGGTGCCTTCTCAATGACATTGAGTCCCATTTTTAAAAGGTAGAGGAGGGTTAATCTCTTCTAAAACTCAAGGCCCAACTTATATCAGCAAAAATGACAATTTAAGGAGAGATTTGGTGGGAATAATGTGGGCTTAAGAAACATGGATATAATTAATATTTCACAGTCAGACTATTGAAACTGTCTGAGTTCCACAAACAATGAAATAAAATAAATCCCTGTTAGTTACAGCTGCAGGTTTATTGTCCTTACGGGTTCTCTGTGTGCCCCTCATGCCACCAAGGATGTGGCAGCCACTGGAGGTCAACCAGCACCCCTGAAACCAAGTGAGCTCTGAAATTACAAAGGATCAGAGATGTTAAAAGCTCTGGAGTTCTCAGTGTATCTCTGATAACAACAGGGTGCAGGGTCTGACTTGGGTGTTCCAAACAGCAAAACAGCAACAACAAAACCCCCAAAATATTTCATATATTCATAGGTAGTGATATCCCAGCAGGGCAAAGTAGGAAGTCCAAATTCATGTTTGGAATTATGCATTTATCCAGGGATAAAAATGGATTAAGGACTGGAGGAGTTGGGATTAAAACTTCCATAATTTTCAGTCAAAACACATTGAGTCCTAATTCCAAAAATTATCATGGCGGACCAGACTCATTCTATCAAATCCCTTCCTCTATTCCCACCTACTAAAACCTCCAAACAGCTCTGAAGCATGAAGATTCTGAATATTCCCCCTGCCCTTCTCTGTACAGGCTACTTCTAATATTGATCATCAAAAACACTCAATATTCTCTCTGGCAAATATTCCAGATCAATAGGAATTTCTAGACTACCTGCTGGAGAGCAGCAGTTTGCTCCCTTAAGTCCTCTTTTTTCTTAACAAATGGGATTTTCATTACAAAATCTGAGTCAGGAAAGTTTCCAACTGAAAAAAAAAAAGAGTTATTTCATGGGAAAAGCTGGGGTTTGTCCATCCTTCTGTTTTAGTTTTGCTTAGTCAGCACAGGTAGATGAAAGAAAGATCTACAAGATCTACCACATCACTGAAATCTTGGGAAGATTCAGGGGTAAAAATGACAGTCTGGCAATAAAAAATTTTTAAAAAAGGAAAGTTTCTGGAACACTGAACATTCCTTTCACCCTTCAGTTATTTTTATTAGTTCTGTCCTGTTGCCCAGTTGCCATGAGTCCAAGTGAAAAAGAGAAACCTCCCTGAAAAGCTGCTCCAAGCATTTACAGAAGAGAAATTGCCTGTGTTGATGCAAATATAAAAAATCTGGTTTGCTTTGAGAAAAAAAAAAAAAAAGAAAAAAGAAAACAAACCTAGGAATTATGTAGACATGGATTTTGCTCATGCAGGGAAATCATGGTACTAGAGATGAGTGTAGAATTAATTGAGGTTTACGGAGAAAAACACTTTTAAATAAAAACAATCAGAAATCCTTGGCCATGAAAAGGACTTTGGCAGTGGCAAAACACTCGACAAAAAGGGAAAAGATGATTCCAGAATTGATGTGTGAGAATGTTTCCACTGTAAGAAGCAAACCTGTCCTCTTTGAGTGGTTGCTGTTGACAATTCCCCAAGAGTTTTCCTCTTTGCCACTGGGAAGATTAAAGTGTTGCAATAGGTAATGACAAATTTCATCATAACTTCTGAAGAGTTGGTTTGATCTCATAATTTATCTTGGTACAGCATCTTCCTCTCCCTCTTTCTTTGCACATTTCCAATATGCATGGTTTCTCCAAACCATTCCTTCCTCCTGTAATTTAAGGCCTCGTTTCTCCCTCCTGTATAGTTTTGGGGTTTATTTGGGGTTGGCTGGTTGTTTTTTTTTTTGGTTGTTATTTTTTTTTATTTTTTGCTTTGTCAGTTATATACAGTATGAAGTTGCTATGCACAGAGCTTTTGTAAAGATAGCTTTTTGGGTTTTTTGTTTACTGTTTTTAATGGTCCTACTTATGGAAGAATATCTTGTTTGTAAAATGAGTATGTCTACTTCAGTTTTAAACTTTAAATTATCCTAACAAAAAAAAATAAAATTTTTGTACTGTAAGTAAGGGGGGAATTATCTTAATTTCAGAGTGTTCAATCTGCTTCTTTATCATCCTTATGGGTCACTCATGGTAACAATAACACTTAAAAATGGTGTAAAATGTTATGTGAGAGTTTTTAAATCAGGATTTGAAGATTTACCTGTAAAACATCCAACCACATTTGGGAGAGCCAGGTTGAGATTATGCTGGGCATGGAATAATAGGATAATTAATGGTCTTTTCTGACCATTCCTTTATTACAAATGGACAACACCTGTGTGAGAGTTCAGTCCATTCTGGGGGGGAGGAAGGACTCAAGGGGTTGGACAGGGGGAATTTGGACACCTTTTTGGACACCTCCCCTTTTTGTTATGAGGATACAGTTGGTCAAAGAACAAAATCAAAATTAAAAACTGGGATTGACTGATCCTGGCCTTCCCTGGACTAAATTTGGGGTTGGTCCTGTTTTAGGCATTTTGTCTTTGTGCAAAACTCTGAGCAAACAACAAATTGATGCTGAAGAGGTGAATCACATTGGCTCCCAAAAATAATTTGGATATATTTACTCCCTCTTGTGCAGAGTGCACGTCTCAGCCACAGGGATGGACAAAACAGTGCTGAAAACTGCTTGCAAAACAGTAATTGGTTATTTGAACCAGGAATATTCCATTTTCTTCAATGAAAATTACTGGAAAGGCTCAAACAAATGAAAATTTAATGATGAAGGTGACTTGTACTGACATTTTCGACAGAATGTGAGTCAGTATTTAAATTACTGCCAGATGTCGGTGAAAGCATCTGAAAACATGAGGCAGTATCAGCCCAAAACTGAGGAGGAAACAGAGGGTTTTGGTACTCTGCACCATTCCTCCTTTCAGGATAATGTGCAATCAGCAGCTGACCTTCATCCCAGCACTGAAACCCAGGCTTTCCACTGTCCTGATGAAATATCCTTCATCTCCTCTTGAACAGAGGCCCATTCTCCTGAAAGTCTTATTCAGCTCTTTTCCCCCCCTAAGAAATCCCAGCAGTGTTTTAAGTGATGATTTTGGTGATAAAAGTCCCGGTTCCTGTGAAAGGGATTCTCAGAATGAACAGGGCCCTACTGTTGTGTGTGCTGGGCAGATGAAAGCTGCAGATCTGCTGTTCCACTCCTGCTTTTCTTACATCTCTCAAGGACCTGATGATGGACAGATACAAACACCAGCCTGGGATGTGTCACCCTGAGCTGGAGCCTGAGCAACAAAATGCTGAGGGAGGGAAGAAGGAGATGTATGACAAGTTTCAGACCAAAAAATCAAGTTTTTAACTCAAATAAGAACATGAACAACTGCCTCCAAGCCCAATTAGCTCAGATTATCTAGGATTACCTGCACAGAAATGTGTTGAAAAACAAAAAAAAATTCTCTAGGATCATTGTCATGAACATATTTCATTATATGTCTTCCTCCATTCTTACAAAACATTGTGAAAAGAGATTTTTTGGTCAATTTTAAGACCAATAAAGTCTTGAAGTCTCCTCGCATGTTAAATCCTTGGCTCACCAGGTTTTACAGGAAGATCAGATGTTCAGCCTTCCCTCCAACTCTGGGAAGAGCTGAATGACTTTGGTCACATCAGACATAGAAAGTGGCCCTTTTCCAAAGGCAAAGTCTGGGTCACTGAGAATTTGTAGAGTATCAGGAAGAACAAAGGAACATTGCTCCTACGAGCAGTGGTAATGGGAATTCCAGGAGTGGTCAGTGCCTGTGCAGGCTGCCCCTCCCCAGGGAGGGGACACTCACACCTGGGCACAGCCAGGTTGATCTGCCTTGGCTCACAAAGGCCTTCTAGAACAACACATCCTCTCCCACCCTATTTTTTTTGTTTCTTTCTTTCTCGCTAGGTATTTTCTAGATGGAAATAATTTGAATTTCACTTCAATGAATGGTGAAACAAAGGCCACTCCTTTAGCCACTAGTGCAGGGCAGGCAGGGAATTGCCAGCCCAGTTAAAATATTTATCTCTGTGACAACCCACAGCTGCTGAGGTGCAGGGATCTGCAGCTTTAATGGCAGCACGTTATTTAGGCAGGAATGTCTCATTAACTCTGTGGGCAGGACTGGCTTAACCAGCAGCTGGGAGGGAGCTGAGGGTGCCCACAGAGCAGGAGAACAAACACCGGAGGAGATAAGGGAAGGGAAACCCAACACTTCTCCCTCCTGAGGGGGAAGGCACCAAAACATGACCCATGGTGGCAACAGAGGAGCTCTGGGGATGCACAGTGGGGAGGTGGGGAAGTCTCGGGGGTCTCTGTGGTCCTGGCTGACCCCAAGATGTGTCAGGGTCTCTTTTTCCCAGCCCAGCAACTGAAGAAGGAGTCAGGATTCTTCTGTTCTGGTTTTCAAGGTTGTTTGTTTTCTGTTATCTATAACATTCTTTTCCTGATCTGCTGAGGTCCATTCAGCAGGCCAGTCCATAGCACACTGCCCATCCTCGGCGTGGAGTTGTGTTTTTGTTCTAAAAGCTACATGTACTTCATTTACAATTATTTTCCAATACCTATCACCTATGTTAGACAGTCTGTCTCTAAACCAACCAAAAAGGGCCAACATTGCCCAGAAAATGGAGATTAAGAAGAAGGAAAAAGGACAAAGCATGCCCAAATTCCTCCATCCTGGGACTCCGAGCCCCCATTCTAAAAACCCCAAAATTCTACTTTTCATCCTGTGACAAACTAACTATCACTCTACTTAAACTTTCGTGGCTTGTCATATAAGGTTGGTAATTTTTTCCATGGGTCAAAATCAAAGGCACAGGTGCCCTGGGCTTTCTGCCAAGGTGTCTGAGCCCCTTGGCAGGGGCTGGAGCCATCCAGGACAGCCAGAGGGATGTCCTGGGACCTGACAGGGAAGGGAAATGGGATCTGTTGTCCTGTGTTGGGTCTGGGCAAAGTTAAAACATGAGAGAATACGAGCCTGGCTCTTGGCACATCCTTTTCCACAGGGAGACATGGATGCAAACCACCACCTTCTGGAGGCACAGGAATTGAACCTTCCCAAGCCACCTTCTGGCCTATTCATTGGCAAGGGAAGATCCCTGGAAATACAGTGCAGCTTTGCAGAGGCATTTTACAATGCTTTTACAATGCTGGTTATTCCTAATTTTAGTTGTGATTTTTAAGATATGACTCAGTTATTTCTAAGAGTAATAGAGAAAAAATATTTCCAACAGCAAGCAGCCTTTTGAGAATGCTCTGGACCAATTTTAAGAGTGTAACTAACCTGGATGAGAAATTCAAGCACCCTTCTTTTCTCAAGGCTCCCTGGTTTAAGCAGTGGCAGCACCACAGCACCAGAGTGGGGTTTGTACAGGTTTGGGATGGAGAAGGACTTCTCCCAACACCTCTCTGCCATTGCAGAGACTTGATTGGAATTTACCAGCAGGGTCCCTCTGACACTGCAATTGCTGCAGTCATTTCTTTGTCTTTAAAATGCCATATAATTGCTAATGTAATTAGTGATGTATACAGAGGGGGCCCGTGCAATTACCAAGTCCTAAGATCAAGTAATTAATGTTCTGTCAACAAAACAGCAACTGTTTCATTAACAACTGTCTGGGTTTGAAAACAGATCAAGTCAGAACGTACCCACTCGGCTGAGTTTGGCAAGAGCAGTGGATTTCAGCCCAAAACACACAGCCTGGATCAGCTGGGTGTGGAAAAGGGGATGGTGCCAGCCCCACCTCCAGCTCCCAATTATTCCTCCCCCAGCAAGATGAGGATTCACCAATACTGCCCACAGGAACAGGGCTCACAGCTGGAGGTCCCAGTTTTATGGATAAGCTCAGGTTTTAAGAAAATTTGCAGAGGGTTTCTAGGACCTGCACAGGTTTATTGGACTGCAGGACTTGGAATTTTGGTGAGGTGAGGCCTATGATTTTGGTGATCTCTGAACTTTGTGTACCCAAGGTTTTCTCTGCTACCACAACCCTGAGCACCTCCCTCAAAGGGACAGGGCTGGGGCACCTGCTCTCATCTGATTTTTCATTCTCCTTCCTCTATGAATTTGAGTTTTACAAAGAGGTTTTTAACCAGGTTTTCACCTTGTCTTTTTCCTCACAGCTCTTTTTGGAGAGCTCACATCCCTCCAAGTGTTCCCCAGCTCCCCTTTGGTGTCTCCTGCCTGTCTCCTTGTCTCAGTGCTTCCATCCAGAGCCCATTTTTAAGGGTGAGACCCTGAAGGGTGAAGCCTGGAAGGAACTGTGCTGGTCCCACCCAACTGCTCTGTCCCCACTGCTCCTGCCTCTCTCAGTTTGCTGTTTAGGGAGGGATTCCAGGTCCAGCTTTCCCAGGACACACCACAGACTTGGAGTCCTGATGCAACACCTCAAATTGCCAGGATGGGAATGGTCCCTGTCCCCTCAACACCACATCTGCTGAGCCTTCAATAACCTCAGTGCCCCACCCATTCCCTCAGAGGATGGAATTCCCAATCCTCCAGATGTTACTGTCATATTTTATGAAAAATCCCTTTGCCAGGATGTTTTCGCCTGAGAAGCTGGGAAGCTTCAGCTTTTCCATGTTTTGCTACTTTGAAATGAGATTTGGAGAATTGTTTACCCAGCATGTGAATTGTTTTTAATGAATGCCCAATCACAGCCAGCTGTGTCAGACTCTCTGAGTCTGTCACAAGATTTTATTATTCATTCCTTTCTAGCCTTCTGATAAAATCCTTTCTCTCTATTTCTTTTAGTATAGTTTTAGTATAGCTAATATAATATAATATAATATAATATAATATAATATAATATAATATAATATAATATAATATAATAAAATAATAAATCAGCCTTCTGAAACATGGAGTCAAGATTCTCATCTCTTCCCTTGTCCTGGGACCCTCACAAGAGCACCACACCAATTAATAACCACCTCCAGCCACCATCCCTGCTCTCCCTGCCCACTGCTCCTGTGTCTCACACAGCACAGGACACAGGAGCTGGGGCAGGGGGGAATTAAGCAGCAGGAGCAGGAGGGATCAGCAGGGATTTCCAGGGAGATTTGAAACACAAACAAGCACGAGGAACTCTAAAATACACAATTTCTCCTCCCGCTCTGCGCGTGTCGTTTTATTACAGGGTAATTAAAGAACACTTTAAAATTTTGATTAATGGGCTTTTTAGCTTCAGAGAAATCACATCTTTGATGTCAGTTGCTTAAACATTCCGTTTACTTTGCCATTGAGGAACGGAAATAAATAAAGAATGCCGAGGATGCTTTTATCCCCTCCTGCTTTCTACGGGGAAGGTTGGTAACAGTCACATGGATAAAAATGGGATTCACGCAAGCAAAAAATGGCATCTCAGTGTGAGTGAATGAAACCCTGGCCACAAGGAGCAGCTCTGGTCACACTCAGTGCCACAGTGTGATGCCAGCAGCAGTTGGTGTTTACACAGAATTTGGAGGTTCCCTCTTCTGGGAAGCTGCACACAGCAGCAATAATTCAGATTATTGGATTTTAAAGGGGGTGGAGAAGCAACTGTGGTGATCCAGATCCCAAACCAGCACCAGGTGCCTTCACAGCCCATTCCCTGGGGAAAAGACACTTCCCTGGATGGAGGGAACGAGCTGTTCCTGGTCTCTTTGGCAACACTAGCAAATCTCAGGTGCCCAAAGCCTTGTTTGCTGCTTAGTTTGAGGCACTGATTGGAGCAATGCCTCTCCAGGGTGCTTGTTTTTATTTCACAGGGCTATTTTTAACCATGGATGAATTCGCACAGGGTGGAGAGTTAAGGAAAGATCAGGTCTAATTGCCCTTATTTTTCCTTCCATGTAAGATGGGGGGCTCCAACACCACCCACAAACCCTTGGTAGCCTGAACCCCACACTCATGATAAAGGTTATGGAGGTGCTTAGTCCCATAACAGTATTTTCAGCCTCCTGGCAGCCTTTTAGCCAACATTTTTTCTTAAAGACTAATTTTCACTTTATTTTTCTCCATTTCTCCTTTCTCAGCCTTTCCCTTTACATCCATAATTATGGAAAAATTAAAAAAGTAGGCTTTGGAATTTGAAAGGATAAATTAATCAGTGAGCCTATATTTAAACACCAGTTTCTTAAAATAGTTTTGAAGCTTTATTGAAGTTCCTTTACATATTTTTGAAGCTCTATTATCAGTGGGGTTTTTTCCATAAATCCTGCCCCACACACACACACACAAACACTCTCTTCCTTCCAAATATCCACCTCTATGCAGATTAAAATTATGGATGCTTTTCATTCAGCTGCTTTTGGAAGAAAAAGGGAGGAAAGGAAAGAGGGGAGGGGGGAGAGTAAACTTTAATACTCTACAGTAGCACAACCCCCCTGGGCATAAAGCAGTGCTCAGGTAGACACATCTGGTGAAATGCATCACATCAAATTAGTATCAAGGGTATTGAGATTCTGAGACGCCTGGCAGACAATTCCCCTTCTAATGCACTGCTTTGGAGCTTGTTGAGGAAACTTGAATCCCAAATCTCCAGTGAAATGAGTGATACTAAACATGCCTGCTCAAATACTGAAAGTGAAGATCAAAGAGGCAGTGTCCAAATTGGCTTTGCAAACAAAGCAAGCCCGGGGATCCCCAGGAGGATGTGGTGCTAATTTTATCAGATCTCCTTGACTCCTTCCTCCCAACACTTTGTCATTTAAGAAAAATAATAATAATAATAATAATGAGAATGCATTTCTGGCTGGCTGGCAGGAACCTGGTTGTGAGATAAACAAATTCAGTGCCTCTAAAGGGTGTGCTTTGCAAGGCACCTTAATGAAGTTAAAGTGAAAAATGAGAATATTTCCCTCTGAAATCTGCCCACGCCTGGGTCCCCAAACCACACATAGACAAACACATGGGGCCATGAATATTTCAGTACAACTCAGGCCTTCAGATCAATACAGGCAACTCTCAAGTTCTATTGATTTTTCAGAGGTTTGGCTCACAGGGGTGATAAAATATTTCTCAAGTTATGAAACCTGAGCTCAGGAGCTTTTGCTGATGCCTCAGCATTTACCAGACACATCCTTCTCCCCTCCATGTGGATTTATGACTAAGCAATAAGTCTTGGAAAGGTGGGCACTGCCATCCCACAGGGCCCACTTAAGGTCAAAAAGAGAAATCAGGGCGGGCCTTCAGGTCACCAAACTTCTGTTTTCTGAGGTAATCACTTATTCTTTCCCCTGCAAGTCCTTATTCCAAGATTCATTAGGCAGCGAGTGAAATTCCCTTTCAGCGTCCCCTGTAAGCTGTCAGAGAGAAAGGGACACCAAAGCAGACACCAAATAAAGCAACTCCCTGCTGAGGCAAGGGAGTTAATCCTCTCCATATGGAAAGGAAATACACTTAATTATGTATTTATGCATGTCATTGCAGGCTTATATCTTGTTTCACTTTCATCCACAATGATCCAAACCTATTTCAATATAATGAGTAAACATTTCTGGGTTTACAATAACAGAAGCCTACGGTCACTCACCATTTCCCAAGCATTTCCTTGCAGTTTTGTGCAGTTTTCATTTGTCCTGGAGCAGCACCCAGGGAATGCTGTGCTGGACTGTGGCTGTAAGGTGTTTATAATCACAAAACCCAAAAGAACTGGCCCCAAAGAGCGTAAAACTGAGGTGAAAAAGCATTTTGAGAGAGAAAAGGGAATCTGTGGATGCTGCTTGCAATATTCCAGTTATTCCCTCCCAAAATGGCTATCTCTGCATAACCAAAAATTACCTTTTTAATCCAGTGGGTTCCCCAGGGTCCAACACAGTCAGTCAGGGACTGAGGTCATTTGCTGCCCCAGCAAGAGACCTGGTGTATGTAAATTATGGATCTTAAGTTGCTTCTTGGTAGTTTGGGAGGAGAATCCTCTGTTTCTTTGTTTAAAGCTGTTTTGATTATTATTAATATCAGGGTTTTTTTACCCAGAAGCACCAAGGAGCTTTAGGAGCCAGGGACACCCTGTGCTCCCTGTTGTCCCTCAGGTGGCAGGACAATGTCCCAAACAGCCCTTGCCAGTTACAGAGAAGGTTTCAGGGGGAATAAATAGCAGAGAAAAGAGAGCTGTCCAGATCCACAGGCCAAGGAAAGGGGGGACCCTAAGAGACATTCCCAGAGCTGCAGCCTGCAATTAAAAAAGGCAACAGAAATGACATTTTCCAAGTGACTCACAAAAAAAGAGGATTTGTGTGTGTGGGCAAAGACCCACTGGCACAGTAACACTGCCCTGATCTGTGCATGACCTCGAGAGAGCACCTGAACTGCACTGACACTCAGAAAAGCTCATTTAGAGACCCCTCCCCAGGTGCCAGAGCTTGGAATGGGAGTCCAGCTTGCCCAATTCTCTCTTTTCCCCTGAGTGATGGTCTTTTATGACTTTCAGGAAATCAAACACAAAAAACAAGCCCTTCTTTTCACTTCTTCAAACCAAATCTGGCTTTCACCCCCCTTCCTGGCAAAGAGCATCCATCATCCTCCTCATTTAAACACGTTCCAATGGGTTCTGCAGCCCAGCCCAGTGAAACTGCTGCTGCATCCCAGGTTGGCACTTCAAGAATGCAAGTTCACATCATCCCATCCCCATCCAGCCCTCCCCTGGCAGCAATACCTGGGAAGAATCCTCAGTCAGTTAAAACCCACCTCAAACCCCCACATTGGCCATCTCTAATCAAATTACACTTCTCAAGCTGTTCACTCCCCAAACCCCCTCAAATGCTTTCTAATATTTCTCCCACAACTGGTGTTAAGCTGTAATTGCTCGCTGCATCTTTTTGCCCCTCTTGAATAATTGGTGTTAGATTTGCCACTTTATAGTCCTTGGGAATGTGACCTGTCATTATAAAGCTTCTAAAAAATCTCTGTTAACACTTCCCAATTTTCTCTCCTTTATTTCCTCCTGCAGCAATGGATGTGCCCTCCCTGAACCAGATACCTGATCTACCTTTGGAGCATAAAAAAACCTTTCAGCAATAATTTTTGCAGTCATTTACACAGTAACACCTCTAACATGCCTGGGAATAGAGAGTCAGGTCTTTAATGGATGTAAACTGGCAGAGCTCCACTGATTTTAATGGTTACCTTGGTTTGCACCACTTGGAGGGTTCACTGAGAATTTTTGCACATTTACAAGCTCAGACAAGCTTATTTCTCATTATGTAAAAGGCTCAGCTTGAATACTGCATAGAAAATCAAACTGATGTGATAAGAGCAGCTGTTATTAAATAAGAGATTTCCAGACTAAGTGGAGCCTGTATTTCAGGACATGCCTAATGGGAGGCATGTGAATCTATCAATCTCCTCAGTTATCTCCTTGAACTGGACCCTCAGTTCATAGGTTCAGTGCCTCATCTTCCAACATGCCAAAACCCCACACCTCCAGTGGCAGATCTGTGGGCTGGGATGTGCAGGAGGTAGGATTTTGACAGCCACAGCCAGGAGGATCCTCATTTGGGTAAGTTACACACAAGGTTCCCTTTGGAGAGGAGGGATTTGAATACAGAAAATGTCCTGGAAGGCTGATATTCCTAGTGCAATCACAAACTTCTGTAGCCTTTTCCTTCAGAAGGTTCTTGGAGAGTTCAGCAGCGGCTGCTGCTCTGACTCCCATCTCCCAAATCCCTGAATCTCAGCTGGAATTCGTGGTGCTCTAACACACACACATAACCTGTTGCTATGGCTGGCAGGACCTTTGACACTTACTCTCCAAGCCCCAGTGTCCAAGACTACTCAAATATAAAATATTTAAAGCACATTTCTTGACCAAGGATTTCCCAAACTCTTTATAAAGTGGCTGGAATTCCTCAGCAATCCTGGGCTTGTCCATTCCTCCTTCCCTGAATGTTCCAGCCCAGCCTTATGTCCCATTTGCCAGCTCTGGGGAGGGGGAAGGCAGCTGGCTCTGGCATTGCTGCTCCAGCTCCACAGCAGGTTGACCCCTGGCCTCTTCCAGCAGTCCCTAATTCCCCTTGTTACATGATTCCTAATGGCACTTCTTTGGCGCTGGACAGGGCAGAGGTCAAGGTCTGGAATGTCACCAGAGCTGCTACTTAACAGGGACAGACAATTAGGGGATTGTCTGGGCGAGGGAGCTCCGGGCTGGGTGTGATAAGCTGCCATCAGCCCTGGGAGGTGATAAGAACAAGCTGCTGAGCCACCGGCTTCCCTTTGCAGCCTCCTCCTTCTTGTCTGGCATCTCTGGAGTTCCCCCGTGCCAGCTGTGGGCATCCAGCTGCACACAGAGCCCTTCCCCACCCTGCGGCCAGAGCACTGCGGCTGGGCCATTTGCAGACATTATTTATACTTACTGAGATGTGATTTATGCAAATACAGAACTCCTAATCCTAAACTGACACCCATTCCCTGACAGACACACACACACACCCCACAACCACTTGCAGAAAGGAGCTGAAACTCTATTCCCAAAGCCCAAAAAGCACATTAAGCCACTGAGTCACTGCATTTTAAATAACAAAAGTAACCCAAAAAAACCAGGCAGACCATTATTCCCAAGCATCTCAGGCTATTTGTCACATCTAAATTATATGTTTAAGATGACCAAAGCCCATTTATTCCTGGTTGGAGGTAGGGAATAAATATCACCCTGTTTTTTTTTCCTGCAAAATACTGATAATGACATTACAGTTCTCCAACGCCTCTAATTCCAATGATCTCCCAGTATTTTATTGTGGCCCTGGTTCACCAAAAAAATGTAATCACAGAATTAAAATCCCATTTACTTCAGCAGAATGTACTCAAGTGCTTTGCTGAACTGGGGGACTAAACTATTAAAATTTACATGCCCACAAGGCAGGAATTATCTATCCTGGTTCACAGAGGAGAGGAAATGAGGCTTGCAGAGAAACTCCCTCAGACCTGCACTTGGTGGTTCAAGGTATGTCCAAATCAAACACAAGGATGCACGAGGATCCAGAAACAACAGGCTGCAGGCAGAGCCTGCTTTAAAGAGTTTGATGTGCTGATCCCTGAGCCACAGAGACCAGACTTTGGTGGGGAAGAAACAGGACCCTGTGGGAGAGGTGAGTCCATGGGCACTGA
This sequence comes from Molothrus aeneus, assembly GCF_037042795.1. NCBI lineage: Eukaryota > Metazoa > Chordata > Aves > Passeriformes > Icteridae > Molothrus > Molothrus aeneus. Next base: position 4,692,306 of record NC_089674.1, on the reverse strand, counting down.
ATATGAAAAGTCTGGAGAAATTGCATTAATTGCTCTTTTCCCTCAGAACGGGCACCCAGCTTTTGCTTTAGACCTGGCAAAGCAACACTAACTCAACAGCTGAAAGCCAAACCTTGCCTCTGGGTTCACAGGATTTATGGAAATCTGAGCCTTTTCAAGCTCTAGAGCCAGCAGGAAAAGCCTCGTGGATGTGTGTCTTACCCAGAGCTGTTTTACAGGACCTTCTCAAGCAACACAATGTCCTGGGAATCCTTCCCTCCTCTGTCTGAGTGGGTCTTGGGAAGAAATGCATCTTCTGGGGAATGATCCTCCTGGTGATAGACACTGAACCTACACACTTGTGGAGGGAGGGACGTTTTAGCCCCTGCGCTATGTGGGTACAACCCCTAAACCTCACAGTTCCCTCCCTCACCATCCCCTCTCCCTGCCTTGCTGTAAGGAGCTCCCAATAACCTGGGACAGAGCAGCAAACCCAAAGTGAGCATTAGGCAAGGGCAAATTCTCTCTTACATGAGCCAAAGTTAAGAGAACGTCCAGGACATGTTTTATTTACATTCCTCAAATAAGGCACTTGGGGCTTTGGGGGTCTTGTGGGTTTGGTTTTTTTATTTCTTTTTGTTTCAAACCAACTTTTGTTGGATGAGTTTGTCTGAAAATGTCTTGTAAAGCCCTGAACAAGTTCTGCTGAGCAAAAGCAGGCCTGCATTTACTATTCTCAAGCTTCCAAGGCACCTTCCTGCACCATAAATGCACCGTCATGGAGCACTGAGGGGAAAAAAAGGAGGGAAATGAATCAGGGCTGGTCATATCCAAACTATTAAATGTAAAACTTCTGTTTGTGAGCCTCAGAGGCTTCTTAAAGTGTGGGGAACGTCATCAGTCTGACCCTGCTGGGGGCTGGGGGGTGTTTAAAGCTTGGTGTAGCACAGTTTCTTTGAGGTTCAGGCCCACTTAAGCCCTGCCTCATGTGAAGTGAGAGGTTCTATAAAAACTGGGAAAGAATGGCTCACTTGGAAAACATCTGTTCAAATGTTCTTTGTTGTCTAAACCAGTGACAGACTCAGATCCAGAGAGGTTCAACCACTACAAATGAAAGGGTTGCTGAGGAGAGAGAGAATGGAGAATGGAAGTTGTCATGCACCAGCTACAGCTCTGTCTGGCTCAAATTCTGGAAGAATTTCTTCACAAAAAGGGTGGTTAAACATTGGAATGAGCTGCCCAGGGAGGGTTGGAGTCCCCATCCCTGGAAGTGCCCAGGGAAGGCCTGGAGGTGCATTCAGTGCTCTGGGCTGGGGACAACGTGGGCCTTGGGCACAGATCGATGACCTTGGAGGGCTTTTTCAGCCTCATTTTTTTCCATGATTCTCTAAAATTTTGTGTGCTGGAGATTGTTTTGCCTGTTAAGTAAAGAGATTCTTTCCACTTCTCTCCAAGAAATCCTTCCCAAAACACCAAGTCAGAGTCTGCCTTTCTTTCCTGAAATGCCTGATGCAATAGGAACCTACTCCATGACAATTTCCTTTGCATTATAAACAATAAATCAGTGTTTGTGCAGCCTGGGCAGAATTGAGAACTACACTGGGTACAAACCTTCAGCTTCTCTTGCTGCTTCTGTGCTGGGTGTTAAATCAGCTGCCACTGGTACAGTTCTCCTGCAGAAAGAGGCTCTTCCTCCTCCCTTCATATAATTTGACCCCGGGGCATCAGAGCTTTCTCCTCTGCAGCTCTTGCCCATCATTGCATCTCTTTTCCCCTTCAACTCATTCACACTCTCTTCTAAACTCAGCTGGAAGCATCTCTTTTCCCCCTTGCCCATGACTCTTAATTTCCCTCTCCCTTGGCAGTTATTTAACTCATTAACTGAATTAATTTTAACCCTAAAGCACTTTGGGTGAATAGATTTTATGAAAGATCTGATGCGAAATGAAGTCTTGGGGGCCTTTTTTGGCACTGTAGGTGCACAAAGGAGCCTCAGTGTGCCTGAGAAGCAGACCCTTATTTCCCAGTTTCTACGTGGAGTTGAATCTCAGAGCAACTCCCAGATTCCATTTAATGACAAAGTGGCTCTTTGATTGATAAAAGTCCCATGCCTCTGATGCAGACTAAATAGCCAAGCATCCTGAACAGTGGAAAAATTATTCTTGGATCTGTATGAAATTAGGTTTGCCATCATTTTCCCACACTTGCTCCTTAGAAAAATTCCTTTTCATTTTAAAATGCTGTTTTATTAGGAAATATTAAAAGCAGAGGAGACTCCAACACGGTGGTTTTGCCTTTTGCTCTGAGGTGGCTGTTTGGCAGGAAAAAACCCCAGAAAGTCAACAGAGAAATAACATGGAAGTTGCCCTACAGATTATTTATTTTGCTTAGGTGCACTGGTGGCTTTGAAAAGCAGTTTAGTTTCTCTTTAAGGTCAATAACACTTTTGTTCACCAAAATTGCACTGGAGACGAGAGTCTACCAACAGGAGATATTGATTTGAGGCAGCCAGCACCCAAAAAGGAGCATTTTCAGCTGGCTGGGCAGAAGTGGTTTCTGAGGCTACAATTTTCCACCTAAATGCTGGGACAAGGAGGAAGGGAGCCTGCAGGAGTGTGACGGGGAGGAAAGGGAATGATGGCTGCTCAGCACAGTTTCCATGGACATTTGTCCTAGGGTGACGTTATGATGCTTGTATCCCCATTCCTGTGTTCTGTTCATGCTGGATATCATGTTCTGTGCCTTCAAGACTGGCTCTGAAGAGCGAATGTTTTGTTTTGGTTTTGCTCTCAGCCACTCCCCCACGGCTGGTGGGACACAGAGACAGGGCAGTGCATGGTGCTGCTTTTGCTTTTTGCTTTGCTTTTTGCTTTGCTCTTGCTTCTGCTTTGCTCCTGCTTTTTGCTTCTGCTCATTAGTTAGTTTAGCTAAGCAGTCTGAATTTTCCCTGGACTGTTTCTCCTTTCCCTTTTTGGACCTACTCAAACCTGCTCTGGACTGGGACCTGGGAACACTGAGAGTTTGCACCTTGTGGCTGCAGCAGCTGCCCCAGCAGAGGACGGACTGAGAACAGAGTGACCACCCCCAAGAGAGACTGTAGCCTGCTCTGCAGCCACGGGAGCTGGACAAATGCCGGCTAGCTGCTCCCGGAGTGTGGCCGGAGCAGGCCATGAGATCTGCCACTCCCGGGTTCTTCTCGAGAACCCCCAGGCAGTGGCGCCGTCTGCGGCGTGGGTGGCGCAGGCGAGAGCGTGCCTATGAAGGGCCAAGGTTAAGGAAGGAGAGAGTGGACACCCGTGTGGGTGCCAAGGTGCTTTAGTGCCCCAGGCAGGACCAGGGACGGTGCCAGGGAAGGATCGCTTGGGGAGGCACTGATAAAGGGAGTGGGTGTGATAGGAGGAGACACGAGGTGACCAACAAACAAAGCCCAGGGGAGGAGCATGGGACACAGCTGAACTAATAAGGATTGCATAGGGGAGGGAAAAGGCTCTGGAGGCAAATCATACATCGAGTAAGGGATGATTGACATGGAAAATTCTCAAAATAAAGGGGGGGGGGGGGTGGTTACAATGATAGACAGGGGAAGTGAGCAGCACCAGGAGGGTGGAGATAAACTTATAAGGGCATAAAGGGAAGGATCAGGGGAACAGTCACCTTGACAGACAAGGCACTGGCGGGAAAACAAGGGGTAAACAACTCAGGGAGAAACCATTATGAGGGAGGTACATGGGGGGAACTGAGGATCAAACCATATTTTTATCTTATTAAAGGAATAACCAACTTTACAACAGAACTCGTATAAATATTTTAGAACACACTATGCCACAAGAGACTTTCTGAATTGGTCATCTTTTTCAGAGCGGTGAAAGAGTGGTGTCATCTGGCATTGTTCATTTTGTGTGCTGGGGGGTGCTGTGCCTGTTAAATAAACAGGTTCTTTCCACTTCTCTCCAAGGAACCCTTCCCAAACCAGTTAAGGAGAAGAGCTGTGTAAGTTTGCTTTCTAGAAAGGCCCCCTTCAGAGGTTTTCTCCCAAATTTGCCCTAAACCAAGACAAAATTGCTCATATTCCATGACAGGAACACAGCTCCTGACAGGGAGTGTTGTAAGGAAGGAGCCTTGGTAAGGCCTGGAGCACCCAGCACTGCTGAGCCCCAAGCTCACTGCTGCCTTGGAGAGCTGGGGACAGGCAGGACGGCTCTGCCTGGGACCTCCAGAAACTGGGTTTGTTGGTACAGGAACAGGGTACAGAGCTGAGAGGGTCCAGGGACAAAGACAGGGTGTAGGCTGAGGGCACGAGGTTTTATTTGGGATAGTGAGGGTGGAGCTGAGGGTCAGGTACCAATGGATAGGGGGGACATGGTGCAAAGGGGGGGTTAAGGGTCGGGTCAGCTAACAGGGAAATGAGCAGAGGAATGCAGTAAACTGGGGCCAATGGAGGGACAGAGAGGGAAGAACATTCCAGGGACTAACCAAAGATGGGTGACAGGCATTGAACAGGGGTAACTGGGCCAACGGGCTGATGGGGTAACGTAACTTCACATAAATCAGCATGTGCCTCCAAAGATCTATGGGAGAAGCAAGTTTCTCACCCTAACCTAAAAGCCTTAATTGGCTTCCACAGCTGGGTGATTGAGACTCTAGTGGTGGACTCCTGGGTCTCCACACTGACAGACAATTTCATGGGATTCAGACCAGGTGAACTCAGATATATCCACAAATTTATCCATTTTCATATCATTGCCTATATTTTAAAATGATGGTTGCTGTCTCCCTGCTCTTTGGGACTGAGAAACTCATTATAGCCTGACCATCCTTTCCAGAAGCAGCCAGTTTTCCCTGCAGTTTACACTGTTTGTGTCTATCACAAATCTCAACTTTAAAGAGCATTTCTTCACCAATAAAACAATTAGAGAACAACAGAACTAAGAGTGGCCCATAAAATCACCTTCTGTTTCCCATCCCTGCCACTTATTCACTGAATCACTCAAGCAAATCACCTCCCAAATCCTTTTTTATTGCTAACCCTTCCCTGCTCAGACCATCAGCTACTTGGGACAGGGACACTGGATGTGAGAGGTGAGCAGGTTTGATGTCATGATGGCTCTGCAGCTGAACAATGTTCCCATAAAAATACAAATACACAAAGTGACTGGAATGTGCCCCATCCCTGGGGGTGCCCATGGCCAGGATGGATGGGGCTTGGAGCAGCGTGGAATAGTGGAAGGTGTTCCTGCCTGTGCCAAGGGGTGGAATGAGATCTTTAAGGTCTCTTTCAATCCAAATAATTCCATGATTTATGATATAAACAGTGGGGAAATAAAGTCCTGGTTGGCTGCTATCCTGTTATCCTGAAAGGAAAATCAGCACCTATTTGAAGACCAGTCTGGAACACAAAACCTTCAGCGCATTTTTTATTATAACATATTTATTTCAGTGTGTTTGAAAGCTTCATCAACTTCTGCAGCAGGAGCAAACTTCCAGGAAAAGGGATAAAAGCAGCAGGAGCACACTGCTGATGGGCTTGGAAAAAGGGGGGAAAAAGGAGGAGTAGAGGAGGAAAAAAGAACTTGTCTGCAACTGCTGCTATTTTCTCCCTCACAGCCTCTCACACACTTTAATCACAGGCTCTGAAGACCCTGCTCTGATCCTCTCAGCACAGGTGACCTTGCAGCTCTTTCCTCACCTGTAATTCCTGGATTTCAGCTCATTTCAGAGGCTGCTGTAAAACGACCCCTGGGCAGAGCTCAGAGCCAAAGAGGAGCCCCTGCACCACGGGCACGTCCCTCTGTCCCTGAGACACGGAGTAAATTGACCCCAAACCCAGCCCTGGAGCTGCTGCTGGTTTTCCCTGGAAGCAGAAAATAAGGAGCAGGGCTGAGGAGCTGAGCCAGAGTAATTTGGGCAGTTATTCTTTGCCTGAAAGGTGATCCTGAACTTTTATCCCCTTCTTGTTAGTGGCATCATTCAATCAGGACGACTCAGCCTCGGAGTGAAGGGATTGCAGCCACCCAGGGAATTCCTCATTCCAGCCAGGAAATGTGGGGTTTGTTAGTTCAAACAGCATCTGTAGGAAGCTGGTAAACAACAGCTGAGATGATGAAAGATCACATCAGCTCCTTGCTTTGAAGTAAAAGATATTAAAACCTCGAGTGCAGGAGTTCTTATTCTAGCTGAGCCCCCCCTGCCTGCTGATCCCCGAGAACCTGGCATGGCTCTGGCTGCTGCATAACGAGCTGGATAATAAAAATCCCTAAAAATATCAACAAGACACTTGGAAGTGACATGAAAAAGCGAGGGAGGCCTATTTCTGGTGATGCTGCCATTAAAGGCAATTTGTTACTCAATTCCTGGAATGAAATCAAACATCCTTCCAGGCCCAGAGTGACATTTCCAGTCTCAAAAATTTAGGATGTTTCGTCACCTGGATGGGCACATTATGGATATTCAGAGGCAGAGCCATCAGCATCATTTGTACACAGAGTCAGCATCAAGAACAAGGACAAGGGGTCATATTTTAACAGACTCATGAGGCACTGAGCTGTGAATTCTCCCATTTGCAAAGTCAGGTGAATTTTTGTTATTAATTATGAAGGTACAAAAACAAGTTTAGGAGCCTCTGCAGGGCTGCAAGTCAACGCCTACAATGGACTTGGTGACCCTGTGGGTCCCTTCCAGGTCAGCCTGTCCTGTGATTCCCTAAAGCTGCTGGAAAAGCCATGGGCACAGCTGCTCCTGGAAGTCCTTTCCAGCTCCCTGAGAGACTCTCACCACCCCAGATCCAGAGCACACATCCCTGTCAGCCCACTGCAACCCCACCAGATCTCCTCACCCACTCCCTACCCAGCATCTGCTTTTCCCACCTCTCCTAAATCCCCTCAGCCTTTGGTTCTGTGCTCCCCTTCTCTTCCCCTGCCACCAACCTCTCCACCTTGATTTTTCCTCTGAGCGAATTGATCCCATCATGTTTTCTACCCTTGGAAGAAATCTCCAGAACCCAGTGGAGAGCACTGGCCTGGGATGGTGGAGCCCCTTCATTCCAGGTGCAATTCCAGTGCTGCTGCAGTGCAGTCCTCTCCCTCTCTCAGCCACTCTGCTGTAAAACAAGAACAATTTACATCTTCATTTGCAAAGTGCTTTGACATCTCAAAATGAAAAGAGCCAAACAGCAAGAATGAATAATAGATGAGAACTACGGGACAAGAGATGGGCTTATTCCTGGTCCTAACATGCCAAGTGCAAGATTTGTATCTATGTAAATATTTTCCCACAATAAATTATTGTTAGTAACCACTTTTCCTCTGGTTTGTTTGTTTGTTTTGGTTTTTTGTTTCTGTTTCTTTGTGGGCTTTTTGGTTAGTTTGGTTGGTTTTTTTTTTTTTTTTTGGTGGATTTTGGTTTGGTTTGGTTTTGTTTTTGGGGGTTTTTTGGGGGTTTTGGATTTTTTTTGAAGCCTTGAGCATTCAAAATTGCCTGGTCAGGGAGACCTCTGGTAAATATAACCCTGATAATGTGGAGTCTCTTTCTAGTGCTACTGTACATCCCCTGGTCCCCCAGAAAAGGACCCTAAATTGTGTATTTAATACATATCCAGGCATCATTACAAGGGTGGAATAAACACAGAAAGTCAAATTCAAACTACTCATGTTCCTGTGTCAGGAGATGCCTGAAAGCTGAAATACTCAGAGGCATTTTGCCACCTGATTTGTTTGATTAGATACCTTTCAGCACATTAAAATAAATTTATTTAGGATGCCATGAAGCTTAGAGAGAAAACCAAAGCACTTTAGGGTTCAGCATATGCAGATTCTGCAGAAACCAACATCTCAGGCCCTGAGCCCACAATGAACCCCACAGCAGCAGCTCTGGCTCCTCAGCAGGGCTGGGTTTGTGACTCTAAAATGTAACTGCAGTTCCCCAGTGAAGGAGGGATAAAGGCTGTGGATAAAGGGCTGGACAGGGCTTGGAGCAGCCTGGGGTAGTGGGAGCTGTCCCAGCCCATGGCAGGGGTGGCACTGGCTGGGATTTAAGGTGCATTCCAGGCCAAAGCATTCCATGATTCTGTAATTCTGTGGAAAGCAGATGTCCCAGAGGCTCCATGCAGCCATCGTTCCTGCTGGTCTTGAAGGGAATGTTGTGAGGGCAGGACCCTCAGCATGGAGGCAGGAGGGATGGGAGCTGCAGGCAGCAGTCCCTGCTCCCTTCCCCTGTGCCCCAAACCCCCTCCAGTGCCTGGGCATGGGCAGGAGCCCAGCCTGGCAGCAGGGAGGGGTGATTCATTACTGGGGTGCACTCCACAGCCTCCCCTCAGCTCCCACCCAGGGTGGAAAATGAGGCATTTTCCCTGCTCCAGCCAGGGGCTGCAGCAAAGGCTGAGCACCAGCAGGGCCAGGGTTTGATTCTCAGAGCAGAGCACGTGCTCCAGGGGCTGGTGCTGGGCAAGCAGGGCTCAGCTCGGGACAATCCCGACCCAAACGCTGCTGTTCTCTGAGATGTCTCTTTTTTCCAGCACTGGGTCTGATTCCATCAGCCTCGGAATGCAGGGTGTGAAAACAAATCTGTTCAAGTTCCTTCTCTCTGATTGCAAGACTTAGCACGTCTGCAGGATGAGCAGGGAGAGCAGCACACACTCTGCAAATGAATTAATTAGAGCTCAGGAAAGAATGTGTGGGCTTGGAGGAGGGTCTGAGTGAGCAGTTTGCAAAGTAATAATGGGTGAAAAAAATTAAATTGCATTCAATGAGTGAAAAAAATGAAATTGCATTCCCCAGTGCCCTGAACAGGACAAATGAGAACAGCCAGGGCAGAGAGAAGGATGCTGGACCATGCCCTGGTCACCAGGAATCTCTCTGAAATTATGTGGGCTGTCAGAACATGCTGGGCTTCAGTCACCCCCTTCCCAATCCAAAGGTATCTGCCTGCATTATGGGGCTGCAAGTAATGCCATAAAATAAAATCCAGTTTCATTTGACTCCTGTTGCTCTGTACACCAGGGCTGCCTGCTTTACAAGTCTACCAGAGTGAAATAAAAAGTAAGACTTCCTGCATGTCTGCTCCACTTCTCAAGGTTATGAGGCAGAGAAAAAAAAAAATCATCAGTAATTGCTTTACATATAAATGTGAAAACAATTTTAGAACTCCCTGGCCCTGCATCAACATTCATGTGCCTTTTACCAGCTCTGAGCTGGGTATTATCCTAACTTTAGAGCAATGATAAAGGAAATGGTTCTGCTGCACAGCTCTAGGTTACCCTGTTTACATCCAAGGATTTGCAGAATTACTCTTTTTCTCCTTGAGGTGTTGCTGGGGATGCTGAGGGCTCTGCAGTTTGTTTCATTTGGTGAGGGGTAACAACATAAAAACCTGAGACCACCTCCCTTGGCCATGATCCACCCCAAAGCCGTGGAGAGGAGCAGGAGGAGGAATCCAACACATGAACCCAACACAAGTGTGGCCATACCATCAGTGTGTGGGGCTGTTATGGTTTATATTAAACACACAAAGTACAGTGCAGAAAGGGGAAGATGCTCAGCTGTGTGAATTTCATTAAATCTGTCATGAAAAGCCAAATTCTGTGTGGCTCAAAGCAGGAAAACTTGCCCCAAAAGAACTGGATGGGTTTGAACCCCAATACAATTTTATTATTTCAGAGCTGATCCCTCCACACAAACCAGCCCCACGTTCTGCTGCATCCATCAGCAACACAGCAACGCTCCACCAAGGAAAAGAGAAAATCAATACCATGCAATTAAAAATATTTCTTCTAAGTAGCAGCAACCTGTCTTTTCCTTTGGCAAAGACAGCCAAAAGCTTGTACAGTACAAACACAACAGAAGTAAAGCGAGTGGACGTTCTCCTTCAGCATTCATAAGCAAACCCCAGGGAGCTGAGTGCCACTTGAGGGAGAAACAAAGCACTTACCTCAGTGTAATGCAGTGCCAGAAACCATTAAAAATAAAAACCCACCAGCATCCAGCAGCCCAGACACTGCAGCTCCTTCCCTGCCTGCTGGGGATGGCCCTGCAGCCCAGTTCCTGCTCTGGGAACTCCAGTTAAAACACCCCAGCTCAGTCAGAGCTCTTGGAAAGAGGATCAAAATTCAGAAGTTGTATTAATTAATGCATTGGCCAGTGCTGGATTCTGGCTGTGGAGGAAGTCCTGGTGGCCAGACCTGGTGTTTTGTGGCCAGGCCTGGTGCAAAGCCACTGTTACTGTCTGGGATCTGCAGAATTCCTCCCGTGGGCCCAGGAGCCTGTGCAATGAGGTGCTGGATCTGAAGGGCAGCAGTGCTATCATTTCACTCCCCTCCTCTGCAGCACAGGCTGGGGAATTCTCCCAACACCCTGAGCTCACCAGCTCCTGCTGCTCTCCAAAAAGTCACTGAGTCAAACAGTGGAGAAGGGGAAAGGCTGAGATTCCATCACAGTTGTTGTCCCAGGGGCAAAGGCTAAGTTTAAATATGAGACAAACTAAACTTCAGCCAAAATAATTCTGGCCAAAAAAAGGATTTTTTTCCCCTCTGCTCTCTATGCCCCTACAACATTTCAAAAAGAATCCCCCTGAGCCAGCTATACTTTTTCAGGTTAAAAGAAGTGAAGAATTAGAAAACCGAACATGGGATATATTTTTGTTCGGAACAAAAATACATGAGACATTTGTAATAAGCTCCAGTGTGATGTTCTTCTGTCTTTTTACACTGGGCTTTCATTTCTAAAGGGAACAAATCCCAGATCCTACTCCATGAGCACAGCAGGGTCCTCCTGTCTCTGGATGTGGCTGGTTACAGGTGCTGAGAAGGAATTTTCGGTGCAATCAGTAATATTTACACACACTCAAGTTATTTCATTCCCCATCCTCACCTCTCTCATTCTTTAACTCTTCTAACTCATTATGCCACATCTAAAATTTAAAAAAAAGCACAGTGACAAATTAAAGTGTCTGATCCAAAGGCAAGGAAATGCTTTCCCGAAGGAGTCTTTAGTCCTGTGGAGTCACCAGGATTTAACAATTGTTGTGTAAAGCTCTGGAGGGGAAGATATTAAGCCCCCCATTTTGAGGAGATCAGAAACCATGGGAAATGGGGAGTGTTTAATTCCTAAGGAAAGCAAAAGATCAACAGCAAAACCAAGCTGGACTTGGACCTGAGCCTTGGGAGCCAAAGGACCCAGCCTGAACCCTGCCCAGGATGTTTAAGGCTCTGATTTAGTGCTCAATGAAATCAATTATTGATTGCCACAGGAACTGGAAGACGTCTTCTGTGAGTTGCCCAAAGGGACACAGGAAGTTTGTGGCAGAGCTGGGAATCGGCCCAGCTCCCCAGACCTCCCTTGTAACCATATGTCCATGTGTCCTTTCAGATTTCCCTGTCTGATTTTCAGAAGCCATTTCCCCCCAGCTCTGCCCCCCTGCTCTGCTGGGAGGGAGGAGATGGCACTTTCCCTCTCCCTGCCGCGCTCTGTCAGCTCCCTCTGCCACTTGGGATGTGCTGTCGCTTCCATGGAAACAGAATCATGAATCTTTTCCCAGGAAATGCCTCCAAACTGCCTTCATTTGGTTTTGTTGTTCTTTCTAGACAAGTCTGCTGCATGTGCATGCTGAGGCTGTAGGACTTCTACTGTTATTTAATGTAGAAATGTCCTTTTGGGGAACCAAACTGGGTGCAGCATTAATTTAAGTGGAAAATATCCTCTTTTTTCCAAGGATTTCCCCTCTTCTGCCTGGGGCTCCTTTGCCAACATTGGCTTTGCAGTTTGGATGGCACGTGGGTATTAAAATATTCACCGATTTCCCTGCATCTATCATGGTCAAGAGAAAAGAGAATCACAGAATTATGGAATATCCTGAGCTGGAAGGGACCCATGGGATTGTTGATCCTGCCCAGACCCCCCAACAATCCCACCCTGGGCACCCCTGGAGCAGTGTCCAAAGGCTCCTGGAGCTCTGGCAGCCTCGGGGCCGTGCCCATTCCCTGGGGAGCCTGGGCAGTGCCAGCACCCTCTGGGACAATTCCAAGGATCTCTCCCACAGAAGGTTCAGATCCAACCCTGTAGTTCACCCTCACCTCTCCTGTCAACATGAGGCTGATTTTCCATGGCCTTGTTAAGTGCTGGGAGTTAGGACTGGAAGGATGTGGAGATGCTGGAGAGAGTCCAGAGGAGGAACCAAGGGCAGGCAGCACCTGAATGTAAGTGCTCCTATTTTGGGAAGCATCCAGAAGTTGCAAGTTAATCCTAGAAAGAGGTACATGGATTTAGCAGAATATCAAAACTCAGTGTGATACAAGTGCTCAGGAGAGCAAACTCCTGGTCTGAAACCATTACACAGAATTTTCATGGGATCCTGGAATCCTGGAATGGTTTGGGTTGGAAAGGAACCTTAAAGCTCATCTCATTCCACCCCCTGCCATGGGCAGGGACACCTTCCACTGTCCCAGGGTGCTCCAACCTGACCTTGGACACTTCCACAGATCCAGGGGCAGCCACAGCTGCTCTGGGAATTCCATCCCAGCCCCTCACACCTTCACAGGGAAGAATTTCTTCTCAATATCCCATCTAACCCTTCTCTCTGACAGTGAGAAGCCATTCCCCCTTTTCCTGGCCCTTGGAAAAACTCTCTCTCCATCTTTCCTGTTGGCTCCTTCAGGTCCTGGAAGGCCACAGTTAGGCCACCCCAAAGCTTCTCTTCTCCAGACTCAACATTCCCAATTCCCTGAGCATTTCCTGCCTGCAGAGCTGCTCCATCCCTCTGATCATCCTCCACTCCTCAGAGAAAAGAGAAACCAGGATAAGGACAGGAGTGACCAAGGTGCCCCAAACCCCTGTGGGAGCAGTTTGTGGAGCCAACTCACCTCTGAGAAGGGTTGAACTATTGGAATCATGGAATTGTTAAGGTTGGAAAAGACCTCTAAGACCATCAAATCCAACTTTCAACCCAATATCACCACATTCACTGCTAAACCACATCTTCGAGTGCCACATCCCCAAATGTTTTTTACACTTCTAGGGAAAGAGAAGCTGTAGGAACAGAGGAAACTTTCCATTCTCACGTCCTTGGACCAACTTGCCACGCACAACAAATGATTTTGGCTGCCAAGGAGAATTCTCCCTCTGCTCAATCTGCAATGCCAAGCGAGCCCCAGAAACCCCAGTGTTGGTTTCATGTCTCACAACAGCCTGGGGGAAACTTTATTCCTTTCTTTTTTTCTAATTCCATTCCTAGCTCTTCCTATTTCCCCTCCATCTTGCAAACAATTAATTATAACGCTACACCTAAATTATAAATTACCAACTTTGGGGGGCACAAAAGAAAAAAAAAAGACTTTAAAATTCTGAAAGGCTGAGATGTCAAGACTGGGAGAAGCAGCTGTTTTGGAAATGTTGCCTTTTTTTTGTTCCGAATGCTATTTAAACATTGGCAGGGGGCCTCATTAAAGATGAATCGATGAATTAGTAAGTAGTGTTGTAGCCAGAAGAGACAGCATGTGCTCCTGTGGTGAAAACAGATTTACACAAAAGAAAGCAAGGGGGGGAGAAAGTACCCCCCTCTCGATGTGTAACAAAGTCAGTGTTTTCAATATTCTATCAGGGCTGCACCAATCCCGGGCAGGATCCATCAGAATTTCCAATCTAAATTCATATTTGGGGGGTTAGAATTTGGAACTGGCTGCGAAGTTTCCTCTGGGCTAAAATGGAATAGACAAGTTTGGAGCCCCAGAGCATTTTGGTTACCAAAATGTTATGAAGTGTGAAATAATAATAATTAGGGGTATGGCATGGGAATCACAAACCAGATATTATCCAGCTGCGAAAGCAAAGAGAGATATCAGCTCAAGCACCACCACTGATGTCTGCAGGCATTAACATGGAAATGGCACCTCACTTTTGGCACCAGACTTCAAAGGAAGTCCTGGAAAAAAGGGTCAGCTTCAGCTTTGGAACCACAGGGGGATCCCACAGGGGCCAGCATGACGAGGGGAGAAATATCAAGGGACAGACTCCGAGTGGAGCAGTTTGTCTGACTCTGAAATGCAAGGAAGTCCAGGACAAAAGGCCTGTCACAGCTCCTGCCCCAGCACAGGACTTGTTCTGACCTTTCCCTCTTGCTCCAGCTCCAGGAGAGGTAAAACAGGAGCAAGGTGGTGAAGTGTTTGCAGGCAGCCCCAACGAGGGGAGAGAAAGAAGCCTCTGACTCCATCTTATCAGAAGGCCAATTAATGACTTTATTATACTACATTATTCTCTACTATATTACACTATATTACATTACATCTGAAGTGAATCTGCCAAGCACTCAACTGCACACACTGCACTCATCTTGTCTGCCAACAGTCCAGACACACACACACACCTGGCCCTGACAGGCCAAGGAAACAAAACCCCATCACTCTGGGTAAACAATCTCCATATTGCATTCTACTTTGGCACAAACACAGGCACAGCAAATGATAAGAATTGTTTTTCCTTTCTCTGTGGTTCAGAGAATGTGAAACCCAGAAATATTTGTGGGAAGAATTGTGCCTTGCTTTTCTCTGTGGAGAGAAATGTGGTGACAAACTGGAAATTTCCACACAGAGGATTGGGAATGGAGTTCCCAACGTGCCTGTGATGCCACCTGCACGTCCCCACCTGGCCCTGGGTGTGGCATTGGGCACTTGGGCTCCAAGCTCCCCATCCTGTGCCACCAGATACCTCCTTTTGTGCCACCAGACAGCCTCCCATGTCCCACCTTCACACACAACCTCCCCAAGTGCCCCAGACACCTCCCCAAGTGCCCCAGACACCTCGTTATCAGCTCAACACCAAGCTGAGAGCAGCCAGAACCTGAGCTCTAATTTTGGTAGCACAAACCAGCTCCAAGCACCACCTGAATATTTTTTTCAAAAGCCCCAAGATGTTCCTGACAAGCACTTCAAAGAAAAACATGAGGTTCTCCAGTATTTTGTTATCCAAAACCAAACCATGACAATTCCAAAGTACCAGAAGTTGCGCCTGTATTTTAAACCAATGGAGAAGAAGCTTGCACAGAACCACACAATCCCAATCCCATATTGCTCCATGAGACTTCATTTCTCTGATAATAATTTGACCTCTGCCAATTAAGAGAGACGTGAAATTTTGGGGTTTTTCTGGAAAATTATAGGAGAAACTATAGAAGAAACAATCCATGATTAATAAATAATTAATTACTGATAATCCACTAATATCACCTGTGTGCCGTTAATTCCTCTCCCTTTGTGCTGGGCACAATAGGCAGAGGGTAAAAGAAACATTTGCACACCACAGAGAATATTTTAGATAACTTAGTGCTTATATTTGCTCTTATTTTTTATCTGAGTTCTGAAAGGGGAGAATTGAAGCCCAAAGAGGTTTTGTGATTCACTCAAGGTCACCCTGGGAGCCTCCAGCAGAGCCACCAGCTGAACCCAGAGCTCCCATATTCAATATCCTCCATCTCTGACCTGTCCTGCAAACCACAGAATGAAGCAGGACCAGAACTAGTCCCTAAACATGAGATTTCTGAGGGACTCCAGTGCATTTTAGCTCATATAGAAAATATATATATAAAAAATACATTGCTGCAGCTTCCCAGACCCTGATTCATTTCAGATCTATCACTATTAATAAACCTCAAGAAAAGTCCTAAATTCTTGCAAGACATTTGTTGGGTTTTTTACCAGAGGTCCATTTATCCTACTTTATTAAGTGTGAAGAGTCAAAATGTTCAACTGCTTTAAGTTTTTATCCACACCAAGGATTTGGAGCAAATAAAAATTAGTGTCATTTGAGTCGATTCCCACAAGTCCATTCCTCCTCCATTGTTTTGCTATTTTAAACAATTTACTGTAGTAGATCTGGTGCAAGACGCTTTGAATATGAAAGATTTGGGGGTTTCTAAAGAAAAAACGAAACACTTTGTGTTGAACATCACCTGAATTACTGACCCCGAGGCAGGCTGCAGGTGGGGGACTGGTGCTGCCCTGGAGCATCCTGAGTGGGCACCAGGACTGGAATGGAGAATTCCTGCATTCCAGCACTGAGACCTTCCCACCACCCTCTGCTGCTCCCTCAGGACCCAAAGCAGAGGCACCCACAGGGTTTTCCTCCCTTGTTCTCTCTCCCTCCTATGCAATCACAGGACAGTGAAGGTTTGAGAAGACCCTTCAGTTCATCAAGTCCAAACATCACCTTAGCCACTGTGTTGCCCACTGAACCACATCCTGCAGAGCCATATCCACACATTTAGGGATGTCCAGAACATTGGGAAGAGGCTGCTGGAAAGTCCCTTTCAGAGGGAAGACCCTGATCTCAGCCTGAGGTGCTCCCAGCTCTCCCCGTGCCCGAGGTGGAGCGGAGCAGTTCCATTTCCCCTTTCCACCAACTGCTGAGACCTTGATGTCATTTTACATTTGTTAGCAGGGATATGAAGAGCAGATTTTTTTTTTAATTAACTTTTTGTCCCCTGACTCCTCCCCAGGTGCTCCATGCACATCATTATTCCTGTTGCCTCCCTGTGACCGTGACCCAGATTGGGACCATGCAGGAGGAGCAGGATCAGCTCACCTTGGACAGCCACTCCAGACCTGACTTGATGGCTTAAGTTAGAGCAGCCCAGAGGGCCCTCTAAGACACCTCCAGTCTGATTGGACCCCACAGCACAGGAAAATCAGGTGATACATGGATTTTTGTGTGTTTTATTACCCACATCTCTACAGGAACACCTTAATTCAGAGCCTCCCTCCATTAATATTCACAGGTAAATTCCCATCGCTTTGCACCATGGGGGGAAAAGCCAACTGGTAAAACATGGGAAAGTTGGGGGAGTAAATAGAATTTAATTCCTTAAAAATCAAATTAATTGCTTGCAAAATAAAATACCACTCAGCAGAAATAAAGGGGAGGATATTTAGACCATAAGCCACACCCTGATTTCTATGAACTACTGAATAAAAAATATTGAGGATGGGGAAAATTCTCCAGCAGGTTGTTTTCTAGCTCAGATTGGCAAGCACCAAGAGAAATGCCAAAGGTAAGATGAAATCTGAATTATTTACATCCAGGGGACAAAAATGCTAAAAAAAAGGCAGAAAGAGAACAGCGAGAGAGAGAGGAATATAAAATAATAGTAAGAAAAAAATTGGTTGAGAAATACTTGGGGTTTTAATGTCTGAGAAATATTAAGGTTACAGCCCTGAAATTGTTAAAAATTCCTGCAGCAGAAACATGCCTTCAAAATAGATAAATTAATAAATTAATAAATCTCAGCTCTCTCCTCTCCTAAACCACCATGGCTCCCACTCAAACTGTTTATTTCATCCCAGGGCTGTTCCTCTGACTTCACTGCATTTTCCCAAGGTTGGGTCATAAAAAAAAAAATTGTACCTTAAAAAAAAAAAAAGGAAAAAAAAGAAAAAAAATAGAAGTACTTGGATCTATTGATTTGTGCTGTAGCAAAGCCCCTGACATTCCAGCACGATGAAGATATTGCTCTGGACCCTGTGTGCCTCCTCATACTTCTCCTCTGCTTATGAGGGTCTCCAAGGATGGTATTAAAGATATTGTAGTTCCCACTTTCCGACTCTGGGATATCAGTGAGATTCTCCTGTGTAAAGAATAATTATCAGCACTGCTGTTACCTCTAGTAAGTGTGTAATTACATGCTCTGTTTTGTGGGCTGTAGGCTGTGCAATTTTAAATTATACAGTAATGACAAATTCTCCCTTTTTTACCACCTTCTTCCAAATAATAATAATAATCATCATCATTATCAACATCATAATGAAAGAAAGAAAGAAAAACCTTCTTCTCTGGTAGCATTAGCAGTTTGTGTTTGCTTGTGGAATTGTTTTAAGGCTGAAAGGAGCCTCGAAATCGAAAATTTTTTACTGAAAAATAGAAGCAGGTTAATATGGGGAGAAGGGGAGTGAATGAAGCAGAGAAAAAGCCTTAAAGGGAGTGAGAGCAACCATGGGATGGCATCTGATCCCATCCACCCCATGGACTCTGCCCTGCTTTTCTTGGGAAGGCTGGGCAATGCCAGGGGCAGGAATGGGGTCCCCAGGAAGGGAAATCTCTGTTCCCCAGCCCTAAAGGGAGATTTCTGTGCAGGGCAGCAGCCCTGGCTGAGGGAGCAGCCCTGGCTGGGGAGCCCTGCGGGGTGCAGGGTGGGTGTCCCTGGCTCAGGGTCAGATGTCACCGTGCCCCCTCCGTGCCTGGCCCTGATCATCACCCCACTGATGATCCCAATCATTGCCATCGGCCCAGTCAGGGGTTCCAGATTAAAACAAGGCCACAGCCAATGCTCAGGCATTGCTGGGAGCCACCACAACCCTGCTCAGTGCCACACAAAGAAAGGAGATGAATTCATTGGGACTACTCAGAAAACAAGGGATAAACCCCAAATTCATTTGCAGCTCTGCAAAAGCAGCTCAGAAAAGGAGAGAAGCCTTTTTTTCCTGAACTGAGAAGCAGCTCTTCAGCTGCTTTATTCATCTTGTAGAGAGTTAAAAGAGTTGATATTTGCTGCAAATTTGGTTCATGGCTCTATTTTTATTTTCCTGCTCCCACCAAGGTTTACATATATTCATGTTCCCTTCAGGGAAAGTTTTATAGTGATTACTGGGGAGAAAGCCAAAAGGGACCTCTATAAATACACCTCAAAACACTCCAGGATTTAAATCAGATCATTTCTGTGGGTTATTTCAAGGATGAGGCTTGCAGGGTGTCCTGGGGAATGCAATGGTTTGGATCCAATCCTCAATGAAATTCTGTAGGAATGTCACAAAATGGAAAATTCATTATGGTATTATTTTCTAATTGGGGGGGGGTTGTTGATTTCCAGCAGCTTTCATTCCCAATATGAGAAGCTGTAATTGCTGCATCGTTCCCAAGTAAATATTCACAGGAGAAAACCAGGTAGGGTCAGGTCCTGAGGGCACCCAGAGGCTTGGGGAGCATTCTATCAAGTTAATCTTGTCTACAATGGGGACAAATAGATTAATAATTTGGGATTTTGGCTTGCAAGCTGCTCTTTGGAAAGGAAAACCAGTAGTTTTATTTGCAGAGCAATTACCCGAGATTATCTGGAAGCCCAGGACTGTGTTTTATGACTCAGGCAGTAAATAACTCTAAAGGGATGGAAACAACTTGGGCTTTACTTCTACTCCATTCCTAATATGCTGCTAGGAAACAATTTTCCCACTGCAGCCAAATCCTGAGGCTCTGGTGAGGCAACATCCCAGGGCTTGGAATGAGCTGGACTTTGAGGTCCCGCCCCAAATCACTGTGGGGTTCTGGAAATAAACAAAGAGCAAGAGAGGTGAATGGAGCAGAGAGAGGGGAAAAACACCTTCCCAGAGTCACCAGGGAATGGGTAGGGAACCAGCCCTGGAATTGGAGATTCCCAGCTCCCAGGCAGGAGTCCATGGCCTGCAGGCATTGCCTGTCTCAGGTTTTCCAGCCACCAATGGAAGGACAAACCTGCCTGGACACTGGTACAGCCAGAGGCACTTTGGGTGTTGTCCTGGGTTGCCAAGCAAGTTGTGTTCTATTCCCCATCTGCATGGCAGCTGGCTTCTGTTCAGGGGGCAGTTCTCCTGATCTCTTCCACAGCCTGGGAGACATCTGCTGATAAGAGGCCATTGAATGTCCCTGCATGGCTGATAAGAACTACAGCATCCCACTGGGAGATGTGAGCCCAGAGGGAGGAGCCAAGCATTCCTACCTGGATATAATCTGGAGATTCTGGAACACCAGCCAAGCATTCCTACCTGGATATAATCTGGAGATTCTGGAACACCAGCCAAGCATTCCTACCTGGATATAATCTGGAGATTCTGGAACACCAGCCAAGCATTCCTACCTGGATATAATCTGGAGATTCTGGGACACCAGCCAAGCATTCCTACCTGGATAGAATCTGGAGATTCTGGAACACCAGCACAGCTTCTCCACGGGATTCCCCAGAGGAGCAGCAGCTGCCTCTCCTTCCCCTGGATCTTCAGAGGAAGAGACTCCACCCTTGTCCAGGATCCCTGCTCCAGCAGAACCAGCCCTGGCACTGCAGGAGGGCTGAGCCACAATTCCAATGGTTCTGCTGCCCACAGCCTGACCCACAGGGTGTCAGGCTGGGTTCTGACTCTGGCAGTGCTGTTTTGATTTACTGCATTGTTTATTTTATCCTTTTATTTTCTTCCCTATTAAAGAACTGTTATTCCTGCTCCCATATTTTTTTTCCTGAATCACTTAATTTCAAATTTATAGCAATTCGGAGGGAGGGGGTTTACATTTTCCATTTCAGGGGAGGCTCCTGCCTTCCTTAGCAGACACCTGTCTTTCCAAACCAAGACAGGTGTTAGAAAATATCTATAGTTTTTACACCGTTTCAGGTCACCTCTGAGGCAGAAAGAGTTTAACAGACGAGGCCAATTCATTGAATTTTGGGTTAATTTGTGACTAGATCCAGCTTCTCCAAAGTCTGCATTATTCCTGTTGTGGATGTACAACTCTCCAGCCAGGCCAGGGGAGGAGCTGACTCCCAGTGCCAAAGGCAGTGATGGGATGTGTGTAACTGGTATGGGAGTGCTCATCCAGAACCAGAAATCTGGGGTCACGTTTCTACTGGTTGGTACAAGGGAAGACCAGTTCTTCTCTCCTCATTCTCCCCAGGCAGGGACAGTTTTGACCAGGCATTGAACAGAGTCACTGTTTACAGTGAGCAGGAGAAAAACTGTCATGGTTTCATTTTACTTTAATAGAAAATAGTGGGAAATTGTCTCCTTTTTCTATTTCAGCATGTGGGATTTAATGCAAGATCCAAAAGGTTTTGAGCAGTGCTAAGGGACATTTTCTCCTCCTGTTTTACAGCTCCTTCTGTCCCTGTGTCACAGTTCTGGTGTGGAAGGCAGGAGGGCAGCTGGGATTCAGCTCCCTTTGGAATCCAGAGAGATCTGGGGACCAACTCAGCGTGGAAAAATCCTCTGTTAAATCTGAGGGAGCAGAGCTTGAGGGTGTTCTTGAGTCAGCCTCAAAAGACAAGAATCAAGCCCTACAAGAACAAGGTGAGGGAGAGGCACGACTGGCACATGAGAAATAGGAATTAAGTCAAGCATGCAAAATTGTCATTAAAATTTACCAGGCCAGGGACTAAATATCTGCCTCTCCCTTGCAAAGCCTGATGGAGAGAGTCTCATAAAAATTAATAGGCACTGAGTCAACAGCAGTCTATAGGAATAAAACAGGATGCCATGGAAATTACTCCAAAATCTACAAGGACAGGTGAAGTTTTAAATACGTTTTCTTTTCTCATATGCTCATATTTTAAATACTGCAATAGCAGTAAAAGCTTAAAAGAAGTCTAGAAAAGGAAATAATTCACCATTAAATGTTATGAAGATGCAGGGGGAAACACTATTGTATCTTGAAATATGAAATTACTTGTCCAGAGCTGAGAGAATATTAGTCCTGTATTACATCTCAGCTGAATTGGAATGGTTTTTACTGTACTTGAGAAATGTTTTAGGAAGTTCACATGAATGGCATCTTTGCCATCACTGTGTTTTTAGTGTTATTTGGTTTATTTTGTTCTGGGACACAGGAAAGGCTCTGCCCACACTCAACAACAGGTACCTCACAACCAGAAAAAGCAAATCCTTCATAAATCAAGGGTTGAGACTTAAATCAATTTTTAATTTTGCCTAAATCAAGGACTGAGGCAAAGGGCTGAGATGCTGATTGAGGTAATAGGGAAATAAAAATAGAAATTTGGGCTACAAAAAAAAACCCCAAAAACCCCAAACCAAACCAAGCCCACAAAAATCCAAAATCAACAAACAACAACAAAACAACAAAAATGCACAAAAGAAAAACAAAATCCAGCAACTGCCCCCAAAAAACCCAACGCCCCTCCAAAAAAAAAAAAAACACCACCAAAAAACCCAGCCCTACAACTGCAAAAAAACCCTCAAAACAAATCAACATCCCCAAAAATCCCCAAACAAAACTACAAACACTTCTCCTGGTGCTTCAGTTCCTCTTTTCTCCCAACCCACCCCTGTATATCCCAGACCACTCCAAGGAGGACCAGCAGAGATTTGTTTCCCCAACTCCATCAACAAAAGCTTCACTTCAGTATCCTCTGGTGAAAGATGCCTCATAACTGCTAAAAATCATTAATAAACACCTTCTCTAGACATATGAGAGCTTTTTAACCCTTTAGAAACAGCAGGAGGTTGTTCTCCCGTGACTTCCACCACAAATCCATATAAATGTTAAGCGCAGGCTTTTTTTCCCCGGCAGCGCTTCCTAATTTGTTAGGACAGATTTGGTTCCTCTGTTTCAGCTCAGTGGGGAAAAATGCTGTAAAATTTCAGCTTTGGATGATTTTTTTTTCTCTCTGAGATAGAGAGAACCCAATCTAATTTCTTTGTTACTTACAAAGACAGTTTTGAAAAGCATCCTCAGGCTCCCCATCCCTTTTCTCGGGGCTCACACTTTGAATTTTGAAGGGATCTCTTTTCCCAGCCTCTCATTGACAGTGAAAAGCTGATTTCTGGAGCCAGTGTAAGGTACTGAAGGTAAGTGATCAAAACACTGCCCCTGTAATAAATCACTGGAGCCCAGGTCAGGGGCTGGAGTGTGAATGCAGCGTTCAATAAAGAAACACTCTGCACCTCTCAGCTCCAAACTGACCCAGCTAATTGACCTTGTTGTGCTCCCCCCATTCATCATCCTGGCACGGGGGGCAAGAGGCAGCTCCACTGCACAGGGTGGAGGTGGAAATATAAGGTGAGATGAAATCATAGACAATTCTTCCTTAATTAACTCATTGGATTGCCTGCTCTGGGAGGTGTCACTGCTTTTCTGGTGGAATAGCAGAAATAAGATGCATGCTTTGCCCAGTTTGTGGCCATTTAGCCCATGGGTGCCCAACACAGCAAATTTAAGGGAATGTGAACAATTGCCTGGATGCAAAATCGCAGAATCTTGAATCACAGAATCAAACCCAACAAGAATCACCAAGCCCAAATGTTCAGGTTTCCAGTACAAATCAAACCCTCCATCCATAAAAACTTCACATATTCACATAAATCCTGTGCATGCAAATATCCCTGAGTCACTTACACAACACCAGATAAATGAAATTACTGATACACCTGCCCAGGGTTTCCTGCGTGGATTTTTCCATAAGAGAGTTGTGCAAGAACATGTTGGAAAACCATAAAGCCAGTCCTGCATTCCTTCACCCATTATCAATCTTCAGTCAAGATTTGGAAGCACTGTTTGGCACCTAAAACTCATCAGCTCAGAGTTTATCGATTTATCTGATCATTGAGAAGCATCATCCAGAGATTGTGGCCATGCTCATGTGAGGAATCTCAGCAATTTAATGAAGGAAATCATCTCATTAATGTGGAGTTAAAGTCTGTGTGTAGACTGGGAGCCTGTGTTCCATTTTCCAAAGAAAATTAATTTTTAGGTTCCAAAATGGTCAAGTTAACAATGTCATTCAAAAATTGGGGCAAAAAAACCCCCAAACAATGAGAGACAATGGCATTTAATCTCCAAAATCTCTGGTGAAAAAGGATCACATGAGCACTACCAAATTTCCACCCATCTGAGGTTTGTGCCTGATTTATTTTCCTTTGGTCTAAATCTGTTTATAGGCTGTGAACAACATGATCTAACCCAAAAGTGGCCAGTTTGGAGTGGGGGATTGGAGCAATGACCTCCACACATCCTTTCAATCCAAATTATCCTGTAACTCCATTAGAAAAGACTAAGGATGGACTGAAATCAGCCTTTTAAACACTGAAACCTCAGTGATCTGAACAGGAACATATAATTATTTGTTAAACCACCAGGAATTTCTGGGGAAACAACCATCACAAAGCTGAGATTTTCAAACCCTAAAGGATTTACTGGAAACCAAGGATTTAAAGTGAATGAGGATCTCAAAACTCATGTCTGCATTCACAAATATTACCCATATTCACAAATCACTGGAAATTTGGGAAGAAGATAAAATATTTATTCCTGTCTTCATACAATATCACACTGAACCTACTGATCTCAGCTGGGGATTTCACATGGAGTGTCCCATGAATGCACGGATGCTCCAGCCCAAGGAATTGCTTGTGGAATCAGGAAATCCCACCATTTACAGAGAGTGCTTGATTTACAGAGACCCTGAGCATTTAAACCAAGCTCCTGGAAATCAAGCGTCCCTGTTTCTGCAAAGTCTCACATTTCTGAAGGCACACTCCAACCTTCCCTGAAACCCTCTGCCCTCCTTCCCCATTTTTCTCCATTTAGGGGCACTGAATGCTTGAATGCTTCCCCGGCAGCAATTCCACAGCAAGGACAATCCCCTTGGAGCACGAGACACAGAACCTATTAATAAGCAAATGGAAAGAGCTGGAATATATTTCTCATTGTTTCATTCAGCAGAGCCTGAGCTCCTCTGGGGGCTCAGGCAGGCACAGCAGCACAGAGGGAGATGACTCAATGCTCATGTGGAGCAAACAGCCCCAAACTCATCCCACATCCCCGGGGATGGAGGTGCTCCTTGAGACAGCCAGGGGAAGGAGCCTTTAACCCCTTGCTGCCTGCACCGTGCTGGGTTGGATTTTGGGGTGGGAAGGATGAGGAGTCTGGGAATGACACGCTCTGTCTGCAGAGCTGAGGAGCTCTGGAAAGGGGCTGGGTAGGGGAGCAAGTCCTTATTCCCAACTGCAAAACCATCCTTTCTCTTGGGCTTCTGGGGCTGCCTTAACTCCCTCCTCTCCCAAATCCCATCTTTCCTTCCTGTAACCCTGAGCAGCCTAAAGACGATTCAAATCACCCTCTCTGAGAGAGACTTTCCTGTCTGCCTTCCCTTGCTCTGGTGGTAACACTTCTGTGTCCCTGACATATTTTCTGAAAAATATCTTTGCTCGGATTTTTCTCCTGAGAAGCTGAGAGGCCTCCGAAATGAAATGTAATAATTATCTGCTGCTGAGGAATGTGGCAGGTGCATCTTTGATTGGTCTCATGTGGTTGTTTTTACTTGATGACCAATCCCAGTCCAGCTGTGTTGGACTCTCTGGTCAGTCACAAGATTTTATTATCATTCCTTTCTAGCTTTCTGATGTCTCCTTGCTCTTTCTTTAGTATAGTTTTAGTGTATAATTTTCTTTTAATATAATATATATCATAAAATAATAATTCAGCCTTCTGAAGCACGGAGTCAAGATTCTCATCTCTTCCCTTGTCCTGAGGAACCTCAAACACCACCACACTTTTGTACCACATCAGGGTTTGCTGAATTATTTCCATTATTTTTAAAAACAGATATTTTTTCAGCTATTGTGGTTTTTTCACCGCATCCACCACAGATTTTGCCCAAGCACTCCAAGGATCAGCACAAACATTGCCTGGGAAGGGACTGCTGGGTTCTAAGTTAGGCTCAAGGGGAATGAGGCAACATGGATTGTCCTCAATGAGTTCTGCACTTATTCCACCCTAAAAGCATTTTCACCTCTGCTGCTCTGTATGAAAGGACGTTGTTCTGCCCAGCAATAGGAAATATCAACTCTGATACAACAAAATACAGGAATCCCCATTTTTTTCCTTTAAACTGAGCACAAACAATTGCTGGGCCCAAGAACACGTATTTTCTGCCCCAAGCTCATCTTCTCTTCCCCAGAATAAAATCTGCAGCTTCAGGTCCTCCCAGTGTCTCCAAGTTTGTTGCATTCCTGCACACAACACACCCAACTTGCTTATAGATACACCAGAAATGCCCTGTAAGGAGAAAAAAGTAAAAATCCTCAACACCCTCTGCCCCAAAACCCCCAAACGCAACAAGGTCTGGACAATCACCCTGGTAAAACACCTCTCCCACCTCCCCTTCCCCAGAACTCCCACCCTGGCCCTTCCCAGCCTGAGGACAAGTTCTCAGTGGTGTGTTTCAGTTCCAGGCTGTGTGACAATCCTGCTGGGTATTTCCTGTACTTAAATCATGGACTTGTCTTTCAGATGGACCCTTCCTCCAGTGTGGCCCAGCACAGAGTGTTCCAGTGCCAAGGGGGGTACAGAGCAGGCTGCACAGTGCTCAGCAGGATTGGAGTGTTGTGAGCAGCCTGTCACACCTTCCATCCTCCCTCCACCCTCTGCCTCTGCTCTTCCTGCTGGATAAATGGGGGTGACCAGAGAATGACAATAATCTCAGGCTGATGCACCACTGTTCATCCCCCTGGAGTGCTGAGTGATTTACACATTTCACCTGTGCTTCACTGCCTCACTGCTGCCCCACAACCCTGCCTGGTGGCACGTGGAGCTTTGGAGCCATGGGAAATCACAGCCTGGGTTTCAGAAGGAAAAAATGGGAATAACCCCATTATAAAAATATGTCCAAATGGCCCTGAAGAAAATGTGTTGATTTTTCTCAAATCCCAGTTGCTAAGGACTGTTTATGATTTAGTATTTTGTATGTATCTGTTTTGCCTGTTTGCTCTGTCCATGTACACAGGCACTCAAAATTAATCATTTAATCAAAACTCTTAGAATTTATCAAAACTTTATCATTTCAAGGTCAAGCCTTCACAGCAGACCCTGCAAAATAAACCTGCCTGTTTCACTACTGCTCTGATTTATTAGAATATTAAAAAAATTAAACCCTTCCTTATGAAATCAGCACCACAATTGACTCTGCTTGGATGCACTGAGAGTTTTATGCTGTGAAGGGTGACAATATGGACAATTGCCAGCCTCAGGGATGACCCTTTCACTAGAAATCCCAGCTCTCACCTGGAGCTGGAAGCTTTGTAAAGGCTCTGTAAAATCCAGCTTCATGGGGCACTGTCACTTCAGAGCTCCTGAACAACAGCAGATCAGAACCAGCCTCTGTCACCACAGAGGTGGTTACTGCTGTGATTCACCCACAAAGCAACTTCTGTTAACGAATAAAAGATGTGTTTTAATAGAAAACCAGGCTCACACCCACAGCTGCAGTCAGAAATTCCAACTGCACACATTATTTTCCTGAGGTTCCATGAAGAACTGCCTGGGAGCTGGTGCAGAGCTGAGCCCAAATCCCATCCCCTGGAGCAGGAGGGCTCTGCCCTGCCCAGGGAGGCAGCCTGGCCATGACACGAGTGGCCCCAGCACAGTGACAAAGGAGCTTCTGATGCCCTTCAGCTTTCCTGGGTGATCTCCCCATGCTGGCTCCAGAAATGTTGGAACAGGGAATATTTTCCAAGCCATTTCCACGTCCCTGGTCAGCCAAAAATCAGAAGAGTAATGAATGGCAGCACTGCCCTTTGGAGGAGCAAAGTTATTATCCTAATGCACGGGGAGGAATGATGCATTAAGGCATTAAAGAATCAAAACAATCACATTAATGCCTGACAGCATAAGCAGGAAACAAAAGATGAGAGCTGTAATCCAAACCATATGGCTTAATAACTAATCTCTCATTTAAGCATCGTTATTAAAACACCTCCTGAATGTTTGGGCCTTACCAGGACATTCAGCGTTGTTATTTTACATATTCAGTCCTTCTTTCTCTCCTCCCCTGCTCCTCTCACTGATCTTTTCTTCTCTAAGAGTGTTTTGTTGTGGGATTGGTTTTTTTTTGGGGGGGGAAGGATTTTCAAACTGTTTCTCCTTTCCTAAAGTCCAAATCCTACGTCAACCCAATTAAGCCTCCACAGTCATAACAAATGAGGGTTGTCACTTAGGCTCACTTGAGACACAAACTGCAGCTAATATTACTCAATATGCAGATGTTTTCTGTCTCTTTCTGTTGGAAAAAAAAAATAAGGTATTATTCAAATGGATTAATGATGAATTGCTGTTAATCTGAAGAGGGTATGCTGCAGGATGACACAAGGTTGAGGAAATGTTAAGTGGAGGAGATGTGTGTGAACAATGAAGTCCTCTCCATGTGCTGGTGGGTCTCAATAATTCCTGAATTGTTGTGCTGCTGGACCACACCAGCTCTCCCTTAACAAAACACCCCAAAAATGTGTTGCATTAAAATGTTTGGCCCTCAAATGATGCTCAAACAGATCCAGCTGGGGATCTGTCACAGAATTCCCAGTAAAACCACTGGGATCATTTTCAACTCTTACAGAAGTTTCTGGGGGTCAGGAGTCCTTTAAGTGCCCCAAAATCAGATTGCACCTGACTCTGCAGAGCAGAGTTCCCCCCAGTCTACACCCAGGGGCTGCAGCGCCAGTGACTTCACTGCAGCCACCCCATAAACTTAAAAATGAGAAATTGATTTAAAATTCTCTCCAATCTGCTTTAGAAGATAATAATTCCCTATATTATCAATACCAATGTGAAGTATCAAAATTATTTAAATGCCTCAAAAAAAAAAAAAAATCAGCATCTCTTTTACTCATCCCCTGTAACTCTTTCTGTGAATTTGTTTGAAGGAAGAGAAATTTTGCTCAGATAGGCAGAAAAAATTCCTCCCTGTGAGGGTGGGGAGGGGCTGGGATGGAATTCCCAGAGCAGCTGGGGCTGCCCTGGATCCCTGGCAGTGCCCAAGGCCAGGCTGGAGGCCCCTGGGACAGTGGGAGGAGTTGGGGCTGGAGCTGGATGAGCTTTAAGGTCCCTTCCAACCCAAACCACTTCATGATTCCCTGCTTCTTTTATTTTCATGCCACTCTTTCCACAGCTTTCAATATTTTTATGTATTTTTTTCACAGATTGACATCAATGGCAGAAAAAATTGCAGCTGAATTTGAAGCATTTCAAAGCTTGGGAAAGCTTCAAATCCTGAGCCAAGGACTTATCCTTGAAATAATGTTTGAGCAACAGGTGCAGAAAGGAACTACCCCAGTGTAGGTGTGGGAAAAGGCTTCCAAAAAATCTCCTAATGCAGCATCTTGAATTTATTTTTGATTGAAGAAAAGGCTTCTTGGAGGAACTGGAAGGAGATAGGGAGAAGAAATAAAACCTATTTTGAATTGCACCAGAATGCAGGGTTAGGGCTTAATGCAAATATTTACAGCTCTATGAGTTTTCCAGAAAAAAGAGAATAAAAAAGTACATGGAGAGTTTTTCTTCCTCAAGCACCAGCAGCTGCACTTTGTGCTTCACCAGACACAAATTCCTCCTGAGCTGCTAAATAAATGGTAATGATCAGGATCATTCTTTTCTTTGGGGTTTTTCCCTCTTTAAAGATTTCTGTGGAGTAACTGAATGCTCTGATTTATCTCCATTAGAGCCAACAGTACACTGAAGACAGAACACTGTTTTCATTCAGGAATAGTTTACTGGAAAACATCCAGAGTTGGAAATTTTGATGATGGGTGGGTTTTTTTCTCTTTCTTTTTTTTTTTTTTTTCCCTTCCCTATTTTATTCTGCTTTGTTTTCAAAGCAGTTTAACAGAAGGTGAAATGCTATAGAAAAATCAAAGTTGCAGTAAAAATGAGCATGTGAATAACTTCTGGATTTAACCAGCCTTGGCCTGTAAACAGGTGTGTCATATGTGGAAATTCCAGTTATATCTGCGTTACACAAAACAATATCTTATTTTTAAAAAACTCTATTTCTACAAATCAAATAGTTTTGAATGAGATTACAGGAAGAACCTAGGGCTGACACTCCTATGGCTGAACTGGGGTTTGTGAGAAGGAAACCAGGAATTACCAGAGCTGCTGCAGATCCTGTGATCTCTGAATTAGATGTCAGCAGACTAAAGTTAAAATCAGTAATTTAAATTTTTTTTTACTTTCCTCCTGCTCTTTGGTGTATTTAAAATCCACACATTTGTTGCTACAATAAAAAATCTGTCTTTTGATATCTTATACTTCTCCTGTGGATTTGAATGCAGGTATTGGCTAAACAGGAACACAAATTTGATGCTCTAAAAATGAGATACTGTAAATCTGATCATGATCTTAAGTTACAATTGAGTTACAACGACAACAATTATCAGTTTCAGAGGTGTAAATTCATTTACTTCAAGCACGGAGATAAAGGGGGATCAAGTCCTGGAGTAAAATAATTTGACTGCCATCCCCTGGCTCATGGACTTTTCCAGCACTGAGCATCACCTGTGCCCCAGAATAAACTCCCCCATTGCTTCCTGCATTCATTGCTCACAAAAGGAGGCAAGAAAAAAACAAAGCACAGAGGAATTACAGTTCCAGGCTGTGGGAGAGAACGCAGGGAAGTTTGGGGTATTTTATTTAATTTTTTATTCCCTCATTTTGCATCCTCTGCTTGGCAAAGTGTGTCAGCTTCCTGCCTTAATTGGAGTCTCTGTCTACTGAGATCCACAGTAAGTAATAAATAGATTCTCACCTCCCTACTTTCCAAAGCTATTCAAAGCCCACCTGGGCTACTGATGTTCCTGCTTACAATGGAGAATAGAGCAGGAGCTGAAGGATTTGACACTGCCTGAAACAGACACTTAATAAATAGTGTTCTCTTGGAATGATTAAAACCAGCTGGCCACAGAGAAGCAGTGTAGAATTTAACTCAGGAGAATGAAATAAAGATAAAGTCAGAATAAATTCATCTTCTACTTCCCAGCCTCGCTCTCCTCAGCTCCTCTCCCTTCCCCCAAGGCAGCAAACCTGGTTTTCATAACTGCAAAGAGAAAAAGAGGGGGGGAAATCCAAGAATTCCTACTAAAAGAGATCAGCCAAATGTAAACTGTTCCAAAAAACATGAAAACCATTTGAAAATCTTCTGTGTCTCCAAGAGACCAGTAATTCCCTACATTTGGCTGCTCAGCTTCAGAAATTGAGAGGGAGGGGTGGAAAAAAAATGAAAAAGGGGGGAAAAGGGAAATTTAAAACACAGGAACAAGATTTCCAGTCATGAGTAATGATTTTCAGGGACCCAGAGTGAAATCCAGTGAAAAACACCTGCCTTGCTGATAAGTGATTCCCTTCCAGATAAGTCAAACTGGACAGCCCTGGAACAGATTCACCTACAGTCAGATTTTTCACTTTGGAAATAAAACTTAGCTCCCAGATTTGCCATTAATATAACATCAATCTTGGTTTTTTATCCCTAATGGAGTCACAAAGTGTTTCAGAGGGAACCTCAGCGCTTGGCTGAAGTTCAGCCCTGGGGTGAAACCACAGCAAAACTGCGCAAACACGGAGCCAGGTTGGGCATTCCAGCCAAGGGCAAGGGCAGGGAAAATCCAAAATCCTTTCCCCAGCAGGACAGGTCCAATGTCCACAGCCAGGAAAAGGTTCAGAAGTTCTCCAATGCCCACATGGTTCCTGCTTTCCTGAATTACAGAGGGGAGTAATTCCTCCCTGGGAGGGTGGGGAGGGCTGGGATGGAATTCCCAGAGGAGCTGGGGCTGCCCCTGGATCCCTGGCAGTGTCCAAGGCCAGGCTGGACGGGGATTGGAGCAACCAGGGACAGTGGGAGTTGGAGGAAGAGAGAGTGGGAGAGTGGAATTGGATGAGTTTTAAGGTCCCTTCCAACCCAAACTATTCCATGATGATGAGTTTAGGAAGGACGTTGAGATGCTTGAGCATGTCCAGGGGAGGGCAATAGGGCTGGTGAGGGCCTTGGAACACAAACCCTGTGAGGAACGTTTGAAGGAGCTGGGGTTGTTTAGCCTGGAGAAAAGGAGGCTCAGAGGTGACCTTATTGCTCTCTACAGCTCCCTGAAGGGAGGCTGCAGGCAGCTGGGGTCAGTCTCTTCCACGGGCCTGTGGGCCAGAGTGGCCGGCTGGCTCCTGAAATTCTGCAATGCACAGGATGCCCCCCAGACCCACGCTGGCACCAGTGCCAACTCGGGCTGGTTTGACAGAGCCAAGTGGCTCCTGCAATCTGCAGGAGGAACTGGGCTGGTGAGTTTGGTTTCCCAGGGAAAAGGGCCGAGGTTGGTGTTCGGAGGCCTATGGCCCAGAGCGGCCGGCTGGCTCCTGGAATTCCACAATATGCTGGAGGCTGATAGAACCAGAGGACACAGCCTCAAGCTACATCAGGGAAGGCATCACAGAATCCCAAAATCCCAGAATCCCAGAACCACAGAATCACAGAATGATGAGGTTGGAAGAGACCTCTAAGATCATCGAGTCCAACCTGTGCCCTCACACCTCACCCAGACTATAGCACCAAGTGCCATGTCCAGGCTTTTTTTAAACACATCCAGAGATGGTGATTCCACCACCTCCCTGGGAAGAGCATTCCAGTGCTTTATTATTCTTTCAGTGAAAATTTTTTTCCTAATATCCAACCTATTGGTCTCTTCCACTGGGCACCACTGACAGAACCAGAGGACACAGCCTCCAGCTACACCAGGGAAGGTACAGGTTGGATATTAGGAAAAAAAAATTCACCAAAAGAATAAAAAAGTACTGGAATGCTCTTCCCAGGGAGGTGGTGGAATCACCATCTCTGGGTGTGTTTAAAAAAAGCCTGGACATGGCCCTTGGTGCTATAGTCTGGGTGAGGTGTGAGGGCACAGGTTGGACTCGACAATCTCCGAGGTTTCTTCCAACCTCATTATTCTGGGATTCTGTGATTCCATGAACTCTTCTGGAGCAGGATGGACATCCTCCATGATGCAAATCCAACTGGGACACCCCACACCAGTGTCCTGTTGGATTTTCCCCCCCTCTTTTCCTCTTTGCAGTTATGAAAACCAGGCTTGCTGCCTTGGGAGAAGGGAGAGGAGCTGAGGAAAGCAAGGCTGGGAAGTAGAAGATGAGTTTATTCTGACTTTATTTCATTCTCCTGATTCTGCAAATCCAACTTTTTTAAATCATGCAAATCCAACTGGACAGCCCTCACCAGTGTCCTGCAGGAGCTGGCTTCTGTCAGCTCACACAGACACCCAGACAAACACCAAACACCCCAAGTGCCCCTTGCCTGACGCCTCTCATCCCCCTCCTGAGCCCTCCCAGGTGGGATGTGCCCCTGCACCAGCTGCCTGCCCATGGGAGGCTGGATCCCAGGAAATCCCTGCTGGCAGTGCAAGAATAAGCATTTTCTTTTTCCGTGCAGGTTTACAGCCAACTATGATAGCCCAAGGAGAAATGACCTCAAATTGAGCAAGAAGAGGTTCAGGTGGGACATCAGGAGGAATTTCTTCATGAAAGAGAGTGGTTAAACATTGGAGGGGCTGCCCATGGAGGTTTGGAGTCCCTGTCCCTGGAGGTGTCCAAGGAACCCCTGGACATGGCCCTTCCCAAAGTGCTGTAATAGACATGGTGGGATTTGGTCAAAGACTCAATGGATTAAGTTGGAAGTCTTTCCCAGCCTTAATTAACCAATAAAATATTCAGTTTTAGAACCAACAGCTAAAAAGGTGCATCAGAGGTGAAATGACACCTAAATCCACTGCACAGCTAAAGGCATTCACTGCAGCCCAAAGGATTTTCTCTGCCTCAGCTTTCTGTCCAAGACTAAGAGGCACTGAGTTGTTTTTCAGACAGAGCAGAGTAAAAAAGAAGAAAAATAATATTCTTAGAAGTTTCAGTACTCCAGAAGCTCATTTGTCATGTGACACATGATAAGTGACTTGAAGAAACGCAGGCACTGGCTTGAAAAAAGAGGAGAAAATCATTAATTTTTGAGTTTGTGTTCAGAGGTCACAAGCCTGAGGCTGAAAGTTACTGGAAGAACATTAAGGCACAAACAGGGAGGGAAGAGCCTGATCTTTCTTACAGGGACAAATCCAGAAGGATTCCTCTGATAATTTAACAGACCTATTATGTAATGTATTTAACATGGATCTCTTCTGAAAAGTAATTTCAAAACATTCAGAAATTGCAACCACACCTTGAAAACAACTCATTCACAGGACATGAATTTTTGGGGGTTTTGTGTCTTTTTTTTCCAATAAACCAGAGAAAATTATGCATCAAATTCTACAGCTGAAATAAGCACATCTGGGATGGAAATTCCTACTGATCTGAGGGGGGAAAATTATTGTACTCACCATTTTAAAGCATGTTTTGTTTGTTTCCTAAACAGTCTGACTTACCAAGGCTGAAAGACATTAATAGGCTTATCCCAAATACAGGAGTGCAGCCTCCCAGTGAATTCTCCCATCCCCACTCTTCCCACTCACCAAATTCAATGCAATTCTTGCAATAGCAAGAAAAATCTTTTTTTCCAAGTGTCCCAGACCAGGCTGGAAGGGGCTTGGAGCACCCTGGGATGGTGAGAGGTGTCCCTGCCCATGGCAGGGGTGACACTGGATGGGCTTTAAGGTCCCTCCCAACCCAACCATTCCAGGATTCCACAATAATCAGGATTTATAATGTATTCTCATGCTTAGCTAATACAAAGTACATGAGTTTTCCCTATTTTTTCTAGAAACACAGGTGGACTCTCTGCTAGCATGCTGTGCTTTACAGAAAGTCTAATAAAAAAAGTTTGGTTTATTTTATCTTTTAATACAAAAGCTCTTTCAAGACACTTTTCTGAAGAGAAAACTTCCCTTTAGCTCCCCGGCCTGCTATTGTTGGGGAAGGCCTGGATGTTTTTCACTTAGCTTGATTTAAAAATTAGTCTTAGTATTTGTTGTTTTACAACACTTAGTATGATTTAAACCCAGAAAACTTCTCAGGAGCCAGGGAGTTTATTTGAACAAAGGGCCCTGCTCAGCTCCTTTACCCCATGTCCCAGTTTAGCAGTGTTGTTATCTAACCAGACCAAGCCCCCAACACCAATTTTTACTGCAGCCACCAGGGTTTTGATTCCAGTTGCCTCCATTTTATGGGGAATTGGCTGATCAAATTCCTTGGGCTGCACGGGGACATCCTGAAAGCAGCACTTTTGCACTGAATGAAAACCAGAATAAAAATCCCAGTTGGTGCAAGTAAAATCCTTGTAAAGGCCCTGCCACCTCCTCAGCTCTGCAGGGCTTGGCTGGGGAGGTCTCTGGGAGGTGAAACAGCTCCAGCACAGGCTCATGCAGGGCCCTGCTGCTGCTCCAGTCCCTCCTTCTGCTGACCACCTGCTCCAGGGGTTCCTTTGCACACCAAATTCTCAGCTTTGGCCATTTAGGGGTGAATTTATGACCTATTCTGCACCGTTTTGCCAGCTTAAAGTCAACAGACACAGAATTAAACACCAGATCAAAATCAGCTCTTAAACATCTCTGTTCTCATTTAATTTGAATGAAATGATGCTCAGCTCTGGCATCAATCCCTGTTCTGGACATTTTGAAGTGTTTGGGACAGAGGTTCTGTCTCTGTGTCAGAGGTAGAGGAAATGGACTCAGGCCAGGGAAGGTTTAGATTACATATTAAGAATTCTTTTTGTCATGAAAATTGTCCTAAAACATTGGACAAAGTGCTGCCCTGGGCAGTGGTGGAGTCACCAACCCTGGAAGTGGCACTTGAGGATGTGTTTTAATGGGGACCATGGTGGTCCTGGGCTCCCAGTTGGACTTGATGATCTTAAAGGTCTTTTCCAACCTTACCAATTCCAAGATTCCATAAAATGGAGGCCCAGAGCTGTCCAAAGTCATGTGTGAGGTGTGTGAAAGAAGCAGGAGCAGATCCTGAGAGATCTCCATTCCAGCTCTCTGCCCCAGCTCAGGCAGAACCCAACAGTGTTTGAAGTATTTGGAAACCATAAATCCATACAGAACTGGTGGCCATGAAGAACTGGACAAGCACTGGGAGGAAGTGTCCTTGTCCTGGGAAACAGGGAGGAAAAGGGGCAGGAGATTCATCAGCAGAGGATTTGGAACAGAAATCACAGAATCAAGAGATGGTTTGGGTTGAAAGGGACCTTAAATCCCACCCAGTGATTTTAGGGTCCCCTCAAACCCACACCACCCCACGATCATACAATAATTAGCACCAGGGTTCTAATTGCCTTCATCAGGCTTTGAATCAGGCTGAGTGGCTTGCAAAGCAGCAGCTCCCCAGAGCCAGAACCCTGGAATGGGTCCTGTAAGGTGGATTCCCATCATGGGCTGCACATCCTGCCTGGCAGGGAAGATTTTCAACCTTGCACTTCCCAGGTGCTCTCCCTCTTGAGCCAGAGCCTGGCTGTCCCTCTTCAGAGAGCCCCTCAGAGCTGCCCATCCCTGCTCCAGAAGGATAATTCCTGCCAGGCAGACAGCACAGATTTGTTGAAGTGAGAGAAGATTCTCAGTCTAATTTTAGGGATCTGAACAGAAGGTGACACTCCAGCTGGGAGAAGATTTCCACCGAAAACAGTTTTGTGATGCAAAGCAGGGGGTGAGGGGAGGGGGGAGTTTCACAACATTATTTCCCTGCTTTTCCTAAACCTGCTTGGTGGAATCCACATGGGACATTCCTTGGTAACAGCCATTATCGCTGAGAGAGCTGTGATGGTCCCTGCAAAGGCTGCCAGCACAACCAGGGACCTTCTGGAAGGAGCAGAGATCTCTCCCAAGGAATTTCACAGTGGGATGGATGGTAGAGTGAGGCAGAGGATGCTTCATGAACTGCTTACATGAGTGGCCCGAGAGAAGGGAACTCTTTGGGACACTGGACACAATTCCTCAACAATTTTTTGTACCTGGGCACTCTGAGTTGCCAAGAGGCAAAAAGAAAAGGTCCTCAACCAGCAGAAATGTTTATCCTTCCCTTCCTCCAAAAGAACCAGGCTTGGAGAATCTACCTGAGATTTCTAGCTGGTGGTTTTTGGGCAGTTTTGGCTTTTTTAAGGGAAGGCAGAGACTTTAACTCGGTCAAACCAGCAATTTTCTGAGAAAGAGTTTAAAAGCAGGGTGGTTTTAATCAACCTCACTTCCAATTCACCTGTCCCACAAGTAATGCAAAATTTCCTCCCTTTAAGGACAACAAAAAGTTAGGAAATTTTCTAGCCAAGAAAGGACATTTATTCATTTAAAAACACACAAGTCAGGTCTTGCCAAAATGTCCATTTAAACTATACATTAAAAGCATTCAGAACTCAGGGTCGCCCTTAGAATCGATCTGAAGAAGAAGAACTGAACTGGCAGGGGATGCTGAGAGGAGAGGCTGGACAGACTCCCCCTCCCTGTCACATCCTCTGCTCCAACACCCCCTGTCCTGCTCTGCCTCTCCTTGGGATGCTCTGCCAAGGAACGAGACCATGGACCCGGGGCTGATGTCCCCTGGTGCCCATCCAGCCCTGCTCCAGCTCAACAAACCCTGTCAGGTTGTTCAAGAAACCCAAACAAGTATTTATAACTTCCTGACAGGCTGGATTGCACAGAGCTTTAAGGCCCTGTAAAGTCTGTGTTCCCTCCTCTCTCTCGTGACAATGAAACCCGGGGCTCTCTGGGCTGAGCCATTTCTGCATCTGCAGAGCCAAGCCTGGAGACACCCCTGCTTTCAACACCCCCTTCCCAGCACCTCCAGCTGCCAATCCTCCCTTCCTGTCCCATGGCCAGCCCAGGGCTTGGCTCCATCCACGAGTGTTCCTTGACCAGCCCTGATTTTGAAGATAATGGAAGGCACCAGAGGAAGATCCTCACAGTGGCAGGTTTAGGTGATGGAACAAGCAGGAATCCTGGCAAAACCACAGTGGGACTGCCAGGAAATTCTATATGGTGCAGGTGCAAAGAGGTTTGTGGGGTTTTTTTTTTGTTTGGTTGGTTGGGTTTTTGTTTGTTGCTTTTTTGTTTGTTTGTTTTAATTCAGACTCATTAAAATATGTATTTTGCAAAATGAATGAAATTAAAACATCTGGGAGTGACTAGGAAAGGCAGGGGCTGGAGAGCAGAGCCAGGTTGATCTACACACACACAATTACTTTGTTTCAAGTGAAAAAAGTGGATTTGAAGGCCCAGGACTTCGTCAGGACCCATAATTGTGGGAAAGTAACCTGAAGATGCCAAACAACAGGAAATTACCAGAAGAATCTGTCAGCACAATCAGCTGCTATTTTCATTGTTCTTTGGCAAATTTCTACACAGTCGGGAACACCTGGGCTGGCACCCGGCCCGGCCCTGACTAATTGCCAGGGGAGAGGAGCAGTCATTTGTCTTCAGTGGGGTTTCCTACGCTCGCTCCTCCAAACATGTGGTTTCACTTTTCCCCTCTCTCTGCAGGAAATGGCAGGACAGTGAAACGCAGAATAAATGAGCTCGATTCCAAGAGGTTGCCTCCTCAGAGGCCACTCCAAAAATAACTGTCTTGTGAGAGGCTGTTAATAACTGAGATTCTCTGCACTGTCTGCAGCAAACAGCATTTCAAAGGCAAGGGGCTCCTCTGCTCCCCCAGCCCCTGCACGCTTTAAAAACATTGGGGGAGAAGAAAAGGAAGGGGGGGAGAGGAGGAAGAGTTGTGGACCCGGTGTGTTTTTGTGGGGAATTCACACTCTCTCCAAATTGCACCTCAAAGAAGTTGTTTGAATTTTCCTTCAGCAGGACACTGCTGCTTTCCCAGCTTTATTGCAGGATTGGAGGAGGATTTGTTGAGCAGCTCTGTGGTGGCTCCTCAAGGACATTTCTCTCTGTCCATCTCACTCCTCCATCCCCTTGGAGAACGTGGAATACCTGATCTCAGTGGGATCACAGCCATTTACAACAGGCTGAGGCTCCTTACAAGAAATCCAGAACAGTCCCCCCACAGTGGGTGCTTTGATCCCCCTCACCCACAGGGGTAGCCCAAGGTGTGTGAGAGCAGGGCCGGCGTCTCTGTGCTCTACATTTCCAGGGTTCATTGCTATGGCAAGCAGGTATTTGCTGCATGTGTCTCGTATTAAAAAAAAAAGCAAGTGCCTCTCTAAATGCAAGCTCTGAATGGGATTTTAAAGCCCTGTGACAGACACCAGAAGAGTCCCAGCACTCACCTGTGTTACAGCTTTATCTCTGCCCAGACTGACATGCTAAGAGTGCACTTTAAAAGATCACCTCTTTACAAGAACCACCTGTCTAAAGCGACAGCTTTTTCCTTTAACCTCACAACAGATTTTTAAGGTTAGCATACCATTTAAAAAAAAAATGCCCCCTCCTCCCACTACCACCAATTCTCAACAAATCCAGGCTGTGATTTCCCCTTTGTGCAGCAAAAATACATTTTGTCTATTTTGTGTATTTTTCTTTTAAACCGGGGGTGCTTTTAATTTAAATTGCCCTGCATTTACCATTTGAGATGGTCCCAGCAGCAGCATGTTTTATATTGATATGCACAACCACATTTGGGATATTTTCACCTGCATCTTGTCCAGTCCCTACAATGATTTAGCATCTTGGCACTCTGACAGCAAAGAATCACTCAAACAAAACAAAACAAAAAAAAAACCCACCCAAACCCAAACACTAAAACCCAGTTAAAACACAGCAGATGATCATTAGGGTGGGTGAAGGAGCTAAAGGAACATTTGGGTTTCATTTGGCTTCAGTTGCAGCCTCCTGAGCTGGGCAGAATTCGGCCGTAATTCTAAAGTGACCCAACTTTTCTTCCCTTCCCCCCAAAAAAGGTGGAAAACCCGAAGGAACATTTCATAACACGCAGCACATCGGTTACGCTGCAGCGCTGAGAGGGCTCAGACTTGGCTTATTTTCTCTAGGACTGAGATGTTTTGACATGTTTATTTGTTTAATTTGTTTATTTTGACTAGCTCTGATTATAATTGGCAGCAATGAGCAGCATTAACATTAGGCAGTGTCTTAGACTTGTCGGTTACAATAATGCAAAAGGCATTTGAAGCCAAATTCTCCAAAGGAGTGACAAGAGCTGGAGTTCAGTTCAGCAAAAAGCAGGGAGAGCAAATAGGGCTGGAATTTCATCTTCCCACTGATGGCAACAACACAGGACCAGCCCCTTAAACAAAATTAAAAACTATTATTATCATAAAATCATAAAATCATAAAATCTGTAGCCTCTAAATCACTGCATTTTTAATCAGAACCATATCTATATTATGTATTATTATATATGATATATTAATTATGTATTAATTAGCTATTATGTAATATGAATTATGTATTATATATTATATGTATTATAGTATTTGCAAAGTGCTTTTGCCCTCAGATGCACTCCTTTGGTGCCATGGACAGTGCAGAAAGGGCTCGTGGCCCTTCACAACCTTCATTTATTCCTTGGAACTTGTTCAGGCAATGAAGACTCTCATTGACTTCTCTTCCCCAAAACCTTCATTTACTTTCTCGCACTGGAGCTGTTCTTTAGACCAATAAACTTTTCTGGGTTTCTCTTGGGGTTTTTTTGTTCTTAATTGCAGCCACAGAAACACAACACGAGTTGGGAGGGGGAGGGGAATCTCTTCAAGACACGCATGCAGAGCATTTCTATATTTTTTTTCCCAATCCAAATGTTTTGCCTCCAACAGCATGTATTTAAACTGACAAAAGCAGGGATATTTTCTGAGCTGCTGCCTCCCTCTCACAGGGTACTGTGCTGTGATATTGCAGCCCATATGTTCCAGGATCTCACACTTCCCAGCACTACCTGGCTGATGCCAGCAAATCCCCGTCTGTGCCTGGAGCCCGAGCAGAGGGTGGGCTGTGGATCTGCACCCAACTGCCAGAGCTTCCTTTCTGCACCTGACAGTGCTCTGCACCCCTATTCCCTGGTTTTTCCCTGCTCCCCACCCCAAAACACCATTCCAGGTTTTAACACCCCCAGGTTCTCAAATGAAAACTGCCAGAACATTGCTCTGCTCCCTTATTGAGCAAATAAAACACCCCCTGAACTGCTGAACCTTAAAACACCATCCTCAACCTCTGCCAGTTAAAGACTAAGACCAAATACTCAAGCCAAATCTTTCTCAGGAATCAAAAAATTCCCCTTGCAGAGTCCAGCTGCAAAGTGCAGATTCTATTGCACAATTCCAAGAGCCTGACATCTTTAATTCAGGATCCAAGCATCTCTGCAGAGCCATGGAGATTCAGGCCAGATGTCAATGGCTTCCTCCTTCCCAGAAGGAACATTCAGATCATCAGAGATAAACTTCAGACTCTTCACCAGCAAATCCCAGAGAACTTTGAAGGGAAGGGAAAATAAAACCACAGTGGGTTTTTAAGACAAGAATCTGAGGTACAAAGGAAAAAAACCTGATGTCAAACATAAGAAAGAAGCATAGGATTTTACTGTACTTAGTTTTTGTTATTATTCTTCTTTTCCTAAAGATTATTTACAAGGGATAGAGTGACAGGACAAGGGGGAGAAGGCTTTAAACTGAAAGAGAGTAAATTTAGATGGGATACTGGGAAGAAATTCCTCCCTGTGAGGGTGGTGAGGGGCTAGGATGGAATTCCCAGAGAAGCTGTGGCTGCCCCTGGATCCCTGGAAGTGTCCAAGGGCAGGTTGGATGGGGCTTGGAGCAGCCTGGGATAGGGGAAGGTGTCCCTGCCCATGGTGCTCACACCAAACACTGCAGAGTTCACCTGGCTGAATGGTGGTTTGATGCCTTTGCTTACTTGTTTTGTACTTTTAAAGTGGGTTGAAAACACATTCCCTCCACCAGGCCCTGGGTTCAGTTTTGAGGACTCTCCAAAGTTGATTAAAATACCAACAACACCTGGAAGTGTCCAGGACTTCCCTGCACAAGGTGAGCAGCTTTGGGCCTTGTGGTGGAGAGCAAGCTCAGCAGTTGTGTGCTGTGTTCAGTTTAAATATTCAGCCCATCTTTCAGTGAAGATTCATCTGTGGTGTCCCTGGGCACTCTCCAGTCTAATTATTGAAGGCTCCACATTCCCCTCCCCACCCCAGATCCTGCTGGTTTGTAAGTGATAACACAGAGCTCAATCCACACAGGGGAAAGGCACAAGGTTCCCTCAGCTGAAAAATATTTGTGGAAATGGTCAGAATTTCCCGTTTCTAGCCTGGACTTGAATAGATTATGGGATGAGAGGTGATGGTGTCAGGCCTGCACTGAAAATGCTCAAGTCCACCTGAAGAGAACACTGAAAATACCTCCTTGGCTCTTGAGGCAGAACATCCTGGAAGGTTTTGTGCCTCAGTAGAGAAATTCCTGCCAGGGTAGTTGCAGGGAGGATGCTGCTCACACTGCTTTGGATTCTCAGTCTTGAGTGTTTTGCCACTCCACAGCATCTTTCAGCAAACCAGGCCTTAAATTCCCTTCACATGACTTTCCAAAACACAAAGCAAACAAAAACATCCCCAGCACATGCTCAATAATCCTCCCCATACAGCACCATTATGGGATCACAGAATCATGGAACTGTTGAGGCTGGAGAATCCCTCACAGCCACGGAGTCTCAGCTGTACCCAATCTCCACCCTGTCCCCAGCCCAGAGCTCTGGGTGCCAATCCAGGGATGGGCGCTCCAACCCTCCCTGGGCAGTGCCAAGCCCTGAGCCCCCTTTCCATGGGGAAATTCCTGCAGTGCCCACCCTGAGCCTGCCCTGGCCCAGCCTGAGGCCGTTCCCTCTGCTCCTGTCCCTGTTCCCTGGAGCACAGCCCGGCCCCCCCGGCTGTGCCCTCCTGGCAGGAGCTGTGCAGAGCCACAAGGGCCCCCTGAGCCTCCTTTGCTCCAGGCTCAGCCCCTGCCCAGCTCCCTCAGCCTCTCCTGGGGCTCCAGACCCTTCCCAGCTCCCTCAGCCTCTCCTGGGGCTCCAGACCCTTCCCCAGCTCTGTTCCCTGCCCTGCTCATCCAAGCCTTTCCCACCATTTCACAAAAATTAATTCTGAGCTCCCTAGTTTTACAGGTGGGAAATTGAGGCTGGGCCAAGAGCCCCCCCCAAAGCCACGTCCTCAAGGCAGCCTCTCCCTCAGCACATGGAACAGCCCTTCCCAAGCAGCCCCACATGTGCAGGGGACAAAATGCCTTTTGGACAACCTGTTCAGGTGGGATCCTCCCCTATCCCTACATGTGCAGGGGACAAAATGCCTTTCGGACAACCTGTTCAGCTGGGATCCTCCCCTATCCCTACATGTGCAGGGCACAAAATGCCTTTTAGACAACCTGTTCAGCTGGGATCCTCCCCAGGGGGGCAGTGACAGGCGTCCAACACCCTGGCAGGGTCTCTTCAAACAAAGGCAGCACGTCAGACACGGCTCAGACATTTCTCCACAGAGCCCAAGGCAGCAAAGGTCACTCACTCAGTGCTGAACCTCCCCAGAAAGTGCCCGAGAGCAAGGAGGGAAGCCCAAATTGCTGCTCTCAGGGCTCTGTAGGTGGCTGGTTGTTGCCATCTCGTGGATGAAAAATATACACCAAAATCCCAGCTAGGCGCAAAGGCCCAATATCTCCTTCTCAGCCCAGCTCAGCACCTTTCCCTTTGGATTATCTCTGAACTCCTATTCCACTGTGTTATCAGCTGCTTGTTGTTTGCTTTTCTGATAAAGGGATTTTTTTTTTCCTGTTGACTGAAAAATTCAGTGAAAGGACAGCCTGGGTCAAGTCTAAGTTCCTTTAATTAGTTTGAAGAGCTGGCTGGAAGATGAAAGAGAAGGGGAAAGCAGATGAAATTTGTGCCAAATGGCAAACAAAGGGTTTGCTCTGCAATTTCATGGATCAAGCGGTGGTCAAGGGGTGAAAACCTGAACTGAGGCATTTAAAAGGGCACTAAATTAACGGTTATTGGGAAAAAGAAAAGTTTTCTTTTGTCATGAACAATGTGATCCAAGTTCCCTCCTGGCCCTTCCTCTCCCAGTTTACCCAGGGATGAAAGGGTTTACTGTCATTTATTTAATGCCATGCCATGGGACAGTGCTAATTCTGAAAAATGGGAGGTTTTGTGCCCCTTTTTGAGTTCCCAGTTCACAACAGCAAGAGAGGGAAGCAGGAGCTGGGGCTGGAGGAGTTGTTATTCTCAATCCTACCCCTGGAGATTTATGGATATTGGGTTAAATCACATATTGGCCCAGTGTCTGCCAATAAAAACAGCTCAGACATTCGCACCACCTGCCAGATGACCCCAGAAAGTCCCCCTGCCTCAGTTTCCCCACAGA
Organism: Molothrus aeneus; assembly: GCF_037042795.1. Taxonomy (NCBI): domain Eukaryota; kingdom Metazoa; phylum Chordata; class Aves; order Passeriformes; family Icteridae; genus Molothrus; species Molothrus aeneus. Next base: position 4,648,501 of record NC_089674.1, on the reverse strand, counting down.
AAAAAGTACAACTCATCCTTGGACCTTCATTTATTAACCCCCCTTGAACTTCCCAAGTGGCAACTCCTACTAGAATTTACCTATTATTAACATTATATTTTTAAAAAATCTTCTGAAGTTTGCTCTCAGCACAAGGAGAAAAAGATCACAAAATCAATGATAGCACATATAGAAAAATAAGGACTGAGGAAGATATAAGGAAGATGCCATGAGTCAAGCACTGATTTAAATTCCAACAGAGATATTCATTCATATCCAATCAATCAAAATAATAGGAAACCAACCAAAACCATAGAAAAATCTACATTTAATGAAAAAAACCCATAAAATAATAAACATTAAAAAACATTTCAAGAAAAAAAAAATAATTTCCAGGAAAATTCATTTGCAGAAAAAAACATTTAAAGAAGAAACATTTCAAGAAAAAAAAAACAAAGTTTAAAGAAAAAATATTTAGAGAAAACATTTAAATAAAAACATTTAAATAAAAAAAAGGTTTTAAGAAAAAGGTTTAAAGAAGAAACATTTGAAGAAGAAGCTTCACTTGACATGATTCACATTGAGCCCCTTGGATCCCCAGAATAAGCACACTGATGTCTGACACTATTTATCCTTTAAACAAGGTGTCAGGGAAGTCAGTTCATGTCTGTGGAGGTGTTTGGGGAGCAGGAAGATGTTTCCCCATTATTTTCTGGCCCCAGGCAAAGGAGATGAACATTTTCCACCCTGCCAGGGGCAGCATCCCATGTTAAATTGTGCCAGATGAGTTTGGGGTTATGAGCTTTACTGGTCCCTCATGGTAACTAAAATTCCGTTGTTTGACAGCAAAGGTGATCAGAGGTGGTTCTGATAAAGTGATGAAGCTGATAAAATTGGTTCTGATAAGCAGTGGGACAGGCTCAGGGAGCAGTGGCCACTCTCTGCTTGGTGCTGGACCTCCAAGTCTCACAGTGGCTCTCCCAGGACATCCCAGCTCTCCTGAGCTCCTTACTCTGCAAAAATCCCCCAGGTTCCCAGGGAGGGCTCACCAAAGAACATTTTATTCAGCAGAGGCTGGACTTTGGTCCCTTTCCTCTGTCACCAGGCTGGAAACACCTGAAAAAGCCAGAGTGTGACACATAAAACAGCAGAGCAAAGTCCCTGGAGCTGTGTTTTTTCCTGGCTTTGCTGTATGATCATGGGGGTAAAAAAAGGAGCTCAACATTCTTTGTGCTTCCTGTGTCCTCCAGAACATTTCTTGAGGTGCTGTCTGGGGAGGAAAAGCTTCTTGGTGTACGTACAAATGAACTTTTCTTCTTCAAACAGAGGCCCTCCAAGGCAGGGAAGCACCCCAGGTGTGGGGCTGGAGGTGCAGAATGGCCTCGCAGTGCTACAGCTGAACATAGCTGGAGAAACCTGGGGAAACAGCCCTGGCAACCTGGAGAAGCCACCAAAAATCTTCATTTACAGCCATTTCTCTCCCAGCTGCCACTATTTGTGAGCCCTCACCTGGGAAAAGGGCTCCTGAGCTCAGCTCTGGCTCTTGGTTTTGGAGATCTCCAAATACCCACAGAGCAGCTGGGAAACCAACAGAGTTTCCAGCTCATCATATTAAGATTAACCAGATTTTGGATTACCCTCATACCTAAATTAGGTAGTTTGAAAAGGGAATTATCACAGCTATTTCAGTTTAAATCCATCACTCTGAATCCTCACTTGGCCAGAGGGGACTGGAGGATTCCTGGCACGCTGAGTTCCATGGGTTTGAAGTGTCCAGGAACATTTTCAGCTGGGAAACCAGGGAAGTTGTCCTGTTACCCCAAGCCCAGGGAGCTCTGTGAGCCTCTGCCTCAGCTGGCACAGGAGCAGGAACCCACCTGCACAGAGCCCCAGGGCAATGGAGCAGGGGAGCTGAAGATCCCCAGGGGAACGGGTGTTGGTGACCCCAGCGAGGTCCTTGGTGGTGGCGCATCAATATCTGGGCATCCAGGGTCAAAGGCACCACTGGAGCCACCAGCATGAGGTCAAACTGGCCTCCCTGCACAGAGGTGAGGTGCTGGAAATCCATTCACAGCACCTCCAACCTTTCAGCCAGGACAGCACACCCCAGACAGCGCTTCAGGGCTGAATGGTGGCACTGAACCCCACCAGCTGATTTCCCATGTGCTGGAAATACAAGAAATCCAAGAAATAAACGACCATGGCAAGATGCCCCACTCCATTCCTGCAGATGTTCTGATAAATATCCAAACACTCAGGCAATTCTCCAAACTTGTGCTGAATTACAAACCTTCTCCATTTTATTCTTCTAAATTCCATCCAGTTTGGACCATGAGGGACTCGAGATTTTTTTTTTAAGTGCAAAGTGAGTGAACAGAAGGGAGAACAAAAGTCACCAACCTACCCTGCCCCATTTATTCTGCTTTGTATCACTTAAAAAATGAACACCGAAGGGCTGAGCCAGGGGCTCTCTTTTTTTAATGTACTGTAATTTCTCAGGAAAACTCTTTGTGAAAAGTAAGCAATATATCCTCGTGGATAAGCTGGAACCACAGTTTCCCCCACCATGCAAAACATCTGTGCCCTTGCCCAGAGGTCATTGCTGCAGTGGTGTTTCTCTTTACTTTTAAAGAAATGTCAGGCCATTTTTTATCCCAGACTTATGACAGGGTGCTGTTTATTGTATCACAAAGCCACTATAACTCCAGCACAAGGAAACTGCTATTATTTGGGGAGTATATATCTTCCTGACTAGCAGTAAGGATGAAAATAAGAGAGTTCCTTTTCTGGAGAGTAAAAGTCAGAGTCTCACCTACTGACATGGACTTCTTCTGAAAATTCCAATTTCTGGCCTTCTCAGCCTGATCAAGGTTCCCATTTTAGGCTGGGGGCTTCTATCAAGTCACACAGCTCATCTTCCACTCAAAGTGGTGCCAAAGTCACAATTTTTGAGGTCCCTCACGTAATCATCAGATCATTTTAGCTACTCAACTTCAAATGTCAGTTCCCACACCATCAAATCTTTTTGGTTTCATAGGGAAAGCATGGCAGAAAATGTCAAGGACAATTTGGGGCAGAATAAAAACCATTCCCAGTTCCCCTCTATTTCCTTTTCACCTCTGTCATGGAAAATTGCTTGTGGTTTTTCTGGTGGCTCTGGTCAGTGCTGGGCTGGTGCTCTGGGAAGGCATCAGGCTGTGAGAGCTGAGTCCCCTAAATCAGGATCTGAGTGAGATCCTGGCTCCTTGTGCTCATTGCAGCTCCCCTGGTGCTCTCTGCAAGAGTAACCCCCCTGTCCTGGCCAAATTCCAGCTCAAGTAATTACAATCCACTTTCCCAAACACCTCTCCTCTCTTCCCCTGCAGCACTTCCAATTGCATATGAAATTATTCTATTATCTAATTAGAATAGTGCACACAGCCCCTGCCAGGCCTGGGGGGGCTGCGGGTGCAGCAGAGCCTCCCTCCCTTCCCAGCAGCACAGAACCAGTGCTGGGACTGGGAATGGGACTGGAAATGGGGCTGGGACTGGGACTGGGACTGGGACTGGGACTGGAAATGGGGCTGGGACTGGAAATGGGACTGGGGCTGGGGCTGGGACTGGGACTGGGACTGGGACTGGGACTGGGACTGGGACTGGGACTGGGGCTGGGACTGGGACTGGGACTGGGACTGGGACTGGGGCTGGGAATGGGACTGGGGCTGGGACTGGGAATGGGACTGGGAATGGGACTGGGACTGGGAATGGGACTGGGACTGGGACTGGGACTGGAACTGGGACTGGGGCTGGGGCTGGGACTGGGAATGGGACTGGGACTGGAACTGGGACTGGGACTGGGACTGGGACTGGGACTGGGACTGGAAATGGGGCTGGGACTGGGACTGGGACTGGAAATGGGGCTGGGGCTGGGACTGGGACTGGGACTGGGACTGGGACTGGAACTGGGACTGGGACTGGGACTGGGACTGGGACTGGGGCTGGGACTGGGACTGGGACTGGGACTGGGGCTGGGAATGGGACTGGAAATGGGGCTGGGGCTGGGACTGGGACAGGAAATGGGGCTGGGACTGGGACTGGGACTGGGGCTGGGACTGGGACTGGGGCTGGGAATGGGACTGGGGCTGGGACTGGGAATGGGACTGGAACTGGGACTGGGACTGGGACTGGGACTGGGACTGGGACTGGGACTGGGACTGGAACTGGGACTGGGACTGGGACTGGGACTGGGACTGGAACTGGGACTGGGGCTGGGGCTGGGACTGGGACTGGAAATGGGACTGGAACTGGGACTGGGACTGGGACTGGGACTGGGACTGGGACTGGGACTGGGACTGGAACTGGAAATGGGGCTGGGACTGGGACTGGGACAGGAAATGGGGCTGGGACTGGGACTGGGACTGGGGCTGGGACTGGGACTGGGGCTGGGACTGGGACTCACTGGCCAAACTGGAGCTCAGGGCCCAGTCTGAAGGGCAATAAATTGAGCAAAGAGAAAGAGAAGTGGAAGGAAGTTGAAGGAAAGGAGATGAAAGGCCAGCTCATGCTGGTGCTTTGGTTCCTCGGGTTTTGGATGCTGGTCCTGTTTAATCAGCAAAACAAAACCCAGAAGTGCCCAGGGAACAAATCAGGGGCTGCTGAAAAGGAGGAGGAGGGAGTTGTGATCGGGACACAGAGAGGACAAGGGGCAGTGGTTTTAAACTGCCGGAGGGAGGGTTTGGATGGGATGCTGGGGAGAAATTCCTCCCTGGGAGGAAAGAGGGGCTGGGCTGGAAGTCCCAGAGGAGCTGTGGCTGCCCCATCCCTGGCAGTGTCCAAAGCCAGGCTGCACAGGGCTTGGAGCAGCCTGGGATGGTGGAAGATGTCTGTGCCCATGGCAGGGGATGGAATGGGATGAGTTTTAAGGTTCCCTCTGAGCCAAAGCATTCCATGACTCCACCCAGGCCTGTCCCACCTGAGGTTCCTCAGGTCCCAACTCCTGCCAGTGCAGTGCCCACCCTGGCCATAAATCTCTGGTATTTTCCCTCTGACCCAGCTGAATTCCATGGGCTTTCCTGCACCCCCACACCTCACCCAGCTCAGGTGAGGCCTCTCCCAAAGCCCCAGACAACCCAAGCTCTGTCAGTGCAGCTCCAAGCCAGAGGTGAGAAATGCTGCCAAAAGGCAAAATAAATCAGATTGTTCTCAACACCTCAGGAGGGCAGCCACCAGCCCAGGTGCTTCCCTGAATTAGGGAGCCTTTGATTTCCTGAGGTGGATTGGAAGGAATCACCTCCCTCATTCCATATTTGCACAAGCAAACAGCAGTGAAGCCATTAAATGGGAAAGACCAGACTTTTTGGGAGTTCCACTCCCATCTAAACAGCCAGACTTTAAAACCCAAGCAAACACAAATGGAAAAATTCACTAAAAATCCAAAATATTTTTCCCAGCACATTCAGTGAAATCTACTGCTCAGAAACATTGCCCAGTTTAAGCTCAGAATATTTCACATCTTGAACTCAGAGAGATGAAATTTAAGAGTATTAAATTAAATGGAACATCAAGAATTTTCCCTGACCATTTTGGGAAATGATCTTTGAGATGTTTAACACAGAACTGACCACAGAACATCCATTCCCCACAAATTGCATCCCAGCACCCAGCAATAAGAACACCAGAGTGAAATAAAGAAAAATGTCATCACCTCTTTTGAAACATTTGTTTGTGGTTCATTGTCATTAATTGGGGAAAAAAGATTCATTGTTCTCTGGAGAGAAGAATTTTTTGTTCATTTTTTTCTGCCATCCGTTTTAAGTCTGCATGTAGGTAACAGATACATTTCAGTTTAGGTGGTTGTTGGACTGTTAAGCCCAATTTTTGATGTTTTTCCTTATAATGCTGTAATTTAAGTCACCATTTTTAAATGGCAATGGCAGCAGGATGCACCAGCAGGTGCTGGGCAGTCCACAGAGGGCAATTATTCATTTGCCAGGGAGCTCCTTCTCTTGTGGGGACTGGCACTGGGGGGGTTGTTTGCTTCTTCTTCTTCTTCTTGTTCTTCTTCTTCTTCTTTCTTCTTTCTTCTTCTTCTTCTTCTTCTTCTTCTGCTTCTTCTTCTTCTTCTTCTTCTTCTGCTTCTTCTGCTTCTTCTGCTTCTGCTTCTTCTTCTGCTTCTCCTTCTCCTCCTCCTCCTCCTCCTCCTCCTCCTCCTCCTCCTCCTCCTCCTCCTCCTTCTCCTTCTCCTTCTTCTTCATATTATTATTATTATTACTCATGGCTTTTATTTAAAGCATTCTCCATGTCTGTATCCCCACACTCCTGCCATGCCAGGGATTCTGGGGTTTACTGGGATGTCTGTCCTGGAAATATCTCAACCAAACATTTCTGAAATACACATTGATCTTCCCTAAAACCCTAAACCATCAATACCGGCCAAACCCAAGGGACAAATTCCACTCTTGGTCCAGGCTGGCAAACCTTGTGCTGGAAAAAGCAAAGGAAAAGCAAATTCACAGCTCTGAAGGAGCTCCCGGCCTCAGTCCAGCTTGACATTTGGAATTCATCCTTCAGCTCCAAAATGCCAGGAGTGGAGCTGGATTTTGGCTTGTTCCAAACATAAATTCTTGAATTCTTTCAGTGAAATGCTCAGCAGGTAAAGAAATCACTCAGATAATACCAAGAGCCAGGCTTAAACCAGAAGGAAACCCTTGGTAAAACAGAGGAAAAGCTTGGCTGAGCTTGTTTGGGGTGAAGTGAGAGCAGGTCAGTGACTCTTCAACATCAAACCACTGCTCCCCAAAGTGCCACCCTGTTGCTGTAGCACATGAAATAAAACAACACAGACACTGGAATCTCCAGGGTAAAAAGAGGGCAGTTTAATTTCTGACTCCAACATTCATAGATTTGAAAAGTGACAGTGGATTGGAGGGTGACAGTGCCACCTCCCCAGTGACACTGGACAAACCAACAGTCCATCAAATTTCTCCTCCTCCAGAAAAGAATGTAAACCAGTAATTATTTACAGAAAAGCCATGAGAAAGTTCATTAATGTATGTAATGTAAACATCAGAAGGCTGAGAAGGACTTGGAGGGACAGGGCAACACCACCTCAGCTCCTGAAGGTTTCCTGTCCACAGGCAACAGCAGAGTCCCAAGGAAATTGGGCTCTTTTCTAGGATCAGTTCTGCAGCCAGAGTCATCTGGGTGCATCCTTACATCCACTTAAAGCCCCTTTATTTTTAACAAACAGCAAGTCAGACAAAAGAAACCATTTCTGCAGATTCACACAGATTTTTATTTTTTATAAAGTTACTCTTGAAAGAGAAACTCCAAAAGGACATCCAAGCTCTCAGACACACTGCCAATACAGGGATAAATTAAAAACACTCTGGGAGGTTTCACCAATTCCTGAACTTCTCTCCCAGCTCTGATGTTACAGATTCCAGCCAAAGAATTGGTGGGAATAAAAATTTCCTTCTCCTAATACTCAGACAACTCTTTATTACTAAAAAAACCACAATATTCAATAACTGAGTAATTTCTAAGCAGCCTTTTCTCATTCTTGAGGCTGAAGTAGTTACTGAAGAAAGATCAAGGGTTAAGCTGCAAGAGTTTAAAAGAAATAAAAATAATAATAACAATAAAATAAAATAAAAATTAAAAAAAAAACTTCATCCAATTTTTTTCCCAAATTAAATCAAGAACAATCCTAATTAATTTTTCCACCAGAGACATCTAGTGGGAAATGAAAGAACTGAAAGAGCCATAAGCTGCCTTCGCCCTTTCATTAATATTTGCTCCCAAATGCAGGTCAAATAAATCTAACTCACAGTTTGAGATGAGCAGCTTTAAAACTGATGTATTACTTTCTGCTCGGGTTTATGCCACCCATTTTGGATAATTACTCCCGGTGCTTTTTCCCTGTTGGATTCAGAGCTTCTTCATAAGAATGAAACAAAAAGTTGGGGTCCTCGAGAGCTCTCCTGCTTTTAATAACTTTTCATTTCCCCTCCGCCCTCAAAGATCATTTCCAGCTTGGCAGTGTGAGGAGCTGGAGCTGCTGCCACTCGTTTGGGTGGCTTTGGCTCCATCCAGGCACGCAGCAAAAGCAAAACCGTGTCCTCTAAAGCTCAAATTCCCATTTTAAATCTATTCAAATCCCAAAGTCATGTGTGGCTCATGGCCTGAGTGACCCAACACCCCAATCCTCCCCATCCTGGCTGCAGAAGCTGAAAGGAGAGCTCAGGTTGGAATCTGGGGGGATCTGACTTGGACTTGGTGGCTTGCTCTGGAAGGAGACTGCTCTGGAGAGCCTGGGAAGCCAAGGGGTCAGCTGGGACAGCAGCTGGGCAAAACCTGGGGAGTCCCAGAATCCCAGAGTCCCAGAATCCCAGAATCACAGAACCACAGAATCCCAGAATCCCAGAATCCCAGAATCCCAGAATCCCAGGATGATGAGGTTGGAAGAAACCTCGGAGATCATCCAGTCCAACCTGTGCCCTCACACCTCACCCAGACTGTAGCACCCAGTGCCATGTCCAGGCTTTTTTTAAACACATCCAGAGATGGTGACTCCACCACCTCCCTGGGAAGAGCATTCCAGTGCTTTATTATTCTTTTGGTGAAATTTTTTTTCCTAATATCCCACCTGTACCTTCCCTGACGTAGCTTGAGACTGTGTCCTTGACTGAGTCAAGGCTTTGGAGAGAATCCAAGATCCTCCACAACTTCCAAGAAAGAAATCAGCCTAAAACGAAGCCCAGAGCAGGATCAGGGTAATGTTGACACCAGAGCTGGGTCCTTTTTTCATGACCAGCCAAAACCATCGGACAGCTCTGAGCACCGCCTGGGCAGAACCATTGCAGAGCAGGAGAGAAATCCCCTCATGAACCTAAAATCATTCCTTTATTCACACAAAAGGCTGCACCATGGCCTCTCCATCATTTTCCTTCCTGAATTTTAGTGTGTGTGGGGTTGTAGCCACCTCTGCTGTCAAAGTGGGGGTGAAAAATGTGAATTTTCAAATCTGTTTTGGGTTCATCAGAGTCATTTAATCACTGCTATTGATTTCTCTGCCTGTGTATAACATTTCTAAATATTCCTTGCTCCCTGACTGATAAATCCACCCAAAAAGGACAGGCCAGCATGTCCCAATGTCCTTCTTCTCCATAGCTGACCTTTCAGAAGGTTCTGTCTGCAGAGATTTGCCAGCTGAGGATGGTTTTGGGCTGCACATCCCTGAGGGAGGGCAGGCCCTGGGCACTCCTGGAAGTTTAAATTTTCTCCTTGTTTATTCCTGTGCTTCCCTTCAGCACATCCAGTAATTGTGAAGTGAAAACCTGTCCTCTCCCAGAATGAGGAGCTCCAGGATATCTGAATCACTTATAAAGACAAAATAAAAAACTGCATTTGCTTACTTCTCTGGAGAGATGAACTGAAGTTGTACCAGATAAAGGGAAAACCTAAAGAGGGAGAAGAGGCTCCATGGAGGGGAGCACTGGAATGTGTATTTTAGGCAGGCAGGCAGACTTGTTCCACCTGCTGAAGAGAGGAAATTCAATTAAATTAAATCCCCTTGCTTCATTCCCCCCTCATAGCAGAGTTCAGGTTCTGGATCCCCTGTCCTCATCTGTCCAGAGCAAAACTTGTCCCTTTTCTAGGCTGGGCCGTGGAGGAAAGGTTTGAAATGAAACCCCAGGTCAGGTGTGGTGGAGGAAGGGGAAAGTTGAGAAGGGCAGAGCTCTCAAGGCCCAGCTGCAGCAGAGCTGGGGCAGTGGGAGGAGGAGGTGGCACCAGGGCTCAGTCCTGGCTCCTGCTGCCCTTTGGCCCTGGCCACTGTGCCAGCTGCCCTGGGGACAGCAGCACATTGCACTTTTGCTGTTTATAAACTGAGAGGGAAAGAACACGAAAGCTCTGGGTTTGCCTCTGCCCAGCCCATCTGGGGTGGGATAAGTACCCTAAAACCCCAATAATTTGTGAATAATTTGTGTTCCTCACCTCTCCCAAGGGCACTTTCCTCCTCCCAGCCCAGAGCACACATCAGTGCCATTGCACTGCCACACCAGGCTGGATTAAGGACAGTTTGGGACACAGCTCCTGTACAGCTGCAAATTCCTCTCTTTAATTCAAGTTTTTTGGAAGAAGGTGGGTTTATCTGCATGAACTTTGTCAAAGAGCTACACATCCTTTACAGGTTTATTTTGTGGAATTCTTCACGCTTTGGACCTTCCTGCGTATAAAATGAACAGATAAGAACAAAGCAAACAGCCTCAGGTGAAGTCAGCCTAGCACAGCAAGGATTGATCCCAAATTAATCCAGTTTACACAGAGCCTAATGGAAAAATGTCTCAGGAAAAGAAACCTACCTGATTTGGAAATAAAAAGGGAAAAATGGGGCTGCTTCCACTGTGACTGTGGGGTTTCTCCTCCACCTAAAGACTGATAACAAAAATCCTTTCATACTACAAACAAACATTAAACTTAGGCCAGTTTTATAGCAAAATGTATAAAAAGAGATTTTCTGCCTTGTAAAGCACAAGTTCAGGTTACAAGCAAGAGTCTTTTATCATGTATTTATTCCTTTATTTCTGTTCATCGCCATGTCCCAGCTGAGGTACCTGTGACAGTTTCCAGGAAAGCACAAACTCACCCCAGTGGGCTGTTCCAGCAGATTATGGTTTGTGATATTTCCCCCAGCAGAGCTCTGTTAATGGGAGATGCTGGTGCTGCACTCACCAGCTGGGAAAAAATTCAGTTTCTAGCAGATAGTGTGAGGTTCAGCTTTTCGGGGCAGGGAAATTCCCACTGGGATGGGAAAAGCTACAGCTGATGAGCACATCCATAAAAATAATAAAAGAGGCACTCATGATTGTACCGAGATAATGACAGGAAATAAAAAGATTTTGCACACTGAACACTCCAGAATATTTAATCAAAAGCTGTTCCAAAGGGGCCTCCAGAGCAAGAAATAACTGTGGCATTTGGGAGCTGCAGGGATGGGATCCCTGCTGTAGGATCATGGAATGTCCTGAGCTGGAAGGGACGTGTGGGATCACTGATCCAGCTCCTGGCCGTGCACAGGGACCCCAAAATCCCACCCTGGGCAGCCCTGGGAGCAGGGTCCAAACCCTCCTGGAGCTCTGGCAGATTTGGGAGTGTGACCATTCCCAAATTCAAGGCCCAGCACCCTCTGGGGGAGGAGCCTTTCCCTGATGTCCAACCTGAGCCTGCCTGGCGCAGCTCCAGCTGTTCCCTGGGTCCCTGCATGTCTGGAATCAGCTCCACAGCCCAGGGGAGGCTCAGATCCTTCAAGCAGGGACCTTCTCCTTGTCTGAGGGGGCTCATTAAGGCTCATCCCCTCCAGAGCAGCTGGGAATGGGCCCTGCAGGTTCAGGGGAATGCCAACAGCACTTCTGCTCCCAGCACCCGATAACTGCAGCTCACCAAATGTGCAAATGGATTTTGCAAAGCAAAAGCAGAGACTGCTGGTGCTTAAAGAATTTGTAACCTGAACTCAGTGTTCACAAGTGGAGTGAAGTGGGAGAAAGGGCTGAAGGAAAAGAGGTACAAAAAGGTACCTCATGGCACACAAAGGCTCAGGAAAACTCCTTGTCAGCTGTAGGGCTGAAATCCAGCCCAGAAAGCGGCCAGAAATCCCTCACCAGCTGAGCCCCTCACCTGCCCTCTGTCCTTCCACCCTGAATAAATTCCCCTAAGAGAAGTCCAAAGGTACCTGCAGCCTCGCCCTGTTAGAAAGGTGTAAATTCCTCTAGACTGGATATTATGGGGAAATTCTTCCCTGTGAGGGTGGGGAGCGGCTGGGATGGAATTCCAGAGCAGCTGTGGCTGCCCCTGGATCCCTGGAAGTGCCGAAGGCCAGGCTGGACAGGGCTTGGGGCACCCTGGGACAGTGGAAGGTGTCCCTGGGGTTGGGACTGAATGGGCTTTAGGATCCCTCCCAACCCCACTGTTCCACAGGACAAACTGGCAGCACCCAGTTCCAAATTTCACAGCCATTTAGCAGGGAAAAAAACCCCAAAAAATCTTCAAAGCCAGGACTCCAACCCTGCCCAGCAGAATGTGCTGGGGCTGAGCCTGCTGGACGCTCCTTCAGAGGGGTTAGATCTGAGTCCAGCAAGGAATGATCCCCTCCCTTCACTTAAACATCAATTCTTTGCTAATAAAGTATCCCAGGCATTGGGTTTCAGGCCCATGTTTTCAGGGATCCACGGGTTATTTCCAAGCCCAGCTATTACCAGTGCACATGGTGACATTAATATGAGTAAATGCAGGAAAAAGGATGAAATAAAACATATCCTATTGAAGGAAATGAGAGCTCCTTAAGAAAGAAAAACACACATAGGAAAGACGTGGGCATATCAGGATACAAATGGGACACTGGGGAGCTGCAGATTCCACAGGCATGATGTTATTGGAGTGTTTGATACCAGAGCAAGCACCTGCAGATATGAATTACATCCTTGTTCAGACCACGAACATCGCAGCCGTGACATCTCAGGAAGTGCTTATGTTATATTTCAAATCCCCCTGCCAACTGCATAAATATCAAATAAATCAATCATGGATCTAAAGGACATTATCTTAAGGACTTGCAAAAGCTGAACAAGCCACCTCTCTTCTAAAAGTAGCCCCAGACCTTAAATGGTCGGGGCTTTTTCTGTGCTTGCACCTGAACAGCAGGGATGGGAGTGCTGTGACTGCACTCTGCCCCCAGAGATAGAAATGGCACAGAAATGGTTCCAAGAGTGACAATAAACAGGTTTTCCCCAAGTTAAACAGAATTTCTACTGCCTTCAAGAGAGGACACCTCATTTTACACATGGAGAGAGTGAGGCACTGGTGTACAAATGGGCTGTGCAAAGTCAAGAGGGCTCTGGGATGGTGTGAGCAGAATAAGGAGAGGACCAGGAACATTGTGATGTCCATCAGACCATGCACACTTTGTTTTCGGTGTATTTTGAGAGAGACAGATCTAAATTTTGTATTTATTTCAGTATATTCTGACCAAGACAGAAAATGCAATCCAGGGATCAAATGTTTTCATGATAGAAAGACTTTTTTTCACATGGATCAGGTAAAAAGATGATTAAAACCAGATCACAAACATAGCCTATCTCATCGAAATTTAACTGAAAATGTTTATTCTGCATTGAAAAATTCAGATCTTTATGCTATATTTTTTTTAAAGTTTAAAAGTAACAAATATCAAAATATTAACTCCAAGCCTGAGTTTTTAATAATGCTGAAAGCTTTAATAAACTAAAATTTTACCAATGTTACAGAATTTGGGATTTTCAGAACACTTTTCAATTTAAGAGTTCCCCCATAAGCTCTTATTAGATTAATTTGTTATTTTTCCTTGCTTGCCACAGGAGTTTTAATTACAATTGCTCCAAATACAGCTCCCATCCATCTTAATCAACAGGGACTATTTGGCCGTGCTGTTAAATCATCTGGTGTAATCACTTTGAAAAAGTTTGTTCTGCACTGAAAAAATGGCTGAGAAAGGCAGCAAAGGGAAATCCATCTTTGCACGTTCATCCTTTCCCATTCAGTTCCCAGCAGCAGGAAGATGGAGTGGCCCTTTGGCTTCACATCCACAGAGCTCAGAGTTTGAAAAAGTGGGGTTTGAACCACAAATTCCGGGAAATGTTCAAACAAAGACTTTGCTGCAATCAGAATGAGTTTGTGAATTAAAATCAAAGGGGCAGGAGAATCCAAACTTCACGGAATCATGGAATGGTTTGGGTAAGAGGGAGCATTAAAGCCCATCCAGGGCCACCCCTGCCATGGGCACAGACACCTTCCACTGTCCCAGGGTGCTCCAAGCCCTTAACACTTCCCTTAAATGAAATTATCTCCTCCCCACTTTGCCATGGAATGACCTCATAACCTGGATGCAGCACTAACGAGCTCTGGGTAATTACTGCGTGTTTAACTTCATTACAGAGCTGAAACATGGTTTGGCCAAAGTCTTCCCAAGCCTGTGCCAATTCCCAGTCACCAATTCCAGGGCCAGGCCCTCAGCAGCTGCCCCAGCTTCATGGGCCCTCTTGTTAGGAACAATTAAAAATGTGCCTGTGATTTTTTTCCTTAAAAAAATCCCCAGCAAAACCCCACTTTTTAGAAAAATTAGATATCAAATAAAACTGGAGGAAACATCTGCAAGGCTTGACCTTTGCTTCAACCTCTTATGATCTTCAGGTGTCAGAACCTTTGAGTGAGAAAATGAAATTTAATTAAGTTTTGCCTGGCTTTGTTTTTTCCAAGTTGTGATTGAAGGCGCAAAACAAAAGGTTTGGATATGAAAATTCTGTCTGTGCCCATCAAACCAGTCTGGGACACACAGCTCAGATTCCTCTAATTCATCCCCACAGCCCAATTTAAGCCACTCCTGAACCACTCAGTGCCCTGCCCTGGGGCATTTCTGCCCAAGAGATTTTTTCTTCCAAGTTTTATTCCACTGGTTTGTATTTTCATTGGATATCCTCTAAGGAAATTGTGTGAGCTGAAGATAAACAATTCAAAACCTTCCAAGTCCAACTTGCTCTCAGGTCCTTGACTGCCTTCAAACCAAAGTGTGAATTGCAGCTTATCATCTCTCAAAGAATAATTTTGCAGAGCAGAGCTGCCATATGAGAAAAAAGTCATAATAATAAAACCCCTGTTGATCTGCACTACTACATTTAAGGAGTATATTTTTCCTCATTCTGAGAGTTTCATTTGCTATAGGAAACCTTATCAGGAGCCTCCATGGTTGATGGGGAAATGCTCCCCACACAGGAGGAAACACAATCCTGCTCCAGCTCAACATGGTTCACATTGTCCCATTAATCCACCCGAATCCTTCCATCCTCTGCTCTTCTCAGAGGTTCCTCTCATTTTAATCCTCCAAAAGCCTCCTAAATCCAGAGTTTCCGAGGAAGTTTCCCTAATTAAGATTTCATTAGCAGCTTGCACACAGACCCGGAGCACCTTCAGCAGCATCACTGTCAGAGGAACGAGACAACCCATCGCCCCAGCTCAGATCCCAGGTACAAGGAGAGAGGGGGAAATGTAATGACAAAAACAAAGAAGGGTCAAATTTCCTCAAAAAACGTCCAGCCCCCCTTTCGCCGTGCTCAGCTGCAGCAAGGTGAAAGGCTAAATGTGGACAGCACGGGAATACGTGAGAGCTTTCTGAGCTTCCTGGGGGGAATACTCAACAGCAGAAATATGTTTCCCCTGGAGACCTTCCCCACCATTTGGTCCAATTTCTTCCTCCAAGAACTGAACCAGCTCATGATGTAATGCTCCAGGGAAAACATTCCTCTCGAAAAAGAGTATCTTCCTAGGGAGAAGTTTGAAGAAAACATCTTAATATTGTTTAAACAGCTTTTGGCACAGGCACACCAGTTGTGCTGTGCTCAAGGCTGAAAGCAAGGCAGGCTAAAAAGAGGGAAGTGGGAAGTTTTAGGATTTAGTTTTAGGATTTAGTTTTAGGCTTCTCTTTGACTACCGGCCCAAGTCCCCAGTCCTTAATGCAATGAGAAAAAAAAAAAAAAAGACATTTTCAGAAGCAGAAATTTGCCTTGCTAATAAAAGAGGACCAATTTAAGGCTTGGGCTATTCTGTGTGTCAGGAGGAAACCACGGGTTTAATTCTGCCTAAAGCCCGATCATTTTCTCAACTCCTGCACAAAGGGACAGTTCCAAGGCACCACAGCCCATGGTCTGGCTGGGAGTGAGGCTTTCTGTGGCTCTTGGAGGGGGCACCATGCCAAGGACCAGGAAAAGTTCCTGCCAGCCAACTTTCATTGCTCAACTTCTGTGTACTCATCTTCCCCGTGCTCCTGACTGCTTGGGTCCCTTTCTGGACCATCTCTCTGAACAAATTTGTCACTTTTGTGACTGGACATTGGTGTTAAACAAGGGCAGGAAGCACTGGGGACAAAGAAATTCAGGAGAGGCAGAGCAGGAGCAGCACACTCCAAAGCTGAGGCAGGGGGTGCAGGAAAACCCAGGACAACAGAGCTCTGTGAGGAACAAGCAGGGGGAGAGCTGGGAAAAACAAATGTAAAATGAACATTCAGGGATTCTATTCCATAGCTGGGATTATGTCATGCACTGATATAAGCTCCACATACACATTACCTACTCCTTACATAAACCTTACAAAGCTTTCCTTGCAAAACACACCCTGGGTACTTCGGGGTTTTTTTTTTCCTTGAGGAAAGAGTAAAATGACCCTTTTATTCCTCATTAATATTTGTACCCACACAATTACTTTTTCCTCAATGGCACACCCGAGGCCACTCAACAGCTCCAAAGCCCAGTTCAAATGTGAATTCCCTTAGAACCTTAATAGATTTGCATTAGTGAATATTATTTACTGCCAGAGCTCAGCATTTCTGACCTGCTGAACAGGGACCAAAGGCATTTGTTTGTCCAAACATTTGGGTGCCACAGGCAGGTTATTTATGGCAGGGTGAAGTTTCTATCTCCAGTGTAAGCCAGGTGATTTAAGGGATGGGGATATTGGATCCCTGTTTCCACCCTGATCTTCCATGTGCTGGCAAGACAAAGAGCAAGGAAAAGGAGCAACAACTCAATTCAAGAACAGCACGAGCCCAAACTCAGAGCACAGAGGGGATAAAACTCCCAATTTTCCAATTCCTACCTTGTTTGGTTTAGTGCATCATCAGGGCTTGCAAGGAATGGGCACCATTTGTGCTGCAGCTTCTCCTCAGACCTTGAGGCACGTGGTAATTGTTAACAATTTCATCATCAGGATCTAAAACCAGGCTCATTTATCTACTTTAAAATATTCAGTTTTGCATTTTATCTGTTCAAAGGGGTTTTGTTTGTAGAGAGGGATTGTGAAGGATAAAAGCTTTGTAGGGTGGGGAGGTGGCTGGTTTGATTATTCAGTTTTACTCCTTCATTGTTCAAACTCTCAGGAGAACTCTGGACACTGAATGAAAAGGTGTTGTTATTATTATTATCATCAATAAATAGGATTGTTCAGACCATTCAACATGCTGCACAGCTTGGAATATCTCAGCTACAGCGTGAGGGCTTCACTGCACTGCTTGGCAATGCTAAAACCCAGCAGTAAAGGCTCCATAAAGAATTTAAACCCAACTCAGTGGACTTGAAGGCCAATCCTTTGCAGGATTCTGTTGAGAGCTTTTACTGCTCCTTTGCTGGGGCTTGTGGCTGCAGATTTTTCAGGTTCTTGGTAGACCCTAAACTCTTAAAGCCTTGAATCACAACAATTTATCACCCATCAGGGAGCTACATAAAATGTATTTTCCTTCGGAGTGACTATTCTCATAAAAAAAACTAATTTAAAAAGAAAAAAGACAATTAAGAATGTTTTTTAAAAATCTACACTACAGCCCAACTTTACAGGGATCCTTAAACCTAAAAAGTCTGACCCCAAAAAAATTAATGCCACCTGCAAGCTGTAAATACATGTATTTAATTTTTTTTTCCCCAAGTATTTTCTTTGGCTGTTACATTCAGCTGAACAAGGCCTAAAAATTGTCAAACTAAATTCTTGTTTAAGAGTGGAGCTCTAACTACTGCCAGTTTGAGTGAAACACACAGCCAGGTTTAGGGAATAAGTTTTATTTATCTTGGCTGCGGCGTGGGGTGGAACATTTTCCATCCCATCCGAATGCAGTCAAAAAGGGGTTGAAATATTGCACAATAAAAGCCATTCATTATATCTGTCTCCTCTGCCTTCCAAAAACAGAGCTGCCTGACCAGCCCTGAGTCGGGGCAGGGGGCAGGAAGATGGGAGTCAAGGGGTCACTGGAAATAAACCAAGACTAACACCAGGTTTTTCAGGCCTGGCTTAGGGAATCTGTTCCATGCCCTCACTCCCACAGCACAGATTTTCCTGCTCCCCCCTCCCAAGCCCAGCTAAAGTAGTTAATTGCTTTGTTATGCACAATTTACAGGAGTTAATTACCAAACTAATACATTAGGCTGCTTGTCTCCCAGTCACGGGCCCAGCTCCAGCTCCTCCACAGGGGCACAGGGAAACCGGACTGTGTTTCCACCTAAAACTTTTGATTTTACTTCCTCACTTTAAACCATACTGAAGGAATACCCCAGTATTTTTAATTTATTTCCAGTGCTCACCTACCTGTTGGCAGCTTGCAAATGCAGTTTCTTCCCCTGCCTGTTTGTGCTCCTGGCTGTCGAAGCCATCCCTGCCATTTCCCCCTTTCTCCACCTCCCTGGCCACAGCCCCACCAAGCCTTTGCTGTTTGCTTCTCTGTTCAGCACTAAAGTCTCTCCAGGTCTAAGAGTGAGAGGATTCACAGTGAGGAGGAGGAGGAAGAGTCAAGCACAAACTTTCTAAATATTTCTGAACAACTGACCCAGACAAACCCACAGCAGTGACATTGCCAGGCAGCACTCGGGTGTTTCAGCATCTTCTATTGCTCATTAGTCAGGATAAAGTAGAAAAAAACCCAGCTGAAAATCAGATTTATTTACAATTCTTTTAAAGTTAAATAAATAAAAATGGCATGTACAGTTCTTGTTATTTTTTCCCCCTGCTTATCAGGTCAGGATGAGAAAACTTTTACTTCTTCAACTTTTATTAACTCATATGGGAGAAATTTGGTCATCTCATCCCCCCTTTTATAATTTATGCACAGCTTAATTAAGGCAAAATATTGGCATAAAAATTCCTGGGAAAAACATTAACAGTTTCCCTTGAAAACCTCCTGGAGAATTCAGGGATAAGGATTGTTCTTTGTACCTTGAGCAAAGTGAAGCAGAGACTTTTCCAGCTGTGAAATACCTGCCAGATATCCAGCTCTGAAAATCCATCACCACTGCACTTCACAGACGTGATGTGTAATTACTCTTACTTATTAACAACATCATAATTACACAGCAGCAAAACAATCAGCCCTTCCAGGCCCAGCCCTTGTCCTCCCTGCCAGTCAGAGCAGCAATTACGTGGGGAGCTGCTAAATGCAATTATTCACCAACCCACACCCAGGGCTGCCTTGTACCTGCTTGAAGTCATTTAAAGTCCACTCACATTAAAGTAGGGAAATACTTTTAAACACAAATTCATCTTTATAAAAGCCCTCCAAAGGGAGAAGAGCCTGGCTTTGGAGGAGGAACGGCGATGCCATGGATTTATTCAGATGCCACTGTAACACATGGTCTGAGCTGGAGCTCAGCACATAAAAACGGGAAAAAACCACTGGAATCTCCTTCGGGCAGAACTGGAAACCAGAAGCACCAACTGAAAGAGTCCTGACATCTCTCTGCTGTCACACACTTGATTTCATTTCCTATCCCCCACCATGGCCACTAAGGCAAGACACAACTCCAGAAAAGAGGGAAGCTGCTGGTCATTCTGAGGGAAATGTTGATTTGGGAGAATGGAATTACACTGCTGCTCCCACCCCCTGTGCGACAGCACAGGCACCAGGTGCAGCTCCCAGTTTCAGGAGCTGAGTGAGTTTTCAGTGAGTTCAGTGAGTTTTCAGGAGTTGAGTTTTCAGTGAGTTTTCAGGAGCTCAGTGAGTTTTCAGTGAGTTTTCAGTGAGTTTTCAGTGAGTTTTCAGTGAGTTAGTTTTCAGTGAGTTTTCAGTGAGTTTTGAGCGAGTTTTGAGCGAGTTTTGAGCGAGTTTTGAGCGAGTTTTGAGCGAGTTTTCAGGAGCTCAGTGAGTTTTCAGTGAGTTTTCAGTGAGTTTTCAGTGAGTGAGTTTTCAGTGAGTTTTCAGTGAGTTTTCAGTGAGTTTTCAGTGAGTTCTCAGTGAGTTCTCAGTGAGTTTTCAGTGAGTGAGTTTTCAGTGAGTTTTCAGTGAGTTTTCAGTGAGTTTTCAGTGAGTTTTCAGTGAGTTTTCAGTGAGTTCTCAGTGAGTTTTCAGTGAGTTTTCAGTGAGTTTTCAGTGAGTTTTCAGTGAGTTTTCAGGAGCTCAGTGAGTTCTCAGTGAGTTCTCAGTGAGTGAGTTTTCAGTGAGTTTTCAGTGAGTTCTCAGCGAGTTTTCAGTGAGTTTTCAGTGAGTGAGTTTTCAGTGAGTTTTCAGTGAGTTTTCAGCGAGTTTTCAGTGAGTGAGTTTTCAGTGAGTTTTCAGTGAGTTTTCAGGAGCTCCTGCTCCGAGGCAGAGCAGGCGCTCAGGTGAGCTCTGGGTGTTTGAAGCCCCCAGACGCTGCAGGGGCCCTGCCTGAGGAGCTGGCCCGGTTTGCAGCTGCCCCAGCACAGCCATGCCCCAGCTCCCTGCTCCACCACGGATTCCAGCCCAGGCCTGGGCTGCTCAGCAAGCCCCAGAGCAGCTCCTGCAAGCTCCACAATCAGAACACAGCCAGAGCCTCCAGAGGCCATCCTGGCCTATCCCCACCCCAGGAAGGATCATCTGTCATTCCTGACAGGTATTTGTTTAATCTGTTCCTGAAGGCTCCAGTGATGGAGATTCCACACTTCCCCAGGCCCTGGGTTCCCCTGCTTGGCCATCACTGCTGTGAGAACTTTCCCTTAATGTTTAACAGAGACCTTTCCCTCTGACTAAAACACATTTCTTGTCCTTTTCAGTGCAGATATGGAGAACAGATTATTGCCCCCCACCTCTGCACCTTCTGCACAGCTGAAGACTTGTTCAAATCCTCTCCAGATTAAGCAAATAAAGCATTTTGAGGATAAATTCTATCCAAAGAAGGACAAAAGGAACTAAAAAGCACCATAAAGAAGTAGACATCTCTTGGAAAGAACTGCAACCTCTTCCTTTCCTGTAGGTTTCCTCACCCTGCCACTGCCCTCAGGCATCCACAAATGATCCCTACCAACCCTTTCCCACCCAGCTGTGCCAGGAGGAAAATCCAAGCTTTGTTCTCCTCTCCTTGCCCTTGTTCTCCTGGTCCCACCTCAGGTGCACCTGGGGAGGCTCTCAGGGAGCCTTGAGAGCTCCCTGTGCTCAGGGCAGCCTCGGGATTAACCCCTCCTGTATCAAACACATGAATTTATTGTCTTGTATCAAACACATGAATTTATTGTCTTGTATCAAACACATGAATTCATTGTCTCTTCCTCCAGAACAACTCTTTGGTCTCAAGAGTGCCTGATATTCAGGATGTGACAGCCCCAGTGTCACCCAGGGCTGGATTTGGTACCTAAAGGCTGCACAGACACCCAGAGAGCTCAAGTACAACTTGAATCTGTTTAA
The DNA here is from genome assembly GCF_037042795.1 of Molothrus aeneus. Classification (NCBI taxonomy): domain Eukaryota; kingdom Metazoa; phylum Chordata; class Aves; order Passeriformes; family Icteridae; genus Molothrus; species Molothrus aeneus. The sequence continues at coordinate 4,627,347 of NC_089674.1, read as the reverse complement.
GCACAAAGTGATTTCCAGATGGAACTCACACCTGATTCCAGATCATCATCATTTCACTTTCCCAGTTTAATTCCAGTGCACAGCTCAGTTGCTGCTTTGTTTTGAACAGTAAAAGGAGCTATTTTTACTAATTTTCTTCTTTTAAGCTCTACATTATAAGCTCAGCCAGCCTCTCAGGTTTTGTCCATGTTCTTTTCCAGGTCCCTTCCAGCAGAAAGCTCAGCCCAGGCTGCCCTCTCCTGGCAGCCAAGCACAGCATCCAGCCCAGAACTCTCCAGTCTGCTTCCAAACCCAACCCCAAAGCAAATCCCCAAGCCAAACATTAAGGCAACTGTTTTTGGAGGGATTTAAGACATGGAGATGTGGCACTTGGGGCCGTGGTTTATGGGCCACAGGGCAGTGCTGGACTCTGATCTTAAAGCTCTTTTCCAACCCCAATGATTCTGTAACTCAAACAGCTTCAACAGTGGAGTTTCTTTTAAGTTGCTTTAGGAATTCTTGTCTTGGGAGAAAGAGGCATAAAAATCCAACTGCTCTGCTTTCTTTCAAGCTCTATAAAAGCAGCCAAGTACATAAAGGATTTCATCCCACATCACTCATGGGAAAACCCAGGCCACAGCAGGGACTGTTGGACACAAAGGCATTTCCTCCAGGCTGGCACGGGCATCCTCTGGGCTGGGACAGCCCAGGATGAAAAATGAGAGCAGCAGCAAAGCCTGGAGCAGAGCACCTGCAGTCCTCACTCTTGACTCCGTTGTCCCAAGCAGAAAAGGGCAAACAGGGGATGGGCTCAGGACACACACACGGGGCTGGGAAGGGCTGGAAGTGAAGCCCAGCCTTGCTGGTGAGGAGTGCTTCTCTGCCCTCAGCCAAGTTCATTTGTTACATGGATTTCATACAAATAAGCACCTAACAGCTTTTTTTCCTTGAATGACCACCCTTTACATCAGAGAATTGTTCATGAACTCTAACACTGAATCTCATTCTAAGGAACTCCACCTCTGCTCATGCCCAAAGCCTCTTCAGAAGATAGAAACAGGTTCCCCACTTCTTGAAAGGGAAGAGCAGGAAGTGATTCCTTTATTCATTGCAGACAATCTCTTTTGAGTCTATTTTTGCAATCTAGAATAAAATATATGCAGATTTCAACAGCAATTTCTAGGGAATGGTCACACACATGGGAAACAAAGCCTTGGAGCAACTGTAGCTGGAAGGACACATTGGACTCTGGTTCAACTGCTAAAGACAAACCCACATTTATTAGGGAGAAGAATTTTTTAATTCTCTTCATTACCTGCCATAACTGTACCAGACCAATGCTCTGAGCCAGTCTGCCACACAGTTCAGGTCTTCAAGCATTTTAGACATCAAGACAAGGAAAATGAGTTCTAAGTTACCCAGAAAATGAATAAGAAAATAAGTGAGGAAATACAAGTGGGAAAGAGAAGAAAACTGCACTTGAGAGACAACACAAGGCTCTAAGAAGCACCTTCACTTCAGAAAATCAGAGATGCCTGAAACATCTTTCAATCTTAGCTCAAGAGTTTCTGCTGCTTTCAAGTGTTTTTGGTCACTCCTGTCCTTCCCACACACACAATTTGTGCTTCTCCTTCTCTGGGTGGGAGCCCAGGATGTTTCTCGAGCTGTGGCTTCACAGAGGCTTCTCCTCCTCCACCTCCTGCCAGGACCTGCAGCGAGGGGAGCAGAGGCCTCATTCTCCTTCCCTGGGGCTGGGAAGGGGGGGAGGTTGTGTTCCCTGGGGTGAATATTCTCAGACCCTGCCAGGATGGATGTGCTGCTGCTCCTCCCGGCGTTGGCAGCAGCGGGGAGGGGAGGCTCCCTGGGAATCTCGCAGGGAAGCTGAACCCAGGCGAGGCCCCTGCTGGCTGCGTCCTTGCTCAGCCTCATGCTGCGCCTCACCCTGAGCTCGGCGCTGGCCCTGCTCCGCCTCCTGCCGGCCTGCAGGGGCCCCTCCCTGGCCTGGGGCGCTGAGAACACTTCATCCACGTTGTAAGAGCAAACTGCAAGATCAGCCCCAGTTATTTCCCAGTTCTCAACAGGAGGGAAGTAGAAGGCACTGCTGCTGCTTCTTCTCCTCCTTGCTGGATCACGTCTGCCAGAGTCCTTGGGAGGACACCTGCCTCTCTGGGCACCCTCCTGTTGTTCCAGAATTTCCAGCCCAGCTGAGAGATTTCCTTGTAATTCTTCCTTTTCTATCAAGGAACTGCTTTCTTCTGCTTCTTTTTCACATGGAGTCTCTTTGCCTTGCTGGAAATAATCAGATGTATCAAAATCACCTTCTGCATCTGGCACAGCGTTTGAAAACTGGGGAGAGAAAATCAAAAAAATTGATTTTTTTAAAATATAGGCAAAAGGTAACCCATAAAAACTGGTTTCAAACAGCTGAACTGGCTACTGTTCTCCTTACCACGTGACTCTCCAAATCCCAACCCCTGACAGGGAATCCTGCAGGCTGGGTTCTCTTTCAGTGGGAGGCCAAGCTTAGGTTGCTTGGGAAGCAGAGAATGCTGGAATGGCCAGGGATGGAAGAGACCTAAAGATCATCCCATTCCAGGCCTGCCACGGGCCCAGGCTGCTGAGAGGCTCAGCTGAGGAGTTCGGAGTGCCCAGCCCCTCCTTCCAGGGATGGAGGTTCATGGCCTGCAGCCTGCCTGTCCCAGTTTCATCACTCCCAGGGCTTCCCCCCCTGAGCCCCCTGAGCCCAGCAGTTACCTCAGGAGCAGAGTCCAGGCTCCCTGGCACCTCAGAGTCTCCAGGCCCAGAGCTGGGGGCTGCTGCCTCCTCCAGGAGCCCAGGGCTTGGGCACAGAGCAGCTGCCCAGAGCCCCTGCCCACGCATCCTTCCAGCCAGGGGCTCCTGGGCAGTGTTCCTGCACCTGGGATCACCCACACCTGCACCCTCTGCACAAGAGAAACACGGGGTTCATTGACTGAATGCACAACATCTTCATGTGTTACAAGAAAACTTCATGGTATCCTTACTTATTATACTTATTTAGCTATATAAAAATAACCTTCTGAACAACATCCCACATAAACAGTGGAGAACAAACCCAACAGAAAACCAGCCTTGCTGGTGAGGAGTGCTTCTCTGCCCTCAGCCAAGTTCATTTGTTAGATGGATTTCATACAAATAAGCACCTAACAGCTTTTTTTCCTTGAATGACCACCCTTTACATCAGAGAATTGTTCATGAACTCTAACACTGAATCTCATTCTAAGGAACTCCACCTCTGCTCATGCCCAAAGCCTCTTCAGAAGATAGAAACAGGCTCCCCACTTCTTGAAAGGGAAGAGCAGGAAGTGATTCCTTTATTCATTGCAGACAATCTCTTTTGAGTCTATTTTTGCCATCTAAGAAAGCTCTGCATGTTCCTTCACTCTTCATGCCCAGCTCAGCAGCTTAAACACTATGAAAACAGCAGTGCCCAAAGTGAAGAGGTGGAGTTTTGGTCAGATTTACCCTGGAGTCCAACAGGAACTGAATTTATCAGCTGGACATCATTAATTTATTAGATCCTCCATACTCTGCTATTACAGAAGCAATTAAAAGGAAAAATATTTTTTGTATAACTGTTGAGGAACAGAAAGAACAAAACAAAACTAAACCCAAATTACCTGTAGGAAGTGCATCTGCCTTTGGTGAGTTTGGAGAGGACATAGAAGAGAAAACCTCTGGGATTTCAGGGATAGGGCTAAGAAGGGGTTTCTTAGAAGCCATTTCTCTTTCCCCATACAAAGATTTCTTGACTTTTTTCTTTCTTCTTTTCCCACAGCTTGGGCGGGTTTTTCTCTGAAAAGATTGAGAAGGAGAATAAAGCACAGAGAAATTTTAATCATCCTCTACAATATTTTTCAGTAAGTGACCCCATTACTGGATTTTGATGGATGACAACTGTTTCCCCTAAAAGGAAGATTCCACTTCCTCTGCCAGCTACCAACTAATCTGGACACTCATAAGCAACAAATAATTCCTTTTCTACCATGTCTCTGCAAGAACTTGCTAAGGGAAGAAGCACAAAGTCATTTGTTGGCCCTCAAGTCTGAAAAGTGACACACAAACACCTATCCCCAAGAAGATCCTTTTGGCCCTACAAGAATTCAAGCCCTCAAGTCAGCAAGGAAAAGAGATGGGGCAGGGAATGCAGGAAAACAAGATGGGGATGAAGAAGAAAATATTGGCAGCAACAGGAAGATCAAAATAATCCTGTAGGACACAAGGAGAGAGAAATAAATCAAAATCAAAGCAGAATTCAGCAACTGCACTCACCTGGGTCTTCTTGGGAGCAGCCGTGGTTGGATTCCTCTGTCTCTGAACCTTGCTCCTTCCTGGGTTTTTAGTGTCTTTGTCCTTCTCAGGGTTTGTGGCTCCTGAGCTGCTCCCATCGGGGTCCTGTGCCACGGCCCTGCACTGCTGAGGAACAGCATTTGGGGTCTGGGGGGCACCTGCTGCTCAGGGAACCCCCGGAGGCCAACAGGCACAAGAACCAAATGGAATTCAGCCCTTCTCACCTCATTAGAGGCTGGCAAAACTGGGAATTGAATTAAATATTACAGCCTCATTTCCCACTGTACAATCCAGTCCTGTTTGTATTATAATGGAAATACAGCAATTTTTATCTTCAGTTATTTAGGAAATTATTTGTATCTTTTTTGTATATTCCTGTATTTGTTGCCTTCCCCTCCCACCAGAGCTGTCCAACACTGCAGTCTGACACCACTTCTTGTACAATCCATTCTGTGCCTTGAAATTCCAGCAACCAAAACATTTTGTAAGATTATTTGGAAAAGCTCCTGGAAAATTCAATAGAAATTGTCAATTTAAGTATCAGGCTGCATTTTTAATAACTGGAAAATCACTTCCACTGAAAAATCTCATTTCCTCAAGGCACTAACAGGAGGTATTTCCATATACCTGGATATAGATAATCCTCATAGCTGAGGCTGGAAAAACTTTTTTAAGCATCAAGAGGGATAAAAGAACAATTCTGCCTGAAGAAGTTCAAATAAACAAAATAAATTTTATCACCAAGGAAACTCACCTTCCTCTTAGTAGAGGAACAAGTTGTTACCACATCAGGTTTGTCAGTCTCTGCTACTATAAATGAAAAACAAAAGGATTTTTAGTCAGGTTCAATGCAAGTTAATCACAGTTTGAGGAAATTATCTACATTATTTCTGATACTGTGCACTTCAGCCATTTTAGTCTTGAGAAGAAACTTAAACTTGAGAACTATCAAACATGGCAAGATAAAAATTTCTACTTGCTCTACAAAATAGAGGAAGACTCAGCTTGGGAGGATTTGGTAACAATAATTAGAACATCCAAAGCTTTCACAGATGAATATGCACAACCCACTTTCAATTCTTTTGTTGTTGGGTTGCTGTTTAAAAGTCTTCAAAATTACAGTATCAGAATCAAGATTCTAAAAAAAAAAATTCCTTTAAGCAGTAAAATTTTCACAGAATATATCCCAAGTTGAAATAAGATCCAGTTAACCTTAAGCTCAGGTAAACACTGCAAGGAGCTTCAGAAGAAAACCTTCCATTTAAATGCTAGCATTCAAGTTTTAGCACAGTTGAAATATATCCCGTGTATTTAAAAAATACAAACAGAAAAAGAAACCAAAACCCTCAACTTTCAGTTTTCAGGTATAAAAAGATTCATTATCTACTGATAAAAACACAAGTTGGGGTTACCTTCTGCAATTTCAACAGGTGAAGGGGCTTCTGCAGGGGCTTCTGAACCTTCCAGGAATTCTGGGAGAGGCTCAACACCTTCCTTCAAACAGAAAATGACATTTCTTAGCAATAAATTACAGCAAATATTTGATGGACCTTGCCCATCAGTGTTTGTAGACAAAGTGGTTTTATTTTGTTTCCTTAAAGAAAACATCTTTGCTCTGTGTGGCAAAAAGAAACACAGCAGCAAAATATAAGAAAAAGTGAAGGGGAAAACATTTCAAGGTTCAGAAACCTCCTAAAACAGCTCTCCAGGCCAAAGTGCTGCTCAGAATTCCTAAAAACTCAATTCTCAGGCAGAGTTTAACTCCAAGAACTCCAACTTAACTTTGCTTTTACATTTCAGCGATTTCCTCACAAAACCCAGCAGGAATGAACCAAGGACTGACCCCTGCCAGGGAACAGAGAGCAAGCAGCTCACCTCATCCCAGCCAAGGTCCAGATCCAGCAGGGGCAGAGGCTCCGTGGAGAGGCCTGGCCTTGCCCAGGGGCTCTGGCCCTGGGCACACCCTGGGGAGGCTCCTCTGCGCAAGGGGCTGTTGGCTGGAAGGCGCTGGTCGAAGATCTCGGGGCTCAGAACTTCCCCAAAAGTCACTTTTTTCTTCTTTGGTGTTTTGGAGCTCTGACTGTCAGCTCTCTCTGTTGGAATAAAATGAAATAAACACTGAGTGAAGGGGAACTGGCACAGAGCAGAGGCTTTGCAAGAGATTTAAAGATTCTCCTAGAAATCACCACCCAAACCACCACCTTCACCTGTGAGGCCAGCCAGGATTGCCACTCTGGGTTTATTAAACAATCAAGGAAGAAACAGACTGAAAACGAGTACCTGTCACCCAAGTTTCAGGTGAAAAGTGCAAGGGTCCCTCAAAAATCAGGGATTCTGTTGAGGTGCTCAAAGCTTTCTGAAGTTTTGGGGTGTTGCAGTGGTTTCCTGTCTCACCTATCCCATCCCCCTCAGGTGTGCCAACCTTTCCCCCTCCCCCTTTGCCCTCCTGCCTAAGAGCTGTCCATCGATCTTTACATTCCAGCAGGGCGTCGTGTGCTTGGCAGAGGTTCAAAAGATGCCCCCAGCTCCGGGCTCATTGGCCTGTGCATCCCTTGAGCCTTCCCCTGCTCACACCTGGTTGCCCTCCCCTGTCCCTCCCCTGTCCCCGGGGCCTAAAAGGGCACAGACCACACGGTCAGGGTGTCTGGCTGGAGCTGTTACCACGTTCCACCACAGGTAAACTGAGTTCCTGCTTTGCCTGGATTTGTTCTGGGTGCCCAGCTGCAGCACCCAGCCAGCCAAAGGCATCTCTGGGGTGAAAACACCACAGCTGCTGCCTTTGGCCCAGCTGCGATGCCAGACGAAGCCAGGCAGGACACGCCCGAAACATTTGGGGACCAATATTTAATATTGGGGTTGGATTATTTTTTTGGATAGACATTCCTTTCCTTGGCAATCTTGTTTTCCATGTCATCAGGAGGATGCCACAAGGAGGTCATTCAGTGGTGATTAATACCAATAACCAGACTTAGCAAAGAGGCAAAAACCTGATCACCCCAATATTTTACTTAAAAATAAAATAATAAAAAAAAAGAAAACCAAGCAATTTTTTTTTCTTAGAAAGGGGAATCTGACCTGTTTGCAATGTTTCAGAGGCTTTTACACAATTGGAGACTGCAGCAGATTCATCTCCTCCTCCATCACTGGCACTGTTGAAGTATTCCTGTCAAATTTAAGAGATACAGTTCAATAAAAATTAATTAAAATATTGTCCTCTAAGCAGCATTTAATAATCAGTCCTTTTGTTTAACCAAACCTCCTTGTTTGCTGCATGAATAAAACTCAAAAACATTCATTTCATGGAATCATGGAATGGCTCAGGTGGGAAGGGAGCTTAAAATGATCCAGTGCCACCCCTGCCATGGGCAGGGACACCTCCCACTACCCCAGGGCTCTCCAAGCTCTGTCCAGCCTGGCCAGGGACACTTCCAGGGACCCAAGGGCAGCCAGAGCTGCTCTGGGAATTGCATCCCCCAGCCCACCCTCGCAGGGAACAATTCCTTCCCAAGCTCCCACCTAGCCCTGCCCTCTGAAGCCATTCCTGGCACCCCAGACCTTTGTCAAGGCTCTGCTTTTCCTGACACCCCTCCAGGTGCTGAAGGTGCAATTGGGTCACCCCTGATCCTCTCTCTCCCAACATGGGAGCTCCAAGCAAAGCTCCAAGATGACCAAGAAGCATTAAATAAATCATTTCCAAATCATTTCCAAACCATTCCCAAGGCACAGCAATCAAAGCACCTGGAAGCTCCTCCTTTGTGCAAGCACTGAGTGGTGAGCCCTGGGGCTGCCCAGGAGCTCCTTGGCTGGGGTTTTCTTCAGGATGGATCTCAGCAGGGAGCTGCTCTGGCACAGGTCAGTGCTGGGAGTGCTCAGTGCCAGGCTCTGATCTTCCACAGCCCCAGCCTTCCTCGTGCTGAGGGCTGACACAGCATCTCCAGGGCCACTGGGCCCACACCCGGCCACTGCAGAGCAAGCACACAGCTGGGACACTGAGGTGGTGGAGGAAAAATGACAGAACTTTAGTCCTGAAAGCATCAGTAGAAAAGCACACACATCTCCAAGAGCCTGTGCAGAAACACCCCACAAACATCCAGTCTGGAAATTGTGGCTCTTTTTGTGCCACATGTACATTTGCTATTTTCAGAAATGGATAAAACATACTAAAAAGGAGCACTACATGAATGAAAAGTTCCATCAGGTTTCTACTGCCTTCTAAATTGTGGACAAGGTGACAAATGTCAGCTGAAACATTTCCTGACCAATATTTTTATTTCCTGATCAGAGTTTAACAAAGATTGTAACAGTGCTGAATCCTCTTACCATGGTCTCTTTCCAGGCTCTCTCCAGTTACAGCAGGGTCCAAGGATTTAAGAGGAATTTGCTGCTCACAAACCCATTCCTAAAGAAACAGTCACAGGATTTTTACAACAGCACAAATTATGGAGGGTTTAATCCCACAGACAAGGATTTCAGAGTTTTCCCCATCATCCACTATTTCAGCTGAATTTCTTTTCCCCAAGCACCCAGGGAAATGCTTAGAAAATGCTTCAATAATTAAATGCTTAGCAAATGAAGAAATTGTCTATTTTAACACCTAGCTGAGAGGTTTGTCCCCAGTTCAAGGCACCTTTGCAGCAGCAGGCCCAGTGACAGTCCCAGCTCCTTGTGGGGACAAGATGCTGCAGATCCTGAGCTCACTCCTGCTGCTCTTGGTCCCATTTTCTCTTACATTTTCTTTCCAAGCAGCTCCTTTGTTGCCCAGTATGAACTTTTCACTCCACTGCTCCAGGTCTGGCTCTTTTTTAAAAGGTGCTTTGTTCTGAGCTGCATCAATTAAAAATAAAACAGAACCCAAACAAATCACAAAGACAAACTTCAGGTTTTTCAAAGAATTCTCTTTTTTGTGTTTCTCCATCAAGAGGTGCAAAAAGTCAGGAAATGTTCCAGGCAGGGAGAAGAACACATTTTTAGATCTACTTTGAAAATAACATTACCAACCTTCAAAACAAAATAAATGATTCTTTTCATATAAATGTTATTAAGGTCAGCAATAACAGAAGTCAAATGAAAACCATTGTTTCACAGAAAAAAGTGCAAAAACATTAATGCTCAGTGAGAAATCCATCAAAGAGTGCAAATCTAGGAACTAAAACTGAGGCCAGAGACCCAAAAATAGGAGTTTTCAGAGAAACCACTACTCAGGGTGCATGAAGATGATTTCAACAAACCTCAGACCAAGCACAGACACCTGGGCCAAGCCTAATAAAGGAAGATGATTTTGTTTTACAAGAAGCATTCCTAGTTCCACGCTTTCAGCCTAAGGGAAGAGCTGAGATTTTGGGTAAATCACTGACCAGGATGTTTAATCAACTTACAGGAACCTCCTTCCTGGGAGGGGAGCCCAGGCTCCCCCTCAGCTTCTTGCAGGGATTCAAAGGAGGCTTGGAAAATGTTGATCTTGTCCTTCAGCGACCTCACACTTGCAGGTTTAAAAGGACTGATCTGCCAAAACAAAATGAATCCCATCAGGCATTTCACTGCAGCTTTTGTGTTTTGTGATTGCACTTGGACATAAAATACAAAGGATCTGGCATTTAATCTGCAATTATATCTGTACAGGAAAAAAAAAAAAAAAGAAAAAAGGAACTTTACCCAGAAATCTGGTACATTTTATTGCATTTAATCTGTTCCTCTAGTCTGGAATTTTCTTTCTGATAGCCCAGGATAGTTCAAGTTCTGAACAAATCTGATTAACCAAGTTCTGAACAAATCTGATTAACCAAATCACTCACGCTTGAAATTGCCTTCACTTGGAACCAGCAACACTTTCATTACCCAAAAACCAAACACAAAGTAACAAAAATTAAAATTTATCAGCATGCTCAACACGGAGAAGGGATTCCAGCCTCTACACAGTGGAAACAAAACCTGCAACATCCCCTTGTCCTGAAGTCAGCGACCAAGGACAGCAGCAAATTCATCCATGGCTGTCCCTTTGCTGGACTCCTCCCAGGACTCAGCTCCCCTTCTCCCAGCTCAAGGTGGCTCCTGCAGGGAAGGGAAGGTCCCAGCAGGTGTTGGGGAGACTCTGACCTGGGTGAAAGCTCCTTTGTGCCTGCTGCTCCTCTGCTGCGCCAGGTACCGGATCAGGGTGTTGTTTTCTGGGGATCCCCTCAATCCAATGGTCGATCTTCTCCTCAATTTTAGTGAAGTTGGGGAAGTCCCTGAAAAGGGGACACGAGGAGAGGTTAAAAAGAAAAACAAAGCCCAAAACCACAGAAATGTTTTGTAATACCTAAAGTTTTCAAATGGTAATTGTTTATCTTTTTAAAGGTTAATTAATGGTACTTTTTCTGATCCAAAATTACCTAAAGCTTTCAAATGGTAATTGTTTATCTTTTTTAAGGTTAATTAATGGTACTTCTTCTGATCCAAAATTACCTAAAGTTTTCAAATGGTAATTGTTTATCTTTTTTAAGGTTGATTAATGGTACTTTTTCTGATCCAAAATGACCTGCTCAGCCCAAGAAGCCTCCCTGAGCACATCAAACAACCACAAACCAAGTCTGCCTCTCAGCTGTTCAATTGTTTGTTAGTGTTTACCAACACTTGCAGAATTTGTCTTGCAATTCCTTGTGAAACTCAAGGCCCTTCATTGGCTGAAGCCAGATGAACAGGGAGCCTTTCCCTGAGCAGGATGGAACCTGTGCAGTTAAATGGAGCCTTATCCTGTGTCTGGGATGTCCTGGGAAGATGCTGCAGCAAGAACCCCTCAGAGAGTGCTCCTGGGCACATCCCAACTCTGCTCTGCCCTGAACTGGAGCCTTTGGAAGGAGCTTGGACTAAAGGAGCTGGAGGAGCCCCTCTGGGAAGGACACAAGCCATTTGTCACCCCAGCCTCACCCGTGGCTCGTGTTCCCAGACTCTCCTGAGCGCTGCCACACTCAGCACTTGTGACAGCAGCAATGCCAACGGGCCTTTTCCTCTGCTCAGAGAGTCCAAGTTCAGGTTCTCCCTCCACTGTGTCCCTCTCAGGGGTGGAGAAGTCATTTCCCAAGGGACCAGCTGGGCTGCTGGACAAATCCTCCCCGGTGGGCAAGGGGGGCTCAGTGAGGAGCACATCCCCCCTGAGCTGCCAGCCCCCAGCAGCCCCCTGGGGGACACACAGATTCTCCTCGGGGCCTTTGGGGCACTTCAGGGCACGTTTTGGCGACCGTGTCTGGGTCCCATCAGTGAAATTCTCCTTCTTGGATGGTCTGATGGCCTTGGATTTGGTCACTTTGCAGCTCTGGGCTCTTGACAGAGGGAAAGAGGCCTCTTCCTTCTGTTCATTTTCTTTAACTTTCAGGGGAGTTTTAGATCCTCTGAACATTGTTTGGGATTTATTTGAAGAAACATCCACTCAGCCTTTGCTGCTGTAATTACAGATTCCTATTAAAAAGAAAAAAAAAACAAACCTTATTACTTGCTAAGAGCAAGAGCTCACTACACGCTCAAGCTTCTCCCAAATCCACATTTTTTCCTGGATAAGGTGTTTAATAGTGGGGTGGGAAGGGAAATTGATCCCCAAAAACCTGCAGGGAAAGGACACAAGGGGCAGGGACCAGAAAGAAAAACACAGAGCAATAAAAACTTGCATTATAAACATGCACAGGAGTGGCTCAGGGTGTTATAAACAAAAATCCGCCATTTTTTTGTGAGAACAAGGTTACAAAACCCAGTCAGACCAGTGTTGCTGCTAAAGTGCTACCTGTTTGTCATGATAATCACAAGTCGTTGAAGTTAATGGCTCTTTTTGGGTCAGTAAAGGCCCTGGCTAGGGCTCAGTTAATGGCTCTTCTTCCCAGACAGCGAGGGGAAAGGACGAGACTTGGGGACCAGCACGCCATGGAAGTGTCAAACTTACCGAAAAGACCCCAAAAACAAGGAGTCAATGCAGAATTAAGAAATTAGAGTGATGCCTGGACGTGAGGAACTGAATACTGAGCCTGCAGAGATGCTGAAAACCTTTACTGCCCCTCGCCCTGAGCAAAAATCATCTTAAACCGAGGCCAGGAGCTAGAAAGGGGTGGAGAGGCGAGATCGGGGTCACGGCCAAAGCTCCGAGGATTGGACCCCCAGCTCTGCCCCTCGGGGACAAAGCTGCGCACATGCCCCTCCTCCGAGTCACCCTGGGAGCTTCCCAGTCTTGAGCTGCTCACTCTTAATAAAGGCATTAAAAGGAGATAAAGTCTCCTGCCCTGTTTATCTCAAAGGTAAGGAGCCACAAGGCTGTGATGTCACAATAATATAAAAGTATATAAAACACAATACACAAACAACTTCACAATAATATAAAAGTATATAAAACACAATAATCACCATCACACTGTGGCTGTTTTGCTCCAAGAGTTACAATAAATATCAGCAGTTTAATGCTACTTTTAATCACACTAATTAGCAGAAAGAGAATACAAAAGGAAAGAAATTAGAAAGATACAAATACATTGGAAAGAAATCAGAAGAACCACTAGTAATATATATGTTTTTTAACTACCACTAGCTTTTAAGTAGAAATTTTAAAAAGTTAGCTTTTTTTGCAGTTAGTTTCTTAAGTTAATGATGTACAACTCAATAACTCTGAAACTTCGCTTCTGCAAACACGCGCACTTTTAGAAACAAAAATACCTAAATTAACCCGCTTTACAACGCCTGGGCAATCTTTTTCTTTCTTATTTTTTCTTTTTCTGCTCTCAGGCCCAGCGGAGGCCGATGGCTTCAGCCACAGCCACCAGCCGAGGGGGGAGAAACTCCCAACGCGGGGATCCTGGCTCTGTACCGCCGCCTGGGCACTCGCACCCCGCAATCCCGGAGCGCACCCCGGGTACCCCCGGTACTCTCCCGGTACCTCCCGGCCGCCCCGAGCGCCGCCCGCTGCAGTCCCCGCCGAGCCGCCCTCACCTGGACCCCGCGCCGGGCCCGCCTCACGCTTTCAAACCGCGCCACGCCCCTGCGGATCCCTCCGCGCCCCCGCCCCTTCCCCACCCTCAGCGCCCGCCGCAGCCGCCCCGGTGCCAGCGGCACCGCAGGGAGGGAGGATCATGGGGGCGACCCCTCACCGGCGCTGTGCCCCGGGGTTCCGCGGGGCTGGGCGGGGACGGGGGGACTCTTTGAGTCGGCGGAGAGATCGCGGCCGTTGGGCCGCAGCACCGCTTGGGTACGGGAGAAAAAATAAAATGATTAAATGAATTCATTCAACGGCCCGCGCGCACGTGATGGGCGACAACCAATCACAGAGGGAGTATGCAAATATGGACGCTTCTTCTGTTCGCGATTGGCTGCCGTCCCGGCTTTGGCCCGCCCCCTCACTGCCCATTGGGCAGATACGCGGCGCAGCGCGGCGCTGATTGGTCGTGGGGCCTGCCCTTCAGCGCCCGCCCCTTCCGGGTGTCGGCGCGGCGGCGGGCGCAGCATGAGGCGGGTGACGCTGTTCGTCAACGGCAGCGCCCGCAACGGGAAGGTGAGGCCGGGCCGGGGCCGGAGCTGCTCCCGCGGGGCCCTGCCCGCCCACCCGCAGCTCCCGGGGCACCGGGCCGGGCCCGCGCCGAGCCGGCGGGAACGGGGCGCGGGGTCCCCCTCAGTGCCCGTGGAGGGAATCGCGACAGGCGGGATCTGTCGCGGGGGAGGCGCTCGGTGCCCTGAGGGAGTCGCGTCCGGCCCCTCGTGTCAGGCACCGCTGTGGGATGAGGGCTCTGGGGAGACACGGACCCTGCGTGCGGGTACCCTGGGAATAATCGCATTTAATTGTTTAAAACCTCGCTAAAATCGCGTCAGGACTGAAAATAGTGATTTTTAGGCCCAACAGTGCTTGTCCAGCAGAGGAAAAGGCCCTGGGATGCAGTTCCACAGAGAAACCATGATCTTGATGTTTTCATCCACATTCTCAGTGTAGATGTTGACGTGACTGTGCTTTAATGTGTATTAATTATTAATTCCATTAATTCTGCCCATGGTCCCGCTATCTCCAGCCGGGCCTGGAGTGCAGGGGTTCATGTGACTCATTTCAGCCTTGCAGTTCTGCTAAATTGTGTCTGTGGTCCTGATTTTCCATGCACATCCTGAGTGCAGACAGCTCATGCCTCTGTCCTCTAATCCTTGGTTTTAAGGAGGGGAGTACATTTGGGAGAGGCTTGGAACAGAACAAGTAGCAATATTTCTTTAGAGAAATAAACTACTGAATTATATTCCTACAGCACCAACGTTTATTCCCTCCCTGCTGTTGCAGTGAGGTTTGGTGGGAGCTGTGCACGTCACCCTGGTTTTTCTTTCCCTTCTTTCCTGGTCGAGATCCAAATGGATTTTGCTCCTCCTGAGAGCCCTGATAAATCTGAAGTGGCAGAACTTTTGGAGCACAGTTTCCTGGGTTTGTTTTTATTCTCAGCCTCCTCTTCTCTCCTCCCCAGGTCGTGGCTGTGTATGGGACTCTCTCAGATTTGCTCTCTGTGGCCAGCAACAAGCTTGGGATCAAAGCCACCAGCGTTTACAACGGGAAAGGGGGGCTCATTGATGATATTGCTTTGATTAGGTGAGGATCAGCCAGGAAAAGGCAAATCAGGGCTGTGGATTAAGGGACTAACCTGTTAATCCTCCTTAATCCATACCCAGTGCTTTCCCCAAAACCAGATGTGATCATTTCCAACCAGGATGCCCAAAGGTCCTTTTGTGTCTTTTTAACTTCAAACCTTTTATTGATTCAGAACTTGATCCAAGCTGTGTCTGAGGCCTTCTCACCTCCTCCTGTGTTGATTCCAGGGCAATGTTTGTGCCATGAAATCCCCACTATTCCAGTCAGCCCTGCAATGGGGGTTTTCTATAAGGGAGACAGATTCTGGCAGTACTTTGACTTCACAGAGTAGCCCCAGAGTGGGGGGAAAAGCAGCTATTTTGTAAGAATTTATTGATTACACAAGTGGTCCCTACCTGGCTGCTGCAGATAAAATCTCTAGTGAAGTCAGTCATTCCAATCCAGTAGAACCTGCAAAATACAGATAAAAATCAGAAGTTCCAGCTAATGGCCACTGGTCATAATTAACCTGAAAGAATCAGGAGAGGTTCCACTGTCAATTAGATGAACAGTAAATTATGATTAACCTTCTTTTTCTCTTCCCTCTGTCTCAGGGATGATGATGTTTTGTTTGTCTGTGAAGGGGAGCCCTTCATTGGTGAGTCTCTAATTCTTATCTTTAACCTTTTATTTAATAGAGTTTCTTTTGCTCTCATATAAACTTAAGATTTTATTTTGTGGTGTTTTCAGAAGATACCTCTTTGTAATTAAAGAATATTAACAATTTTTCCAGTAATTACTTCCTTGATTCTCTGCAGATCCTCAGACTGATGGGAGAGCTCAGGAGGAGCTGACAGGGTCCCACACAGACTGGCTGACTCTCAATGTGGGAGGCAGATATTTCACCACCACCCGGTAAAAATGGTCTTCAAAAACTTCCAAAACTTCCTTTCAATAGAGCAAAATACCTTAAAAATGTATTAAAAAATTTACCTTAAAAAGTAACTTACTGTGAAGCAGGAGGTCTTTGACTCCTGCAGCTTTCTCTGTATTTTGTATTTGCCACCACAGTTTTGCAAGAAATTAATTCTTAAACATTTACAGATGAAAGAAAAGTAAAGTTGGGCTGCTTTTGTTTCCTAGGAGCACTTTGGTTAACAAAGAACCTGACAGTATGTTGGCACACATGTTCAAAGACAAAGGTGAGTATGTTGAGATGAACTTTGTTATTTTTAAGTAATAAATGAGCAAAGTAGGCAAAAGTCACTGTCAAGCTGAGGCTCTTGTTCATAAAG
Organism: Molothrus aeneus; assembly: GCF_037042795.1. Lineage (NCBI taxonomy): Eukaryota > Metazoa > Chordata > Aves > Passeriformes > Icteridae > Molothrus > Molothrus aeneus. The sequence goes on along the minus strand of NC_089674.1, from coordinate 4,611,201 downwards.
TAAAATATCCAGAGTATGTTAAAGTTCCAGAGCAGAACAGGGAATTATTTTTTAAAGCTTTATTTCTCTCTATCATCTCACCACCTAATGTTGATCATCTGTCTCACAAGCTGCAAACACAGCTCCCATCCATTGTCAGTAGTTTGGGTCCTTTGTTTGTTTATTTGATTTGAGGTTTCCATCTTGTTGCATCTTCCTCAGTTTTGTCAGCAGAACCAAAGAGCAAAGTGCACGAGGCACCCTTGGGGAGACACTCAGACTAAAATTTCAGTGCTGCTTTTGTCCTAGCCAGGATTCTTTTCTGTGTGGTACAAATTCAGTTATTCAGAGCAGGAACAAGTTCATTTTAAGCTGATTTTCCCCCCCACTCCTCTTTTCCTTCTTTCTCTCTCCGAACCACCCTTCCAAGTGGAATGTTTGCTATTCCAGTCCCCTTGGTAATAAAAAACTCTGAAAACTGAAGCAAATGCTCTTCTATTACTACATCAAAAGTAATTTTATATATATATATGTTGTGGAAACAGATGCTTGGGGGAATAAGCAAGATCCTAGAGGAGCTTTCCTCATTGACCGCAGTCCCGAGTATTTTGAGCCCATTTTGAACTATTTGCGTCACGGACAGCTCATTGTAAATGATGGCATTAATTTGCTAGGTAGGTATTACCTGTCTGACATCTCCTGAATTAATTATTCCTCCTTGGAATTAAAGCTTTGTGTGTAAATGATGGCATTAATTTGCTAGGTAGGTATTACCTGTCTGACATCTCCTGAATTAATTATTCCTCCTTGGATTTAAAGCTTTGCCCGTGGTGAAGCCAGGGGGAGCTTTGTGTGCTCATCCCTGTGGTTGGGAGTTTTCCTTTGGTGGATTTATTCTCAGAGTGCAGCTCCATGTGCTTTCTTTAATGAGGATAGGCTGATTATTTCTCTTTGGAGCATTAACAGTCCTTACTGGATTAATATCTGGAATTCTGGAGTTGATCTCTTTAACCTAATGCTGCTGTTGGAAATGTTGTGTCTGAGTTGTTTTTCCTTTTAGCTGCAAGCAAACTCTTTCTCTGTCCCCAGTTACATCCAGTAGAATGTGTGTGTGTTCTCCAGTAAGGGGAGAGGAGGATGCTGCTCTCTGGGTCAGCAGTTCCCTGGAATAACCAGCTCTGCTTTGTTTGCAGGGGTTCTGGAAGAAGCCAGGTTTTTTGGGATCGACTCCCTCATTGAACACCTGGAAGTTGCTATTAAGGTACCTTGCTGTGTGTGAGCCGGGTGCAGGTGCTGCTCTCGCAGGGGATGTGGAACTCGGAGCTGGCAGCTGTGACTCACAGCTGTCCCTGTTCCCCCTGTTCCCTGTCCCAGAACTCGCAGCCGGCCGAGGATCACTCTCCCATCTCTCGGAAGGAATTCGTCCGCTTCCTGCTGGCCACGCCCACCAAGTCCGAGCTGCGCTGCCAGGTGAGGGAGCTCAGCCTTTGTCTGTCGGCTCCGGCTGTCTGTCTGTCTGTCTCTGCCCCGACACGGGTAGGGTGGTTCTTGGGTGGCCCGCGTTTCAAAGGACGAGTCTGGACTCTTCAGCTTTTCAGTCTTCAGATTGTTTATTATTTCTTATCTACAGAATTTTCTGTCTGCCCAGCACAGGTCTGGTCTGCAAGGCAGCCAAGGGTACTCTGCCCACCCACGGGGCGGTCATGCCTTTTTATACTAAAATCTACGTACATGATATTTACTTTTATTTTCTAATACTTTTCACCCATGTTGGCAAGTGCACTTTCACCATAAACCAATCCCCAAGTGCCAACATCACCACAGGAGATGGAGGACAAGAAGAAAGAAGAAGGAGGAGACAGGCCCTGATCCCTCCATCTTGTCTCCATAACCCCCTGTACCAAAATCCTTAAAGTCTATATTTCACCCTATAAATGTGTCCCTTTTACACCCTTCACTCTAAAGTGATTCTCATGTCCTCAAACTGCTGTCACTTCTGTGGATGGATCAAAATCAAGCCACCAGACACTCCTGGCAACATTCCAGGGTTTCCGAGACCCCCAAGGGTTCTCCTGGCATCTCTGGACATCGGGAGCCATGTGCTGAGTTCCCACATTTGTCTTCCAGCAAAACTCCAGGAATTGTTTCCTGACACCTGCTCCAGCCCTGCCCTCTTACAGTTCAAAACCACAGCCTGTTTTAAGGAAATACCCAAACCCTGAGAGCTTTGCATTTACATGTCATGGTGTTATGTAATAGAGTAAATGATCCTGTGAGTGTTTATACAGCACCATGGAACAGTTTGGGGTGGAAGGGACCTTAAGGGTGATCTTGTTCCAATCTGCCATGGGCAGGGACACCTCCCACTGTCCCAGGCTGCTCCAGCCTGGCCTTGGATGCTTCCAGGGATCCAGGGGCAGCCTCAGCTGCTCTGGGAATTCCATCCCAGCCCCTCCCCACCCTCACAGGGAGGAATTTCTTCCCAATATCCCATCTAAACCTGATCTCCAAATCCCTTGCCCCTTGTCCTGGCATTCTCTGTCCATATAAAAGTCTCTCCCATCTTTTCCTCAGTCCCTTTAAGGTACTGGAAGTGTGTCAATACATTGTTTATCTGTATAGATTTATACACACAACACCCCAGGTGTGCTTCTTTTAATTCTTTTGTGTTCAGAGCTGCCCCTTCCCCTCTGTGACCGTTTTGGGGGTGTTCACTGGCTTTTGCAGGGCCTGAATTTCAGTGGAGCTGACCTTTCCCGCCTGGATCTTCGCTACATCAACTTCAAGATGGCCAACCTGAGCCGCTGCAACCTGGCCCACGCCAACCTGTGCTGTGCCAACCTGGAGAGAGCTGACCTCTCTGGATCCGTGCTGGATGTAAGGGTGCTGCAGCCTGGCCTGGCCTGGTCTCCAGAAACAGGAATTGGAACAAAAAAAGCAGTTTTCCAATGTTTTCTGTGACTGTTCCCCTTAGAGCACTCCCACACTTCTTCACAGTAATGGGGGGGTTGTGCTTTGGGGGGTTCAGTGCAGAATTTAAATCTGTGATTTAAATCTGATTTCTGGTATTTATCTTGACACCCTTGTGACTCACATCCTGTCTCTGCCAGTGTGCAAACCTGCAGGGGGTGAAGATGTTGTGTTCCAACGCAGAGGGAGCATCCCTGAAGGGCTGCAACTTCGAAGATCCATCAGGCCTTAAAGCTAATTTGGAAGGTGAGTTTTTACTTGTTAATTATTCCCTGGAATCAGCCCTGTGCCTGTACATTTATGTGACAAAAGTTCAGCTGTGTTTGTACAGCCCCTGAGAAGAGCCCACAACTCTGGGCTGGTTCTGCCAAATAATCCTTGAATTCCCAGTTCTGCCTTGGCCTCTCCCAGTTTGCCCAGTGTCAGATCCCAGGACATCCCTCTGGCTGCCCTGGAGGGCTCAGAGACCTTGGCACAGAGCTCAAGGTCCCTGTGTCTTTGATTTTAACCCATGGAGAAAATTACAACCTTACATGAGCATTCACAAGCCAGTAGAGTTTAAGTAGAATGATAGTTTGTTACAGATAGAAAAGTAGAATTTTGAGGGTTTAGAATGGGGGTTCAGAAGCCAAGATGGAGGGATTTGGGCATGCCTTGTCCTTCTTCTTTCTTCTTCTTAGCCTCCATCTCCTGGGTGATGGTGGCACTTTTGGATTGGTTTAGAGTAGAAACTCACTGTCTAACATAGGTGATGGGTATTGGAAAAGTATTGTAAATAAAGTACAGGTAGTTCTTAGTATAAAACAATAACACTGCCTCTGGGGCAGGCAGTGTGCCCCAGACTGACCTGCTAGACAGACCTCAGCAGGTCAGGAAAAGAATGTTCTAGATAACAGAAAATAAACAAAACCACAACAAACCAAAATAAACCTTGAGAACCACAGCAGAGGAATCCTGACTCCTCCTTCAATCTCAGGGCTGGCAAAAAGAGACTTTGGAACACCTGGGGGTCATCCTGAGAACCCAGCCCTTAGGGAGCCTCCCCTGGAGCTGCTGCACTCTCAGCCCTGCCCGTGGGTGTTTTTCAGGTGCCAACCTGAAGGGAGTGGACATGGAGGGCAGCCAGATGACCGGGATCAACCTGAGAGTGGCCACGCTGAAAAACGCCAAACTCAAGAACTGCAACCTGCGGGGAGCCACCCTGGCAGGGACTGACCTGGAGGTGGGGAGCGTCCCTTCCCCAGACATGAACTGAAATACATTTCCTAGGCATAGGTACTGTGGGGAGATAGAATGGAAGCAAATACAGGTGGTGCAGAAGGTAATCTCACCCCTGAGGAGTGGCAGCTGCACCAATTTTCAAAGATTAGGAGCAGGCCTGCCCTTAAGAGGCCACAGCTGTGTCTGATAAGGATGAGCTAGAAAAGAGTGGGTTGGCTGGTTGAGGAGAGCTGCTGGGGTTTGTTGGCTGTGTCTGATAAGGATGAGCTAGAAAAGAGTGGGTTGGCTGGTTGAGGAGAGCTGCTGGGGTTTGTTGGCTATGTCTGATAAGGATGAGCTAGAAAAGAGTGGGTTGGCTGGTTGAGGAGAGCTGCTGGGGTTTGTTGGCTGTGCTGTGAACAAGGAGTCAGTGCTGTGAGGAGCTGCCCATGAGAAATCACTGAGAAGGTGTGGAACTTCTGCAATAAGATGACAACAATAGATAAATATAATATCTATACATATTACATATGTGCACAAAAAGATGGTAATTTAGGGGGTTGCTGGCTTTTCTCCAGCTGCAAAGTTTAATGGAGTTATGGGGAGTGGAGTTAAACTCTGGAACAGAGTTCTGTCTATTCAGTTAATGGTATTTCTCCTTTCCCCCTTCAGAATTGTGACCTGTCAGGTTGTGACCTACAAGAAGCAAATTTGAGGGGATCCAACGTGAAAGGAGCCATCTTTGAGGAGATGCTGACGCCTCTGCACATGTCCCAGAGTGTCAGATAGGGGCAGAACACGCTGGAGAGGAAGGAACCAGACATTCATCGTGACTTGCTTCACCTCCTCCCCTTCTGAGTTAAAGTCATGGTTATTAGCCACCTTACATTTGCAGTAGTGCCTAGGTAAACTCTTTTTGATCACTTTTGGGGAGGGAATTTTTGTTTTCAGAGGTACCAGCAGAGAGTTTGTACCTCTGTGAGCAGAGTGAGGAAGTGGGCTGGTGCTGGAATCAGAGTGTGGCTGGTCTGGGGGGGAAAGGTTCAATGGTTTCATTGTTTAGCATTGCCTCACTTTGGAATGCATTTTAATTTATAAAGCACAATATATGCAATTCTATTTATTAAATCTGTAGCTGCAATATGAATAGAAAATGTTACTCCTGTACAGTAGCAACCAAGTTGAGGTTTACAGGTGTATTTCCAGTCTGGATCCGTGCCAGGGGTGGCTCAGTGTCCCCAGGGGTGCTCAGGTCTCTGCTGGGGTGGAAGCTGATGGGAACATCCCTGCTCAGAAATTGGATATCTTTAATTAATCCTCTCCAAATGAGTGTGGAGGTGCACTGTCAGTCCCAGCTGGTGACAGAAATCCTGCTTGCACATGTCCTGACCACTCCAGGCTGGAGTTGCTGCAATGTTTTCACCCTTTGTGGTGAATTCAGTGCAGAGAGGAAAGTACAGAGCTGGCACCAAAGCAGAGAGAGGCAGAGGGGCCCCAGCTTGTGCTCTGCCCTCCCCTCATGACCTCAGCAGGTGAATCTTTCCCTGTTTCCCCTCCATGTACTATGCAAAGACTCCCTGAAAGCTCCCTGGGCTTTTCCCAGCTGGGTCTCCCTGTTGTGTTTGGGCTGCTCCAGGTGGCTCTGAAAGCCTCTGTAAAAGCCTGGGGCCAGGTGCCCCCCATGCCCTCCCACACCTGCTGTGCCTGTTCAGGGAGCAGCTGCAGCTGCTTGTGCAGGGCAGAGGCCTCAGCACCCTGATGTGGATAAGGAGCTGCTTCCCTGTAGGATCCATGGAGGTCTCAGCTCACACCACCTTTATTTTACACACAATCAAAAAGCACATGAAGAAACTATACCAAAAAAAAAGAAAAAAGGTGCATCAAGAACTTACCTCAGATGCTTAAACCACCCCAAAGTTAAAACTAACCTTGAATTTAAGGAAATCAAGCTGTTACTGTAGAAATACAAAGGAGGAATAAGAACCAGTGGAGTCCCACAGGAGCTGGAGTTCCACAGTTCTCCAGGGGGTTGTCTCTCCCTTGCAGTGCAATTTCTGTCGTCTTGTCTCAGTTGTTGTTACAAAAATGCTGCTTTGCCCCCAGGGTGGGAGGATCAGAGATGGCTGAGGGTCAGCAAAGGATGTGTTTGGGGGGAATTGCAGGGTTTTCCCTCCTTTTCCAGTTGGTTTGACTCAGGTGAGTGATGTGAACTTTCAAGGCTCAAAATCCCAGAGCCACGAGGTTCAGAGCTGGGATTATTTCCTGCAGATCCCTCTGGATCAAGCTCTAGGACAACACAATATCCTTGGAGAAATGACCTGTGATTCCAGGGAAATACTTCAGTGTGACTTTGGAGTCCTTTCTCACACCTCATGGCTTTCAGTGGGAATGTTGTGTCTGTTGCAGTAGGAGAAGATTCCTAGGGCTAGAGAAACAAATGAATTATTTTTCTTTATCATATTTTGTAGCTGGCAGAAGTAAAACTATTGTATGGAAAAAATATATATATATCTATTTTCATAATCACTGTGTATAAAATCTCTTTGAACTTTCACTGAAGCACTATGGAATAATCACAGCATGTGGCACCATCATTCACAGCTGGATTTTAGGTACCTCTTTTGCCAGGACAGAGCTGTGTCAAGAGCCCTGTGCAGAATTTGCAGGTTCCAGCTAATTTAAGTTGCATTAATAAAAAGTGTGAAAGAAAAAAGTGGCTTTGTTGTCTTCATTTTAATAAAAACCCCAAATCTTACCTGGTTTGTGTGAGAAGAACAAGAATTTTTTAGTTTTAAGTATAAAATACCTGTTGGAAGAACAACTGTGCTTGTGGGGATTCTGAGCCATTAATTGGGAGAATTGCATGGGATTGGTTTTGGTTCATCACTCCAAGACTTCTCAGCCTTTCTGTCCCCACCCTTCATCCTGGCTTAATAAAATAGTTGGAGGCAGAATAGTCAGAGAATCGTGGACTATCCTGAGCTGGAAGGGACCCAAGGATCATAAAAGCCCAATTCCTGTGGATGCACCAGAAACCTGTGGAGAAAAAGTTGTTGGGAGCTGTTCAGGGCAGAGTGCTCAGAGGCAGGGTGAGGGGTGGTTAATGAGCTGCAAGTACTGGGCAAAGCTCTGTAAATGTCCAAACCAGCTCTGCTTTTACCTTTAAATAACCCTCACTTTTGCAAGGCTCAGCAGGAAGGAGGCTCCAAACACAGGAGAACCCCTGGGTGACTCCACGTGCCTGCCAGAGGAGCAGGAATGTTCCTGCTCTGAACCCACCATTCCTGTCCTGAACCCACCATTCCTGTCCTGAACCCACCATTCCTGCTCTGAACCCACCATTCCCGCTCTGAACCCAACAGTTCTGCTCTGAACCCACCATTCCTGTCCTGAACCCACCATTCCTGCTGTGGACCCACCATTCCTGCTCTGGACCCACCATTCCTGTTCTGGACCCACCATTCCTGCTGTGGACCCACCGTTCCTGCTCTGAACCCACCGTTCCTGCTCTGACCCCACCATTCCTGCTGTGGACCCACCGTTCCCGCTCTGAACCCACCATTCCTGTCCTGAACCCACCATTCCTGTCCTGAACCCACCATTCCTGCTCTGAACCCACCATTCCTGCTCTGAACCCACCATTCCTGTTCTGGACCCACCATTCCTGCTCTGGACCCACCATTCCTGTTCTGAACCCACCATTCCTGCTCTGGACCCACCATTCCTGTTCTGAACCCACCATTCCTGTCCTGAACCCACCATTCCTGTTCTGGACCCACCATTCCTGCTCTGGACCCACCATTCCTGTCCTGAACCCACCGTTCCTGCTCTGGACCCACCATTCCCGCTCTGAACCCAACAGTTCTGCTCTGGACCCACCATTCCTGCTCTGACCCCACCATTCCTGTTCTGAACCCACCATTCCTGCTCTGAACCCACCATTCCTGCTCTGGACCCACCATTCCTGCTCTGGACCCACCATTCCTGCTCTGAACCCACCATTCCTGCTGTGGACCCCCCCATTCCTGCTGTGGATCCACCATTCCTGTCCTGAACCCACCGTTCCTGCTCTGAACCCACCGTTCCTGCTCTGAACCCACCATTCCTGCTCTGGACCCAGCTGCTGTCACAGCCTGAGCAGCTGAGCTGGAGCTCAGGGCTGGCTGCCCCTGCCAGGAGTGGGAGGAGCCCTGGGGCCGGAGAGTGACTCTGCTAAGAGTCACCAAATCCTCCCTGAATTATTGACTCACTGAATTACTGAGTTACTTTAATCCATTAAAGCTCCAAGAGGTCATGGGAGCTGGGGCAGAGGATGCTTGGAGAACAGGGAACACGAGACATTCAGTGCACAGCAAGGCAGGGGAGCAGCCAGGTGGGGAAAAATGCAATTTCTGCAAAGTACTGAATTGAGCTCCTGCATGTAAACAATTCTATAAATCTGCAGTGCACAAACAGATTGAAAAATAGGGAATCACAGAATGGTTTGGGTTGGAAGAGTCCTTCCCAAACTCCATCAACTCCATCCCCAAAACCTTCCACTGTCCCAGGCTGCTCCAAGCCCTGTCCAGCCTGGCCTTGGACACTTCCAGGGATGGGGCAGCCACAGCTGCTCTGGGAACTCCATCCCAGCCCCTCCCCATCCTCACAGGGAAGGAATTTGTCCTAATATAAACCCCAATTCTATATTTCTTTCTGACTCTGTTGTCAGTTTAAACCCATTCCCCCTTGTCCTTGTCACTCCAGGCCCTTCTAAAAAGGATTTAGGGATCCTGTTCACACCAGAGATTCCATGGTGCCAGCAAAGTTCATTTACAGTCATGGACTCATCCAGGTTAATCCCAGCTGGCATTTTACAGAGCAAGGAACAACAGGCACCTGAAGTTAAATGTTAAGGAGGAGGGTTTCAAGCTGCTCTGGGCACTTGTGCTCCTGTTTGAGCACTCAGGGGTTGTTTCCTTCATGCCTGATATCAATGAAGATGGGCAGGAGGTGTTGCCTGGACCACAGATTCCCCTGGATCCCTGGAAGTGCCCAAGGCTGGGCTGGATGGGGCTTGGAGCACCCTGGGATAGGGGAAGGTGTCCCTGCCCATGGCAGGGGTGGAAATAGATGAATTTAAGGCCTTTTCCAACCCAAAACATTCCAGGATTCTTAAAGACCGAGCTCAATTCCTCACCCATTTCCCACCCTCAACAAATTCAGACTCACCCAAGAACTTTTACTAAAGGAACCAGAACTCACTGACAAAAAAGCTCCTGTATTTCCCAGCAGGATCATCTGGATCCCAATGTGGGATTTACAACCTCTTAAAAGCAAAGCTGTTACTTTTATGACTTTTAGAGAAAAGAGCTGGATTTAATTGCTGCACCGGGGTGTCCCAATTATGGGCTTTGCTTGTGCTGCATGACAGCCACTGTAACAGGAACACCAAAATTGAGCCTGGGAGGGAGAAGTGGAAAAGTCTCCTGCTGGGAACGGGGTGGCACTGGGGTTCTTGGCTATAAAAAGTGAGGTGAGAGCACATTTACAGACATTTTCCAGAGGAGAAGAGCTGGACTTACTCCACAACCTCTCAGGCAGCAGGTAATGTGCTGGAACAACATCCCACATTCCCTTTTTATTTATCCAGTGCTTACAGATGCTCCTATTAAAAAAAACAATATTAGAAGAGACTGCAAAGGGCAGGTTTTAAGGAGCAGGGACATCAGAGCAGAAACCAGCTGAACACATCTGCCAAGCACCACCAGGGAATGCAACCTTTGAGGTCCACACATGCCTGGACTCAGAAATCCTAATTTAGATCTTCAGCCAAAATTGTCAGATGTCCAATCTCTTTCAAGTGAGCTAATCCACCCTTTGAGAGGCTGCAAATCCAGCTGGGGCTCCTGGCCAGGAGGAGCAGGTCAGAACGGGAGCAGGCACAGGGGGGATTCTTGGGGTGTCTGTGCAGGAGCTGGAATTCCACGATCGCTGGGAGCCCCTTCCAGCTCAGCACATTCCATGATTCTGTGAGCCAGAAATGCCTCATTTCCACCCCTCTGCAAGGTACAGCTGGAGCTGCAGGGCCTTTGTGAGCAGGCTTTTGGTGTTTTTGGTGGTTTTTTGTCTCTCCAGGATGGAGAAGCCCGGGAGGATGGTGGCCACTGTCCTGCTGTGCGTGCTGGCCGTGGGGCTGGGCCTGGCCCAGCACTGGTCCTACGGCCTCCAGCCAGGGGGCAAGAGGAGCACCCAGGCCCTGCTGGGACCATTCCAGGAGGTGGGTCCTGGGCTGGGAAACAACCCTGGCCTGCAAAACAGGCAGCCAAAAAGGTGACAAAGGGTTCCCTCTGCACCTGGCCCTGTGTCTGTCCCCCAAACACCCCCAGATCTGGGGATGAACACTTTGGTTGAAGGAGGATTTGGAAAAACAGGGGCGAGGTGACATTTGTCAGCCTGGCACAAAGAACAGTGCATTGCAGCTGGCAGAAGTAAAACTATTGTGTGGAGAAAAATAGATATATTTTCATAATCACTGTGTGTAAAATATCTTTGAACTTTCACTGAATAATTTGGGCAGCCAGCTCCCAGGGAGGGATGGAGCTCTGAGGTCCAGGTTAAATCTGATTTCATCCTCTCCCCAAACTGCAACCTTCTGATGGGTTATTTTGTGACAATTCCTCCACTTCCCTTAACATTTTGGCAATTTGCAGGTGGTGGGTGCTCAGCAATTAAACGACAAAGCACATGTGCAAGGTTGTGTCCAGCAGTGGTTTTCCCCTCTTTTCCAATCAATACTTCATGTCTTGTTCCTCCTCATTTCAGCATCCTGGGGCTCGTGAGAAGGTGAATGTCAGGTGTGCAGTGAACACTCCACCACACAATTGCAGGGCTGTAGTTTCATCTCCATCTGTACCTGGGGTTGCTTTTGGCAGAAAAATCTCCCTTCTCCCTTCCAGAAGATTGTGTCACTTGCTTGTGTCACTTTTCCAATCCAGATTCCAAATGAAATGGAAAAGTTAGAGGAGGTGCAGCAGAGTGAGTGCCCAGGCTCGTACCAGAATTCCAGGATCAGGGATCTGAAGGAGGCCATGGTGAGTAATGTGGTTTTTCTGTCATCACTATGGGAAAATCTAAAGGAGATACATGAGGGGAGGGGAAAACAGGGGTGGAGGAGGATGAGGGAGTAAAGTTTAGCTCCCATGAGGAAATACCGGCTCTGATCTTTCTTATTATGGAATCCCAGGATGGTTTGGGTTGGAAGGGACCTAAAATCCACCTTGTCCCATGGGCAGGGGCACCTCCCACTGGACCAAAATTACCTGCAGAGGTCCCTCCCTGTCACCTGCAGCGTTCCCAAAGCCCTCGCTGGACACTGCCAGCGCAGGGATCCCTCATTCCAGAGCTCCCCTGGCAGTGACATTTCCTGCCTCAATCAACCCAGACCGAGCCCAGCCCCCGGCCCCCGGCCCCTGCAGAGCCACAGCAGCCCCGGCTCTGCCCCAGAGCTGCCCCAGGGCTGTCCCAGGGCTGTCCCTGTCCCTGTCCCAGAGCTGTCCCTGTCCCTGTCCCAGAGCTGCCCCAGAGCTGTCCCAGAGCTGTCCCTGTCCCTGTCCCTGTCCCTGTCCCAGAGCTGTCCCAGTCCCTGTCCCAGAGCTGTCCCTGCCCCTGTCCCAGGGCTGTCCCAGGGCTGTCCCTGTCCCTGAGCTGTCCCTGTCCCTGTTCCTGTCCCTGTCCCTGTCCCAGAGCTGCCCCAGAGCTGCCCCAGAGCTGTCCCTGTCCCTGTCCCTGTCCCTGTCCCAGAGCTGTCCCTGTCCCTGTTCCTGTCCCTGTCCCTGTCCCAGAGCTGTCCCTGCCCCGTCCCAGGGCTGTCCCTGTCCCTGTCCCTGTCCCAGAGCTGTCCCTGTTCCTGTCCCTGTCCCAGGGCTGTCCCTGTCCCAGAGCTGTCCCTGCCCCAGAGCTGTTCCTGCCCCTGTCCCAGAGCTGTCCCTGTCCCAGAGCTGTCCCAGGGCTGTCCCTGTTCCTGTCCCTGTTCCTGTTCCTGTCCCTGTCCCAGGGCTGTCCCTGCCCCTGTTCCTGTCCCTGTTCCTGTCCCTGTCCCTGCTGCTGTCCCAGGTCTGTCTCTGCCCCAGGGCTGTTCCAGGGCTGCTGTCCCTGTCCCTGTCCCAGAGCTGTCCCTGTTCCTGTCCCTGTCCCTGTCCCTGTCCCGGGGCTATTCCTGTCCCTGTTCCTGTTCCTGTCCCTGTCCCAGAGCTGTCCCTGCCCCTATCCCAGAGCTGTCCCTGCCCCTGTCCCTGTCCCTGTCCCTGCCCCTGTTCCAGAGCTGTCCCTGTCCCAGAGCTGTCCCAGGGGGCTGTCCCTGTTCCTGTCCCTGTTCCTGTCCCTGTCCCAGGGCTGTCCCTGCCCCTGTTCCCGTCCCTGTCCCTGTCCCAGGTCTGTCCCTGCTGCTGTCCCAGGTCTGTCTCTGCCCCAGGGCTGTTCCAGGGCTGCTGTCCCTGTCCCAGCTGCTGTCCCTGTCCCTACCCCAAGCTGTCCCTGTCCCAGGGCTGTCCCAGGGCTGCAGGGCACAGCCAGATGGCAGCTGCTGCTCCCAGGGTCCCCAGGCTGGAAATGCTTTTCCATTTGGCTGCTGCACAAAGCTCACAGCTGAGTTCACTGACACACACAGGGAGCCTTCTCAGGCAAATCTGTGCTTTTGCATTAACCCAGCAGCCCCTTGATGGGGCCAGATGGGCACCATTTCCTGGGCAGTGTCCCTGGGCCATCCCAAAGCTCAAGCTCTGCTTCAAAGTTGAAGCCAAACCCCAAAGCTCTCGAGGCTCACCGAGGAGCCAGGCCTGGAAAAGGCTCCTAAAATCAGGACCAGTAATGCAGAGCCTGAATTCCACTGGATTTTCACGCAGAAACTACCTAAATAAATATGATTTTAGTTCATCTTTAATCCTATTTGTACTGAACATGTATTGGAATCGCGGCCCATGACTGAACAGTGAAGAGCCAGCAGCACTAATTTACCATAGTTAAGTATATTTTTACTGCAAGAGATGATGTTAGGCAGGAAAACACACCAGAATAATTCCCAGGATATTTGAAATGAGTCCTTTCTGGCTCACTGAGGGAACTTGGCCTGTCTTGGCAGAGCTGAAAGGACCAAACCCCACCAGATCCTGAGGTTTGCTCAGGAACTTCTCATTTCTTGCTGCTTAATAACACTGAAAACAAATGAGCTTTTCCCACACCCAGATTTTCCAACCCAACACATTCCTGGTGTTGCTACAGGAATATTAAACAGGGAAAAAGAGGGGAGTGGCTGGAAATGTTCCACCCTATGGAAAAACTCCAATTATCATCATTTCCTGGGGAAGGTGGGAGGCAGCACAAAATTCCCCTCCCTGAGGCACCTCAGGGAACAAAGCCCCAGATATTCACCCAGTTCATCTCCCTCCAAATCACCCCAGGGCTTCATCTCTGTGCTATTTTAGCACCTGAAAATTCCATCCTCAAGTCCTTTCTGCTCTTTAAACCCAGAATCTGGTGTGTGGTTACAGGAGAGGCTGGTGGAGGGAGAAGGCAGAAGAAGGAAGGTTTAAAAATTTCCAAAGTGAAATGGAGCCAGAGGTTTCAAAATTGTGTTAAAATAAATTCCTCCTCAGATGGCCTTTGCTTGGATCAATATGTGAATAAATATTCTGACATTGCATTAAAACAGTGGAAAATTGTTGTGTGGATTATTGGATTTATGTAGAAGAGCACACATCCAGCCCAGAGTGGGAGCAGCAGAGAAGGGGCTGCTTTGGGTCCTGCAGGGACAATTTGGATGTGACAAATTTGTTTTACATGTCCAGACAAAACCACGGCCTCATCTCACTCCCTCTGGGTGACACAGCAAGGGGAACCTGGATAAGAGAACAAACTCCTTTTGGGATTAACTCCCCTTTCCCCCAGTGGGCCATGGAAGACTTTTACTGCTCTTTTTTCTGGTCCAGTCATAAAAACTACATTTATTTGAAAAATGTATTTACAAACTTTACAACAATCATTACATTTAAAAACCCCACAAAGATGTGTACACCTTGCTTTACAGATTCAGTGAATCACGTGGCATTTACCCAGAGAGCTGCAGTCCCTTCCCAAAGCGCTCTCCAGAGCCACTTTAAAGCTGAATTTTTTACTGATTCAGTTGCAAAGGACTGAAAAAAAAACCCCAAACATTTTATTTGCAGTCTGCAAAAGTGGATTTGCACTGAAACCACCAACCCAGGATCCCAGAACACAAAAACTCCTTCCACAACACCCAAATCCTCCTGAACTCCCAGCAAACACATCCCAGGGTTTAGAGTGATGAAACCTTTGTAATACCACAGTAAGAAAAATGAATCAAATGTACTTTGGGGTGAACTCTGCCTAAAAATACAAACCAGCACCACATGGACCTGAAAAATGGGTTAAGGTGTGAACCTCCTTTGAGTAACCCTGTAGTGCCCAAAGCATCCTAGAAGTGATTTAATTAATGTTCAGAGAGAAGAATCAGGGGAACCTTGTGCTTTTGAACAGCCAGAAAATCCCATTATTTGTTTATTTTTCCTCCCTGCTGTACACTTTGGAAAAGCTTACCCTGGTCCACCGCAGGATTTGGTCTGCAACAGTAAAAATAAGGTCAAGTTTTTAATTAAAATAAAAATCATCAAAAGAAGGTAGCAGAAGCAGGTCAGGAATATTTTCACTATATAAAAAAATCAGTTAAATTACAGATTTAAAGTTATTATTTCCATTTACAATGGTAAAAATAAATAAGGAGAGGAAAATCTGGGGCACTGTCACTGCAAGTCCAACTCAGTGTGAGTCTGGAGCAAACAGGGGCTGGGAGCAGGGGCTTTATGGATGCAGGAGCCCAGAAAGCCCCTGCACGTCCATGCTGGAGCTCGGAGCCACTGCAGCCACAGAGCTGCCCCCTGGAATCCCTGTCCTTTCCTAACCCAATAATCCATGGCAGGCAAAGCTGCCTGCTCCCCTCTGGCCCTGATGTGGATTAGAGCCTGTCACAATTTTCAAGGAATTTATCACAGCACGACAAATTTTAATTAAAAGCTCCAGAAAACAAGTGTTGAGCACATTTCTCCAAAGGAGAAAAACTGAAATCCTCAAAGACTTGAAATTTCACAGCAGCTTTGAGCAGCTTGGCTCTGAAATGGGATTAGGTTTTGTCTCCTCTGCAGAGTGGCTGTTTTAACTTTGAGATTTGATTCAAAACCATGAACTGGGCAGAAATTGCTGTAATTTGTGGTGTGCAGAGATCATCATTATGGAATGTCCTCTTCCCATTTGAAACCCTGCAGCTGAAAACACATTAGAGGCATTTCCTAAAGCACCTAATTAACCTGAAGAGATGATTCTCATTTAAAAACAAAGGTAGAGACACCTTAAATTTCCTCTGAAAATTAAATCTCCCAACTCAAGTCAGGTACCCGAGCAAAGAGCAAACACTTCACAAATGAGGATTCCAGTGGGATTTCTCCTAAGAGTGGGCACTTAATTCCACTCATTTAAAATCAGTTGAATACCCTCACACACTTAAATGCCCAATTGCCTTTAAAAATCTGACATTTGGATGATTTTTTTCCCCCAAAACTGACCCAAAGCCCTGAATCATTTGGGCACAGAACAGAAATTCCATCTGCACCTCTGAGCCCAGTGATGCCAACTTTTATCAGCCAGGTAAGAGAACTGGACACCACTTTGGGGACATTGCTAAAAGGAGCAGGAGTGGGACAAGCTTAAAACTCTAGAACATAAATAATACTGAGAAGGGAAAAAAGAACCAAATTTAGAGCCCTTTCTGGCAAATTTGCCAGTGAAATGCCCAAAATGCCCTGAGAAGGGAAAACTTGTTCTGAACTCTTTGGTGTGAGCTGCTCCTCTCCTCCCAGTCAGGGGGTGCCCATCCCAAACTGGGCAGGCACAGGGAGGGACAGGAGAATCCTGACCTTGTGAGCAGCAAAGCCAGGGCAGGTTTAAGGTGAGAGGAGCAGTTTCAAGGCAGGGCAGAGCTGAAGGTGGCAGCTGCACTGCCCAAGGAAAGGCAGAGAGGGAGGGATAATTCACCACTGACATGCCAAAGATTCTGCTCAAAATCCTGGTCTGTAACTGCAAAAAATGCAGCCAGAGCCAAATCTGAGAGCAAATAGCTGGTTAAAAATCAGCTGAAAAATTCTTCCTAAGGTCAGACCTCCTCCTGTGAGTGTTTTCTGCACGGAGTTTTCCTTCTCCAGGAAAAAACCTGGATGCAAAAGCTACCTCCATATGTTAAGGTTGTTAAAGCAGAACAAAAAGGCTGGAAAAGAGGACTCCAAAGTCACTTAGAACCAAAACACCCAAACCTGACAGCTCAGTCTGCTTGCCCACATCAGGGAAACCATTCCTGGGATCCCTGCTCAGCCTCCCCTGCTCCCGCTGATTCACTCAGAGTTAAACCCACCCTGTCTGAAACGCACCCAGCACTGAGGGCAGAGGCAGGAAAGGCACTGAATTGACCACAGGTGCTGTCAGGATGCACTTCAGCCAGCTCAGAGCACATCCTGCTGTTCTGCCTGAAGCAGAACCCTCAGACAAAAAGCTGCTTTGAGGGGAGCTTTCAGAGGATCCCGGGGTGGTGCAGAGCCAGGGACGGAGAGTGCACAGGAAATGGAAGGGCAGGAAAACCCAGAGGTCTTCAAGTCAAGCAGTGTCTGTGTCCAGGAACACAAGGAGGAGCTGACAGTGCCCCAGAGAGGGGAAAAGCTGCCCAGGGTGTCCAGGGAGGCTCCCAAGAGCTCCCCTGAGGAGCAGCAGCCTGGAGCCAGCTGGAAGTGTGTGCAGCAGTCAGGCTGGGGATGGATGGGATGTGACTGCAGTGCCACCTCCAGAGCAGCTCCAGGCTGCAGCTGATGGCACTCTGGGATCACTCTGGGATGAGGGCAATCTGCTTCCAGCCCCTGCAGTCACACTGATGTCAAAAGAATTGGGAAGGACAAAAGAAAATGACAACTTCAGTCTGAGCAAAACCCTCCTGGGGGTGGTTTTTGTTGGGTTGGGTTTTGTTGGGTTTGATTTTCCCTGAAAAAGATTTTGCTGAGGAAACTTTTCATTAGGTTTAACAAACTTTGGTTTTTCAGTAAGGTCAGAAACCCATTTCAGTCAGGGGAGCACAATAATGGCCCTTGAACCCCCAGCCCAACAATAATTGTGTTTCCTGCTGTGAGCAACACCCTCAGCAGGGTTTTAGTAGCTCTTCCCAACTTCTACAAGATAATCAGAAGCAAAATGACAGAATGAACAAACAAAATTATTTCCTGGAAGAGAAAGCAAAATCTTCATCAATATTGATGATAAATAAAGACGCCACAAGGTGTTTATGGAACTGGTACCAGTAAAGTCCTGGTGCCAGTAAAGACCTGGTATCAGTGCAGTGGTACCAGTCCAGCCCTGGTACCAGTACAGGTGGTACCAGTAAAGTTCTGGTACCAGTACAGGTAGTACCAGTAAAGTTCTGGTATCAGTGCAGTGGTACCAGTAAAGTTCTGGTACCAGTACAGGTGGTACCAGTAAAGTTCTGGTATCAGTGCAGTGGTACCAGTAAAGTTCTGGTATCAGTGCAGTGGTACCAGTCCAGCCCTGGCCAAAGTGCAGCTTTTGTCATCTCCAACATTCACAGGAGGGGTTTTCCCAGCCCATTAAAAGCACAAAATGAGATCTTGTACCAAAGCACCAGAGCTGGGCACAGACCCTGAGCCCTGCAGTGGTGCCACAGTGAGATCAGCCAGGATTCCCAGTGCCACTGGAAGGAGCTGCTGGGATTGCAGCAGCGACCAACCCAGGACAGACAAGCCCAGGAGGGAGGGGAATTGCAGCAGGGACAGGTCTGGATCAGTGTCTCAGGGAGGGAGCCCCGTCCCAAGCACATTTCCTGTGTGGGATTTCCCAGGAAAGCTCCAGGGCCAGGGGAGATGCCAGCTGGCTGGGAATGAAGCAGCCACTGCAGGCTGGGCACTGCTGGGGCCCCAAGTGCTCAGGGCAGCCCCTGCTCCGAGGACACCACGCTGGATTTCCTGGTTTTGGGGGGCGGAGGGGGAGGTTTGGCCTCTCGCCTGCTGGGCAGCGCTGGAGCAACCTGAGGAGATGGAAACACAACAATAAATCACTGCTGGTGAGTGGAAGGCATTCTGCTTCACCAAATGAGAAACCCAAAAGTCCTGATGGCTCCTTCAGGAGCAAAGCTTGGAGTTCAGCCTCAGCTCCACGTGACAGGGCCAAGCAAGGACAGACCCCAGGAGACACCAGAAGCTGAAATGTTTCAGTTGCTAGAGCATGCCTAGGACAGACTTTAATTGCTCCTGACCTGCAGCCCAACTTCAGCATTTATCCTCCTTTTGGAGATCAGTAAAATGGCTACAAACCCATTTCCTTCCAGGTTTCAAAATTCAGGTTTTTTTTTCTCCTGCTGGCTGGGTGAGCTGCCCCAAAAGGATGAAAAATGTGTTCAAATGAGAATGGCAGAACTTTACACCCTAAAATGGAAGCAAGGGCAGCTCTAATTAAACAAGGCACATCCTGCCTGCCTGCAGAGGGGCTTGGAGGGCGTTTCCTGCTCTTGCAGAAAACTGCACTGAGGGGGGGCTCATGTGGTCACTGCCTGTTTTAAGGGGCATCCTGTAAATAAAGGAGATGGGAAAGGCCAGGAGAGGGAGGAGGTTGTGTGGTTCATCACTCCTCAGCCAAAACTCAACATTTCAGGATTGTTTTAACCAAAGGAAGACAGACCCAACTTCACAGCACCAAACGAACAAACCCCTTCAGAAAACCCTCCCCAGTCTCCAGCCCTGTGAATCCTTGCCCTCTGGCTGCCAGCCAAGGGGATGCTGCAGGCAGGACATGGCAGTAATTAGTTTCCTTACAAGACCCAAGGGAAGGAGGCTCTTTTGTTAATCCTCTTGATCCAGTGATTCCCACAGCATCCCTGGAGCTGGGATCTCTCTGCTGTCACAGTCACTTCCAGCCAAGTCAAGGGCAAAGAAGAAAAACTTCCCCCTGATCCCATATTTCAAGGCTTTATTCCAGTGTCACAGCACTGAATTAAGTGATGGGCTGTCTTCCTGTGCTGCTAAAGTAGTTGTGATCCATCTCCAAATTCTTTTTGGACAAATCCCAGTTTATCTCACTCAGGTACCCCCAAATCCTCTCTGTAAACTGGACTGGGGGAGACAGCCCTCCCTTTCAACTGCAAAATGTAATTCCTGACAGGTTTTGGGAGGGCTCCATCCCTCTCTCAGTCACAACAGGATCCTTTCTTTGCTTCCCACTGCTAAGGAATTACTCTGGCACCAGCAGCACCTTCATTCCAGGGGCAGGTGAAACGATTCTGACACAAGATTTGCATGTCAGGGATTCCAAACAGCCTGGAGACACCCAGGTGTGAGAGAAACATCAGTGATGCAGCACTGACACAGGGGCAGTTTGATATTCCTATACTGAGAGAGGGGCAGTTTGATATCCCTGCACTGACACAGGGACAGTTTGATATCCCTGCACTGACACAGGGACAGTTTGATATCCCTATAGTGACACAGGGACAGTTTGATATCCCTATAGGGACACAGGGACAGTTTGATATCCCTGCACTGACAGAGGGGCAGTTTGATATCCCTGCACTGACCAGGGACAGTTTGATATCCCTATAGTGATAAGGGACAGTTTGATATCCCTATAGTGACA
Organism: Molothrus aeneus; assembly: GCF_037042795.1. Lineage (NCBI taxonomy): Eukaryota > Metazoa > Chordata > Aves > Passeriformes > Icteridae > Molothrus > Molothrus aeneus. Next base: position 4,591,329 of record NC_089674.1, on the reverse strand, counting down.
CAGGGACAGTTTGATATCCCTGCACTGACCAGGGACAGTTTGATATCCCTATAGTGACACAGGGACAGTTTGATATCCCTGCACTGACAGAGGGACAGTTTGATATCCCTATAGTGATAAGGGACAGTTTGATATCCCTATAGTGACACAGGGACAGTTTGATATCCCTGCACTGACACAGGGACAGTTTGATATCCCTATAGTGACACAGGGACAGTTTGATATCCCTGCACTGACCAGGGACAGTTTGATATCCCTATAGTGACACAGGGACAGTTTGATATCCCTATAGTGACACAGGGACAGTTTGATATCCCTGCACTGACACAGGGACAGTTTGATATCCCTATAGTGATAAGGGACAGTTTGATATCCCTATAGTGACACAGGGACAGTTTGATATCCCTGCACTGACCAGGGACAGTTTGATATCCCTGCACTGACCAGGGACAGTTTGATATCCCTGCACTGACAGAGGGACAGTTTGATATCCCTATAGTGATAAGGGACAGTTTGATATCCCTATAGTGACACAGGGACAGTTTGATATCCCTGCACTGACACAGGGACAGTTTGATATCCCTGCACTGACACAGGGACAGTTTGATATCCCTATAGTGATAAGGGACAGTTTGATATCCCTATAGTGACACAGGGACAGTTTGATATCCCTGCACTGACACAGGGACAGTTTGATATCCCTATAGTGACACAGGGACAGTTTGATATCCCTGCACTGACACAGGGACAGTTTGATATCCCTATAGTGATAAGGGACAGTTTGATATCCCTATAGTGATAAGGGACAGTTTGATATCCCTATAGTGACACAAGGACAGTTTGATATCCCTATAGTGACACAGGGACAGTTTGATATCCCTATAGTGACACAGGGACAGTTTGATATCCCTATAGTGATAAGGGACAGTTTGATATCCCTGCACTGACACAGGGACAGTTTGATATCCCTATAGTGACACAGGGACAGTTTGATATCCCTATAGTGATAAGGGACAGTTTGATATCCCTATAGTGATAAGGGACAGTTTGATATCCCTGCACTGACACAGGGACAGTTTGATATCCCTACAAGAAAATCACTCCATGGAATTGAGACAAAGGGCAGGGTTTAAATACTGGCTTTTAAAAAAGTCACTGATGGCTTGAAAAATCAGATTCTGCTGAGCTGAGGCTTAGAAGGAGACACTGGAGACCTCTGAAAATTGTGATTTTCCCCCCACACTTCTTTTTCAGCCCAAATCATTGCAGTATTTTGGGCTGATCATGTTTTTGAAATTTTGCTGCTGGTGTGTTTTCCATGTCTCTGCCACCCCCACACACTTTTTTCCTGACCAAGGACAACACAACTCCCACTTGGAAAAAAATAATAAAGGCACTGCCCTCCACTGCCTTCTCCTGAAGGAAAAAACCCTTTTTTCCTTCTTCTGTGGTTTCAGGGAGTGAAGCAGTGAAATGATGAGACAGGTTTCAAGCAGCACCACCCTAAGATCAGCTTGGAACATTCCACTGGTGCCTCCTGCTCCAAAGCTGCTCTCCAGAAGCTGTCAGCCCCCATTTCCTCACCTCCACAGAGTTCCTGGGGGTGCTGCTCTCGTAGGGTTTGCTTTTGGGGGGAGGGGGGGGTGGTGTGGCCAACCCATCAGCCTGCAAGGAGGGGGAGCCTGGGAACAAGAAGAGAAGACATAACACAAAATAAGGAAAAATTAAGAACAAATAAGAAAAATTTAAAAAAAGGACAAATAAGAAAGGAGAGAAGGGAAAGGGAAATGGGGTTGCACACAGACTTTAAGGGAGATTCATTCAGTGCCCTCTGGTTTCCCTCTGTGAGCAGCTCCTGCTCCAGCACTGAGCCTGCCTGGACGTGCTGGGTCCAGCTGAGTCCCCCTCCAGCTCCCAATGCCCTGAGGAGTTTCCCCTTCCCCAGAGGGCTCTGAGCTGCCCCAGGGAGCAGCAAACTGCTTCCATCAGCACATCTGGGCAGCAAACTGCTTCCATCAGCACATCTGGGCAGCTCCTGGGGCTGCCCCTCAGAACTCACTTTGATTTTAGCTCCAGCTGATGGAGGAGATAAAACCCAAACTTCAGAAGGATTCCAGCAATTAAAGCCTTGCTAAGGAGAAGAGAGAGGCTTTACATCCCTTTCATGGATCTTTCTTCACAGAGTTCCTGAATTTGTTTCTGGTTGTCTCCCCAACTGCCCTGGTAAGGATTTTTTTGTTTTCATCTTCTCATGACAATTTTATGCTGGTTTGGATCATTATCTGCACTGGATTCTGACTGGATACCCACACAGAGACAGTCAGGTCCTGCCCAGGAACTTCTGTTCCTCTCAAAAAAGAGCAGCAGACAGAAATGCAGCAGCCAGGGACTTCTAGGGGTGGAACTGCCCAAGGATTTTTATTTTTACCTTAAGCCACATTTAAAGGTGCTTCAGAATTAACTACAGAATTTCCTGAATATACAAGAAAGGGTTTTTTTCCCCTCTTCTTTTCCAGGATCAGATTATTACTGTTTCACATTCAGCATGTTTTTGAAACCTTTGAAATGATTCCTTTTGTTAATTCTTGAAGATAAATTCCACCATTTACAGCTGACTGTCCAAGCTGCACAGCAAGCTCTCCTAGAACTCTGCCATGTGAGGGGAGGTACTGTTCATTAACTGTTCATTAATGAACAGAACCCTCAGGGCTTGCATTGATAATTTAGGCACAGATCACAAACACCCTGGGATCCCTGCAGGGCCCTCCTGGGATCCACTGGAGATGCTCCTGCAGACCTGACTGGTGATTTACAGCCACCTGCACTGACTGCACTGCTGTTTGCTTCAGGGTTTAAAAACCTGCCCAAAATTCAGAGTCATGGGACAGGTGGGGTTGGAAGGACCTTAAATCCCACCCAGTGCCACCCCTGCCATGGCAGGGACACCTCCCCCTGTGCCAGGGGGCTCCAGCCTGGCCTTGGGCACTTCAGGGATCCAGGGGCAGCCACAGCTGCTCTGGGAATTCCATCCCAGCCCCTCCCCACCCTCCCAGGGAGGGATTTCCCCCAAAATCCCATCTAACCCTGCCCTCTGGCACCTTAAAACTGTTCCCCTGTCCCATCACTCCACAGCCCTGTGAAAAGTCCCTCCCCATCCTTCTTGTCCAGGTCAATACAGGAAAAAACAAGAAAGGAACTGAGAAACTCAGAAACTGTTCCCTGGAGTTCCTGTTTTGCACTGCTTCAGCAAGTGATGTGCAAGCCACAGATCTGCTCTTTGATAGCACAGCCAAATTCTGTTCTCTGACAAGGATGATAACCCCTGTCCTCCTGGGAAACTGAGGCAGGGGGCACCTGGCATGCACTGGTGATAATAACTGCACTCCAGAGGCAGCAGCTGGGGTTCAGTTCTCACTCTTTGTGCTCCAAAGCCCTGTCTGTAAAATGGAACAACACCACTGACCTCCAGCACCATTTTTCATGTACTCCCATGGAGTAAATCTTCACTTTCGAGATTTCCAAGAGCCCTGAGCTGTAACTCAGAGCAGCTCCTCCCTCCCTCCCCCAGCACCCACAGAGCCATTCCCACCCTGCCCCACCCCACCCCAGGACTTACTCTGGGTCCGGGGGGTTTTGGGGGTGATGGGGGGCGGGCTGCAGGCGGGCGGCTGCAGCGAGGGGCCCTGCAGCAGGGTCAGCCTGGAGTCCCCCAGCTGCAGACTCTTGGGCCTCTGGGCCCTCCCTGCTGGGCCCTGCTGGGAACAGAGAACACAGAGGTGAGAACAGCCAGGAACAGCCAGGGAACTGTCACAAACACCTGGAACACAGAGGTGAGAACAGCCAGGAACAGCCAGGGAACTGTCACAAACACCTGGAACACAGAGGTGAGCACAGCCAGGGACCCAGAACTGCCACAAGCACAGAGGTGAGCACAGCCAGGGAACCCAGAGCTGTCACAGTGTCACAAACACCTGGAACACAGAGGTGAGAACAGCCAGGGAACCCAGAGCTGTCACAGTGTCACAAACACCTGGAACACAGAGGTGAGAACAGCCAGGGAACTGTCACAAACACATGGAACACAGAGGTGAGAACAGCCAGGGACCCAGAACTGTCACAAACACCTGGAACAGAGAGCTGAGAACAGCCAGGGAACAGCCAGGGAACTGTCACAAACACCTGGAACAGAGAGCTGAGCACAGCCAGGGAACAGCCAGGGAACTGTCACAAACACCTGGAACACAGAGGTGAGCACAGCCAGGGACCCAGAACTGTCACAAACACAGAGCTGAGCACAGCCAGGAACAGCCAGGGAACTGTCACAAACACCTGGAACACAGAGGTGAGAACAGCCAGGGAACCCAGAGCTGTCACAGTGTCACAAACACCTGGAACACAGAGGTGAGCACAGCCAGGGAACAGCCAGGGAACTGTCACAAACACCTGGAACACAGAGGTGAGAACAGCCAGGGAACCCAGAGCTGTGACAAGCGTCACAAACACAGACACAGAGAGGTGAGCACAGCCAGGGAACCCAGAGCTGTCACAGTGTCACAAACACAGAGGTGAGAACAGCCAGGGAACAGCCAGGGAACTGTCACAAACACCTGGAACAGAGAGGTGAGAACAGCCAGGGACCCAGAACTGTCACAGTGTCACAAGCACAGACACACAGAAGTGAGAACAGCCAGGGAACCCAGAGCTGTCACAAGCACAGAGAGGTGAGCACAGCCAGGTGACCCAGAGCTGTGACAGTGACAGCACACCTGGCACAAAGAGGTGAACAGGAGTAAGCCCTGCCCTGGCCTGGCTGTGTCACAGGCACCCTCTGTGCTCCCAGGACACAGCCCAGCCTCCCCTGGGCTTCCTGAGCAGCACTAAACTGCTTTTAATGGTATTATTAATGTATTAATTAGTTGTATTAATTAACATATATTAATTAAGGAGGGAATGTGTTACACTGAAAAATTGCTGCAGTTCTGTGAATAAACTTTGGAGGGGAGTGAGGGTGAACTCTTTCCAAGAAATAAAGAAAAATAAAATTCTGGGTGCAGGTCAGGGCTGCTGGTGTCCTCCAGCTCCTGAGGGCTGTTAAATGAGTGTATTTTAGGCTTTACAGAGCAAATCCTTTGCATTTGGGAATTTACATCCAGCTCTTTCTAATGTCACAGCCTTTGTGCTCTTCACTCAAAAGAGGCCACCTCAGTGTGGCCTCAAAAGTGCAGTGCATAATACTGGGGTCCTTTTCAGGATTAGTTCATTGCTTCCCAGAACAGGCTGTCACCCAAACCCATCATTCAACTCTTTTTCAGAGGTCAGTTCTCCATCCCTGAGCAGTTCAGGGTTCCTCTCTGCACAGAAGGGACCACACACACAAGGCCCAGGCAGTCTTTGCCTCCCTCTGCCTTTCCAGCTCCCAGACAGCTCAGTCCAGAGCTCCAGAAAATCCCTCTGTGCAACTCCTGTGCTCACTGTGGAGCCATGGAGCAGAGCAGCCATAAAAGCAGCTTTTCCTGGGCTTTTCAGCATCCTGAGGCAGGACTGGAACTCTGGATGGCTCCTTCCCTTCAGAGATATTGGGGATTTCATCCAACAGCAATTCCAGAGGCAGAGTGCCAGGCCTCCTGCAGCTCCAACATCCACAACCCCAATTTTCCTGGGCTGGAAATGCTGTCAGTACCAGTGACAGCCCCCTGGCACCACAGATCCCCTTCTTAGAAACACTCTGCAGCCTCCAAGTGCTGGCAGCATCCCCCAGAGCTGATGGGAATTCCTGAGAATGGATCAGCATCACCTGTCCCTGCCAGATTCAGCTGGGCCTTGGGAGAGGAAAGGGAAACAGGAATTTCTGTTTTCTTGTTACTGTGAAAAATGAGCCTGTGTTAAATCACATTAGCAACCAACTTCAGTGAGATGAGGAGCACTGAAATACCCAGGTGCCTAATTCTCTCAGCTTCAGAGTGCAGCACAGTTTTTACAGGCACCAGGACAACATCCCAGGGTGTAACACAGTTTTTACATCTATCAGGACAATATCCCAGGGTGTAGCACAGTTTTTACATCTATCAGGACAATATCCCAGGGTGTAGCACAGTTTTTACATGCACCAGGACAATATCCCAGGGTGTAACACAGTTTTTACATGCACCAGGACAACATCCCAGGGTGTAACACAGTTTTTACATCTATCAGGACAACATCCCAGGGTGTAACACAGTTTTTACATCTATCAGGACAACATCCCAGGGTGTAGCACAGTTTTTACATGCACCAGGATAATATCCCAGGGTGTAACACAGTTTTTACATCTATCAGGACAATATCCCAAGCTGTAACACAGTTTTTATGTCCTTCAGGACAATATCCCAAGGTTGTACAGCTCTGCTTGTGGGCTGAAACTCCTCCCTGTGCTCTGGGTGACCACTCTGACCCCACTGTGAGCCCTAAAGCCCAGCAGCCTCTGGTCTGCTCCTCATCCCAGCCCCCTCTGGGGCTGCACATTCTGGTTTATTCCTCATCAATGACCACCCTGCCCTCACAGGGGCTGCAGCAGAGCCCAGCCTGGCAGATCCAGCCTTCCAGAGGTGCTGACTGAACCACCAGAGCATCTCCTCCCAAGTGCCTGATCCATCCCAGGGCTCTGCACCCCACAGGACACTGGATTTGTGCAGTGCTGCTGCCTGAGAGCAGCTGCACATGAGGCTGGGCAGCTGCATCCCTGCCTGGCTGAGCAGGGGCTCCTTGCTCCAACCCAAACAGGGCTTTGCCATGGTGCTGAGAGCACCCAGGGCTCAGCTCTGCTCAGCACCTCCTGCTCCCAGGCTGCACCTCCAGCCAAGCTGCACTTGGGCCTGTGACAGGAATTTTCCAAATTATGGAAGAGAATTACTCAGATGACTGAGCCTTGCTGGTATTTGAGCCCCTCCCAGTGTCTGATGGGCTCCCCCTGAGCAGCATGGCTGAGAGCAATGGAAACACTCAGCTCCTGCTGTGGCTTTATTACTGCTGTCATTACTGGGATGGGGTTTTTACCATTTTGGAAGTCAGTTCTGTTTCTGGCTCCTTCTCCACAATAACCTGAGACTTGCTAATGCTCCACTCCTTCCTCTTGAGTTTGCTAATCCTGTTGTCACCATCTTCTTTCACAGGCAGCTCCTCAGCCCTGGAAGATGTGGATATTCTCCTCTCCAGGAGAGGCTCCAGGGTAGATCTGTGGCCCAAAAGAGTGAGAAAAACATGAAACACAAGTCCATCAGACATGGCAAGGCTGTCTGTTAAAAAGCTGTGATCTCTCAGTTCGTGTAAGGGATTACTGTGAAAAGTGAGGCAGGACCATGGATTTTTCAGTGGGATTTGTGCTGTTACCCCTGGAATTCTGAGTGTGATGTGGTTTCTGTCCAAGGTAAAGTGTGATCTGCTTGCAGAGGGAGCCAGAGCTGCAGTTCCTGCTCAGCCCTGTTTCTCACCGACCTGCACCAAATCACCTGAACTCTGCTTATCCCAGTGTAAAGCCAATGTACAGACAAGTGACATCAGGGGATGTCCCCAGGTGTGGCAGCTCCTTTCCACACCATGGATGCAGCTGCAAACAGGGTGAAACAAGTGCTGTGTGCCTGATTCCCCTCTTGGCTGACCAAAACAAACCCCTTGGTGGTGCCTCACACCTGTTTTCCCGGGAAACAGAAGCAGTGGGCACCTGGAATGCACTGGGGATAACTGGGGCTCCACAGGCAGCAGCTGGGGTCAGTTCCCACTGTTTGTGCTCCAAAGCCCTGTCTGTAAAATGGAACAACAACTCTGACCTCCAGGAACAATTTTAATGTATTTCCATGGAGTAAATCTTGATTTTCAGAGCACCTGATTGTGGATGTGACAGTTTAGTCAGAGAGAGACAGAATTGAAACCATCTTGCAGCTGGTGTTGTGAACAGTTGTTTTCTCCTAAGATGTTTACCAAAGGGTGTTTTCTTCATTAGCCAGTGGTGTTCGGGTGTTGATTAAATGACCAATCAGGTGCACCTGGATCAGAAGGGTGGATAAAGGAATGGGTTTCTGATAAACTCAGGTTAACCTGCTGGAGACAGCCAGAGTCTGTGTGTGCCTCACTGCTGTTCCTGACTCAGGTGACACCTGATCCTGTGTAAGGCACCTCCCCCTGCTGCCAGTCACTGTCAGGTGTAGCCACATTTCTCCTCACAGAGAAAAGCAAGGCACAATTCTTCCCAAGAATATTTCTGAGTTTCACAACCTCAGAACCTCAGCGAAAGTAAAAACAATTTTTATCATTTGCTGTGCCTGTGTTTGTGCCAAAGTAGAATGCAATATGGAGATTGTTTACCCACAGTGATGGGGTTTTGTTTCCTTGGCCTGTCAGGGCCAGGTGTGTGTGTTGGGACTGTTGGCTGAGATTCTGTGCAGTGTGTGCAGAGTTGAGTGCTTGGTAGATTCAGTTTAGATGTAATATAATATAATATAGTATAATATAGTATAATAAAGTAATTAATTAGCCTTCTGATAAGATGGAGTCCTCCTCATCATTCCTCCCTGCCATGGGGATCCCTGCAAGTACTATAGTCAGGCACTGCCAGTCACTGCCATCACTGCCAGTCACTGTCATCACTGCAATCACTGCCAATCACTGTCATCACTGCAATCACTGTCATCACTGCCAATCACTGTCATCACTGCCAGTCACTGCCAATCACTGTCATCACTGCAATCACTGCCAGTCACTGTCATCACTGTCATCACTGCAAGTCACTGCCATCACTGTCATCAGTGCCAGTCACTGCCAGTCACTGTCGTCACTGCCATCACTGCCATCACTGCCATCACTGTCATCAGTGCCAGTCACTGCCATCACTGCCATCACTGCCATCACTGCCATCACTGCCATCACTGCCAGTCACTGCCATCACTGCCATCAGTGCCAGTCACTGCCATCACTGCCATCACTGTCATCAGTGCCAGTCACTGCCATCACTGTCGTCACTGCCAGTCACTGCCGTCACTGCCATCACTGCCAGTCACTGCAATCACTGCCAGTCACTGCCAGTCACTGTCATCACTGCAATCACTGCCAGTCACTGCCATCACTGCAATCACTGCCAGTCACTGCCAGTCACTGCCAGTCACTGCAATCACTGTCATCACTGCAATCACTGCCAGTCACTGCTGGTCCCTGTCAATCACTGCCAGTCACTGCCAATCCTTTCCAGTCACTGCCAGTCACTGCCAATCCTTTCCAGGCACTGCAATCACTGCCAATCCTTTCCAGGCACTGCAATCACTGCCATCACTGCCAATCCTTTCCAGGCACTGCAATCACTGCCAATCCTTTCCAGGCACTGCCATCACTGCCAATCCTTTCCAGGCACTGCCATCACTGCCAGTCCCTCTCAATCTCTGCCATCCCCGCCATCACTGACCCGTCGGAGCCCGGCCTGGAGGAAGCGCTGTCGGACGAGGTGGATGAGGTGGAGGCCACGGAGGAGGCCACGGAGGTGACCGAGAGCCTCCTGAGGGTGGAGGACATGATGTAGGGCAGCACCACGGAGCCCGAGCGGCTCGGCTTCCTGTCCACCAGCACCGGGGGCTGCAGGGACCAGAGGGGACACCGTGAGCAAACAGGAGATCTGCAGCAGGGCTGGCTCTGCACTGGGGCCTGGGCCCAGCAGCAGGGCTGGCTCTGCACTGGGGCCTGGGCAAGCTGGGCTCAGCAGCAGGGCTGGCTCTGCACTGGGGCCTGGGCCCAGCAGCAGGGCTGGCTCTGCACTGGGGCCTGGGCAAGCTGGGCTCAGCAGCAGGGCTGGCTCTGCACTGGGGCCTGGGCAGGCTGGGCCCAGCAGCAGGGCTGGCTCTGCACTGGGGCCTGGGCAAGCTGGGCTCAGCAGCAGGGCTGGCTCTGCACTGGGGCCTGGGCCCAGCAGCAGGGCTGGCTCTGCACTGGGGCCTGGGCAAGCTGGGCTCAGCAGCAGGGCTGGCTCTGCACTGGGGCCTGGGCAGGCTGGGCCCAGCAGCAGGGCTGGCTCTGCACTGGGGCCTGGGCAAGCTGGGCTCAGCAGCAGGGCTGGCTCTGCACTGGGGCCTGGGCAGGCTGGGCCCAGCAGCAGGGCTGGCTCTGCACTGGGGCCTGGGCCCAGCAGCAGGGCTGGCTCTGCACTGGGGCCTGGGCAAGCTGGGCCCAGCAGCAGGGCTGGCTCTGCACTGGGGCCTGGGCAAGCTGGGCCCAGCAGCAGGGCTGGCTCTGCACTGGGGCCTGGGCAAGCTGGGCTCAGCAGCAGGGCTGGCTCTGCACTGGGGCCTGGGCAGGCTGGGCCCAGCAGCAGGGCTGGCTCTGCACTGGGGCCTGGGCCCAGCAGCAGGGCTGGCTCTGCACTGGGGCCTGGGCAAGCTGGGCCCAGCAGCAGGGCTGGCTCTGCACTGGGGCCTGGGCAAGCTGGGCCCAGCAGCAGGGCTGGCTCTGCACTGGGGCCTGGGCAAGCTGGGCCCAGCAGCAGGGCTGGCTCTGCACTGGGGCCTGGGCAAGCTGGGCCCAGCAGCAGGGCTGGCTCTGCACTGGGGCCTGGGCAAGCTGGGCTCAGCAGCAGGGCTGGCTCTGCACTGGGGCCTGGGCAAGCTGGGCCCAGCAGCAGGGCTGGCTCTGCACTGGGGCCTGGGCAAGCTGGGCTCAGCAGCAGGGCTGGCTCTGCACTGGGGGCTGGGCAGGCTGGGCCCAGGGCCTGAACCCAGGGACACAAGGGTTAACAACACCAAGGGTCCTGCACTTGGGCCACAACCCCCGGCTTGGGGACAGAGCTGCTGGACACAGAAGGACCTGGGGCCACTGATGGACACCGCTGGACACGAGCCCAGGTGTGCCCACGTGGCCAAAAAGGCCAAAGGCACCTGGGTGGGATCAGAGTGGCCAGCAGGACCAGGGCAGGGACTGTCCCCTGGGCAATGGGGGAGGCCACACCCCGAGGGCTGTGTCCAGTTCTGGGCCTCCCAATTGAAGAAGGACATGGAGGGGCTGGAGAGAATCCAGGGAAAGGAACAGAGCTGGGGAAGGGGCTGGAGCCCCAGGAGAGGCTGAGGGAGCTGGGAAGGGTCTGGAGCCCCAGGAGAGGCTGAGGGAGCTGGGCAGGGGCTCAGCCTGGAGCAAAGGAGGCTCAGGGGGCCCTTGTGGCTCTGCACAGCTCCTGCCAGGAGGGCACAGCCGGGGGGGCCGGGCTGTGCTCCAGGGAACAGGGACAGGAGCAGAGGGAACGGCCTCAGGCTGGGCCAGGGCAGGCTCAGGGTGGGCACAGCAGGAATTTCCCCATGGAAAGGGGGCTCAGGGCTTGGCACTGCCCAGGGAGGGTTGGAGTGCCCATCCCTGGAGGGGTCACCTGGATTGGCACTCAGAGCTCTGGGCTGGGGACAGGGTGGGCACTGGGCACAGCTGGGACTCCCTGGTCTCAAAGCTCTTTCCCAACCCTGATGATTGTGGGATTCTGTGACACCACCTCACACCCACCCACGGGTGGAAAAGGGGGAGTTGGGTTCCTCTGGGGCAAAACATGGAAGAACCAGGTTCCCTCACCAGAGTAATGACCCCGTACTGCTTCTCCACCTTCCTCCTGAGCTCCCTGAAGCAGGCTGTGAGCCTCTCGTGCAGCGGCTTCAGCTGCTCCGTCAGCTTCTCGCCATGGATCCGGATCCCCTCTGCCAGGAGAGGCATCTGAGGCAGGGAGGGAGGAAGGAGCAGAATGAGCTGCAGGAGCACAAACCAGCCCTCCTGCTCCCCAGAGGGTGAGTTCAGCAGCTCAGATAAAATTAAAGGATTGAAATCAATGTGTTTTGTGTTTGCAGAGGGGAAGATAAACAGGGACACAGCAAGGGAGCTGAGCTGCTGCCAGTGAGGGAACGTCAGTGCTGCAGCTCCAGGTGTTGAACAAACCCCAACATTTTCCCCAGGCCAGGCTGGATGGGATTTGGAGCAGCCTGGGATGGTGGAAGGTGTCCCTGCCCATGGCAGGATGGGCTTTAAGGTCCCTGCCCACCCAAACCATTCCAGGGTTCCCTCTTCCCCACTCCATCAGTGCCTCCAGCTCCCCCAGTTCCATACCTGTATAGCAATTTGTTGCTTGAGCAGCTCAATTTTGTCTTGATCTTCAGGATGTTCTTGGAGATATTTCTCTGTGAAGAAGGCCTGGAAGCACAGAGAGAAGGTGACACAGGTGACACACACACTTCCTCCTCAGGCAGCTCTGAGGGGAAGATCCTTTAAGAGCAATTCACTGCCATTATTCCTCATATTAAACCCAAATTGTGCTGGCACCAAGCTGAGGGACAAAGAACCAGGGTTATCTGTTGGGAAGAGAGAACAAAGCCCACTTTTTAATTTAAAAAAGTAATGTTTTTTCTAGTGAAACACATGGAAAAACAGTTACTGCATCAGAAGGGTTCTGCTCAGTCCTGATCCCCTTCTCACAAACCAGCATTGATTTGAATAACTGAGGTTCCATCACTTCTACTTCTCACTTAAATGCGAGTGACAGACCCAAAACCTCAAGTCTGACTTCAAAAAGCCTCTTTCTTTCCCAGCAGTCAGTGCCCCAGAGCACAGCTGCCCCAAGGACAGCAAAGCAGCTCCTGCTGCAATTTCCTTATTTCAGCCCCTAAATCCCTCGTTTTCACCTGGGGCTGGTTACAAAGATTCAGTAGAAATAAAGACCATGCTGGGATTTGGGCTCCCAGCTTCCTTCAACAAAGCACCTTTAGTCTCCACTTCTCCTGGGTTTACCTTTAATCAGCACAATCTGGTCTTGGTTTGAAGTTGAACAAACACAAATCCACTTTCCTGGACTGAAAACTTAAATTTGTGCCAATTCCCATGATGTATCCCATTAAAATGGATCCCAATTCCTGCTCAGAATATTTTTTTTCCCTAGATAAACCCCCTAATAAGTTTTTCATTTGTTTCTTTGAGCTATTTCAGCCTCTGAGTATATTTTTCTTTACTTTTCTAAGACTGGACTGTGGTACAGGTTTATAGGGCTGGGGGTTTATCCTGAACAGGATGGAGGTGAGCCTGGGAAAGGGCTGCTGGGTTGGTCCCAGAGGATTTTCCTTGAAAGTGCCTAATTATTGCAAGAGGAAAGATGTTTAAAAACCCCAACTTTGGGTTTTGGCTACAATGAAACAATTAAAACTCAGATTTTAGCTGCCCACAAAAGCCAAATGTTCTGAACTGATCTGCAGCTGAAATAGGAAAATATGAACCAGAAATGAGTATTTCCAGATGTGGCTGCAGAGATTTTGTGTTTTCTAGTTTTAACTGCTTTCCCACTTCTGTAATTCTAAACTTGATGTCAACCTTAATTCATAAAATGGGAGGATTCAGGGCCAAATTCAGCCCTGGCAAAGCACCCAAACTCCTCTGGAATCAGCAGAGTCAGACCCCAGATCAATCAGCCCCTCTCCCAATTAACGTGTGCACCTCATTTCATGGGGCTGGGACACAGCTGAGGAGAATTAAATGTGTTTTACCACATTCCACCCCCTTTGTGGAAACAAGCAGTGCATTCTGGGCTGGGCATTTCATCATTAGGTGGAGGGAATCAACAGCTTAAGTTAAACATCACAAAAAGAACAACCTACACTGCTCAAGTGAAGTCAGCTGAGTAAACCTGCACAGGAAATGCTGCTTTTTTCCTGAATCATTTCTGTTGCAAGACTCCAAAGACACAGAGGCTGCTGGCAAGAGAAAGCCTCTTCTGCCTGCTCATTCCCCAATAATCCAGGGCAGAAAGGCCAGGTTTGGGCTTTTCTCTGCTACCTGGGCTGCCCAAGGCAGGAGAGGTTCTCATCCCACTGCAAAGGGGGCCCATAAGAGCTGGACCCTGCAGCTCTAAAGCTGAGCATTTCCACCCTGCAGTCAGTGCAAACCTCTGCTCTTTGTCCTCTCCTCCTGCTGCCTGAGCTCTGCACACACAGAGCCCCACACGGGGCTGGGACAGCTGCAGATGGAACTGGACCTGCCAGGTCCTGCCAGGTCCTTGCACACTGCATGGGGCCAGGGGCAGCTCCCAGAGTCTGCAGAGCTTGGGCTGGAAGGGACTTCAGGGATCAGGGCCCTGTCCAGCCTGGCCTTGGGCACTGCCAGGGATCCAGGGGCAGCCACAGCTGCTCTGGGAATTCCATCCCAGGGAACAATTCCCAATTCCCAATATCCCACCCATCCCTGCCCTCTGGCAGTGGGAGCCATTCCCTGGGTCCTGTCCCTCCATCCCTTGTCCTCAGTCCCTCTCCAGGGAATTCTGCAATGATTTGTGTTGGAAGGGACCTTAAAAGTCACCCAGTGCCACCCCTGCCATGGCAGGGACACCTCCCAGTGTCCCAGGGGGCTCCAGCCTGGCCTTGGGCACTGCCAGGGATCCAGGGGCAGCCCCAGCTGCTCTGGGAATTCCATCCCAGGGAACAATTCCCAATTCCCAATATCCCATCCAGCCCTGCCCTCTGGCAGTGGGAGCCATTCCCTGTGTCCTGTCCCTCCATCCCTTGTCCCCAGTCCCTCTCCAGCTCTCCTGGAGCCCCTTCAGGCCCTGGCAGGGGCTCTGAGCTCTGCCTGGAGCTTTCCCTGCTCCAGGTGAGCACCCTCAGGTGTCCCAGCCCTGCAGAGGGGCTCCATGGACGTGCCAGGACCTTCTCATAGTTGGTGTAGCCGCCCATGACGGCGGGGTCCACAATGCCACTGAGCAGCATGGACAGGGGGTGCACGGGCAGGCTGCGGTCCCAGCCCTGCTGCTGCACCACGTTGGTGATCCTCTCATTGGTCAGCTCCATGGTTTCTATGGCATTCTCCAGGGGGCTGATCTCCTCCTGAGGGACAGAGGAAACAGAATGAACTTCCTTCAGAGTCACACAATAAACCTTTCAAACCTTCGCGCAATTTTTAGGGAGAAATTCCTCCCCATGAGGGTGGGGAGGGGCTGGGATGGAATTCCCAGGGAGCTGTGGCTGTCCCTGGATCCCTGGAAGTGCCCAAGGCCAGGCTGGAGCCCCCTGGGACAGTGGGAGGTGTCTCTGCCATGGCAGGGGTGACACTGGATGATTTTAAGTAAATCCTAACCCAAAGCATTCTGGGATTCCATGGCTCTGTGATTCATTCCTCTCCACTGAGTAAGAAAGGAAATAATTTGCTTTTAGCTGTGCCACATCCAGCAGTGGAAGGACTGGCACTCCCAAGTGTTCAAGGCTTTATTCCATGAGGGACTGAGGAGGAGGAGAGGCAGCCCCTGTGGAGAACTCACCGTTGTGACCTGTTTGACCTCAAACCACTTGAGGATGCCTGGAAATGAATAAGCTGTCGTGTAGGTTGTCCTCTCTATCCACATGTTCTGGGCAGAGAAGGAAAAAAAGATATCTGAGGTGTAAGGAAAATATTGGCCTTGCAACTGAACTCTCTCCTGTGTGGAGTGCGGCTTCCAGAAGGAGCTGGCAGAGCTCCACAGCCATGGCCACCTCCCCACGGCCATGGCCACCTCCCCATGGCCATGGCCACCTCCCCACAGCCATGGCCACCTCCCCACGGCCATGGAGACCTCCCCACAGCCATGGAGACCTCCCCATGGCCATATTCCCACCTCCCCACAGCCATGGTCACCTCCCCACGGCCACAGCCACCTCCCCATGGCCATTCCCACCTCCCCACTGCCATGGCCACATTCCCACCTCCCCATGGCCATGGCCACCTCCCCTCAGCCATGGCCACCTCCCCACGGCCATGGTCACCTCCCCATGGCCGTATTCCCACCTCCCCACGGCCATGGCCACCTCCCCACGGCCATGGAGACCTCCCCACGGCCATGGCCACCTCCCCACAGCCATGGTCACCTCCCCATGGCCATATTCCCACCTCCCCACGGCCATGGCCACCTCCCCACAGCCATGGCCACCTCCCCTCAGCCATGGCCACCTCCCCACGGCCACGGTCACCTCCCCATGGCCATATTCCCGCCTCCCCACAGCCATGGCCACCTCCCCACGGCCATGGCCACCTCCCCATGGCCATTCCCACCTCCCCACGGCCATTCCCACCTCCCCACAGCCACCTCCCCTCAGTGGGACAGTGCCCCATGCTGGGCTCTGCTGAGCCTGGGCTCTCACAGCACCAATTTATGGATTCTGATGGATGCTGAATGCTCCAACTCCAGCTGTGGAGCCCCTTGGCATCACCCCCAGCCTCAGGTGGAGGCTGCAATGCCCTTTGTGTCTCCTACTTTTTCATTCCCAAGCCCTGTGGCCACACAGTGACAGTTTGGTCAAAATGCCACCAAGAAACCAAACCAAAGGCAAAGGACTCACAGCAAACTCGTTGTCTGGATCCTTCTCTCCTTTCCTGACAGGTCTGGAGTGAGTGAACTGCTGCACCTCGTTGGCTCTGTAGTAGCTGGGAAGAAGCAGAGTAAAAAGGTGATTTCCTCACCTCCCATCCTCCTCACTCAAATGTTCAAGTGTTTCCTCACAGTTTGTGGGGAGGAATTGACACAATTTACACAAAATACCAAGGCACAGCACCTTGTTAGTGGGGAAAACACACACAAGATGTTGAGGGAGAAGAAAAATTAATTACTTTAAGATCTGTTCAGGAACAGGTTTATCTTTGTAATTAGGTGGCAGGTTCATCACAGGCTTCACAATGAAGCACTGCACATCTGAGCAGCTCTGGTTAAGGATGAAAAACGAGGAACCCTTTTGGGAAAACAGGAGAGGGAGAGAAAAACCCTTCCTGTTTTCATTGTCAGACTTTTCCACAAATCCCTGTGCTCTCATTAAGTATTTTTCTTCAAACCTGACTAATTCATCACAAATCACAGGCATTATGTTGCATCTTGCAGTCTGAAGGCTCCTTATGAATTAAAAACCCAAAAGGAAAAGGACTTCACAAATAATAATCCCAGAATGGTTTGGGTTGGAAAGGACCTTGGGATTCATGCAGTGCCACCCCTGCCATGGACAGGGACACCTTCCACTGCCCCAGGGTGCTCCAGCCTGGCCTTGGACAATTCCAGGTGCTGAAATTCCCTGAAAATGCTTGGGAGTCCTTGGCACCACTGATTTCTCCTTTGGGAGAGAAGAAAAGGGCAGCAGGGCTCTGCAGAGGTTCTGTGCTGCATCTGCCTCTTCTCTCACCCCACAGTCATTCACCAGAGGCTGCTGCTCCTTCCCTCCCACCTTTTAGATTCGTGAAGCCAACTGAACAAAGGAATGGCTTCACACTCAGCTTTTGTACCTGGGAATAATGACAGACATTAAAGAGATCTTAGTAACTGTATCCCCAAGAACAACAGCCTATCGTGTTCCTCCAAAATTCTGCTTTGGGGACTGTGCTGAGGCTTTACAGGAGCAAAAAGCTGGCTGGAAAAGCAAGGCTTAGCCAACCTGGCCCCATGAGGAGAAGGCTTCTGTGAATCCCCTGCTGAGTGGCAGTGTATAGGAATGTGCTCCTTGTTGACAGAGTGACAAAATTATCTTTTGTTCCTTTAGAAAGGAAATAAGCCTAAAAGTTTCTCTTCTCAATTAGCCAAAAAGACATTTCATAGGACCTGGGGGACTTCACCTCAAACTTAAAGATAGCTAATTGGAAAAGAGCAAAAAGTCCCACCTCAGCAATTCACTAGAAAAAGAAGAGAACAAAGAAACTAATCACTTTTGTGAGGTGTTTTACCAGGGGTAAGGACCTTTTATACCTGGCTTGGTTTTTCTCTATAAAGAGTTTTGTAATTTTGCCTTTTATTAAAACCTTTTTGTTTCCAACACTACCACAGAAGCCATCCTGCTGATTTTATGCCTTCTGAGCTGAGCTATCTTGGGTGTGAAATAGATCTCTGCTGATTTTATGCCTTCTGAGGTAGCTGAGCAATCCTGGGTGTGAAATAGATCTCCAAGAGCTTATGAGACCTGGCCTGAGGAGACCCAAATTTCAGCAGTGTTTCAGTGGGGGGTTAAGGCAGCCCCACACATCCTTTAACTCATTGAGGCAGCTCTGAAGGGCATTCTGAGAGGCAGAGCAAAGTCACCCTGCTGTGTGAGGAGCCAGCAGGCAGAGCTGAGCCCAGAAGCACAGAGCCAGGTTAGCTGAGGCTCTGAGCCCAGCTGTGTGTCCCAGCAGAGCTCCTGAGCCTGGGCTGAGCCCTGCTCAGCTCCCTGGGCTCAGCTGCTGGGACTGGGCTGCTCTGGGCTGCAGGGAACCCTGAGGCTCAGCACAGCTCACCTGGTGGCCCCAGCACATCCCTACCAAAAGAAGAATGAGGTGTTTTGTCATAAAAGAGCAAAAACAGACTAAAGAAATAAAAAACAGCCTGAGGCAAAGAAGGTTAAAGGAGCCTGAAAGCAAAACCAAGCCCAGGAGCAGCAAGGTCTGCCTAAGACAACAGAGATCTGGGCACTCCTCATGTCAGGAGGTGTTTGTGGGAGTGCAGGGAGATCCTGTCCCACATCCAAGCCCTGCAGCTGCTCCCTCATCCCAGGGCTGTGCCAGAGCCCCGGAACCCAACACCCCCAAACCCTGGGGATGGCTCAGATCTGCCTCCAAACTCTGCAGCTCGGGTTCATCCCGAGCCAGGAACATCAGAACAAACACAAACAGATGCAGAGGAAGCAGCTGAAACAAAGCAGCAGCAGAGGAGGCATTTTTGATACCAAGTTTGATCTTGAATGGATTTTAATTTCCTCTGTGGATTCAGTGCTTGGCAGGAGGATTGCACAGGAAGCATCTGCTATCACTGCCTGGGCTGGGCCTCTGTGCACAGGGTTTGAGGGCCAAAATGGACCTTCAGATTCTCCAGCCTGGCCTGGTGAGCACAGGCTGGAAGCCCAGGATTTGGTTTTCCTGGCATGCATCCTCCAGGAGCCACTGACTGAAGTCACTGGCAGCAATCTGGAGCATCTCCACTGGCTCACACTCCCAATTCAGAGGATCTTAAGCCTGGTGGGGAGCCTGGGACACAGCTTGGAGTCCCACCAGCAAGGGAGAAAAATAAGAATTAAAAATAGTAAGGGCTCTGCACCCAACAACTTTTAGTGACATAATCACTTCACACTTCTTACAAAGGGGAAAAACACACAAACCCCAGCACTTCATAAATGCTAAAGGACTGCAAGGAAGAAGGGAGTACCCTTCACTTTTCACATCCTGCATTTCCCATCTATCACCCAGAAATACCCAGCTGGTCCCACCACGGCCAGAGCAGCCAGCACCACCTGAGTGAGAGCACAGGAAACCCTCCCTGCAGTCTGCTCCTCACCCTGACAGCAACTTGTTTAACTCTGACAGCCTTTAAATCCACCCTTACAGCTCTGGATAGCCCCATTGTGACATTTTCATGCCCAGGGCCTGCCCCCACATCCCCCAGGAGCAAGAACCCCCTCAGTTCCCATCACTGCTGTTCACCAGCTGTGCTGTTGTAGGGAACAGGGAGCTCTGGGTGTGCCAAGATGCCCCAAACCCAAAAGATACACTGTTTGGGGGAAGCCTTGATCTCCTCTGCTGGAGGGGCTGTGCTGGTCATCTTCTCAGCATTGGGGAACTGAGTCAGCAGCTTCAGGTTGAAATCCTCCCTGCGCTCGTACTCCTTGCCACGGTAGATGAAAATCTTGTTCTGGGGGCAGGAGAAGAAAAAGGGAATTCAAATTCAGCAAAGCAGAGGGACAGAGCTTCCCAAACCCCTCCAGAGCTGGTTTATGGGAAGGGTTGATCCCAGCTGGACAGAAGAGGTGAGAGAAGGAACATGGGCTGGAATGAGGGCACAGCAACTCCTGGGAGCCAGGCCTGGCAAGGGCAACCTCAGATTTGTCTGAAAAATCCATTGCTGCACAGAGAATCATCAAAGAGGGCTGAAAAGGAGCTTTTAAAGCCACCTGCAATGAGCAGGGACACCCTCAAACAGATGCTGCTGTCCACAGAAACACATCCCAGATCACTGCCCTGCTCACACCTCCCAGCTTCAGCACAGGAATCTCAGCCAGGAGCTGATTTTGAATAAATGTGCCAGGAAATTCTTAACTGCAGGGACCTGCCTGCCAGCCCTGCTGTGAGCTCCCTGAGGGACATCCCTGGGCACAGGTAGGAATTTCACCTCAGCCCCACTCCTGGCCACCACCACCCACAATGTCACCCCTGGCAGGTCTGTTCCACACACCCAACACCAGACCATGGCCAATCAGTGTCCACCTGGCAGTGGTTTCAGGAAGGGATGGATTCCAAAACATGGCCTGGAGCTGAAAGCCCTCCATGCCATCTCCTCACACAGTTCTAACTTAACATTCTTCTCCTTTTTTGAGCTTGGCTTCCACTGAAGACCAGAGCTTCAAACAGCTCCAGTCTGAGAAGGTAAAATGGCGCTGAATTTTAAATAACAGGAGTATTTTCAGCCTTGCTGACCCTGGATCTGAGTCATTCCTGTCCTCCCCACAGATCCAGCATGCTCAGCAGCACCTTTGCACTTGAATTCTTCTGTGTGGGACAAATTCTCCCTGACCACTGAAATAATCTC
This sequence comes from Molothrus aeneus, assembly GCF_037042795.1. Classification (NCBI taxonomy): domain Eukaryota; kingdom Metazoa; phylum Chordata; class Aves; order Passeriformes; family Icteridae; genus Molothrus; species Molothrus aeneus. The sequence goes on along the minus strand of NC_089674.1, from coordinate 4,570,811 downwards.
TGTTATGAAAATTTGGCTGATTGAGGCTGAAAAGCAATGGGATAAATTCTTTACAGGCTGAAAATTTCCTAACAGCAACAATCACATTTCAGAGGGAGCACAAACACAAAAGGTAAACTCTGCTTAAATCCATAGAAGAACTTATCAATCATCTAAAAAACCTACTGTAACACCCAGACCCCACTTGAGCTGGTAACACACAAAATTTCATCTCTGACTTGACTCTTTTTAGGCACTGAAATGCTCTGAAACACTCCTGGGATTTAGATCTGTCAGTGCCACTGGAAGGAAAAGGAGTTTGGCACCAAATTTTCTTGGGAGCTGTGCAGAAGTTGTGACTTTCAGGGTCTCCAGCAGTGCAGAAGTTGAGTGGGGAAGGATCCTTACCCTGAGGAAAGAGGGAAAACCCTGTCCATAGTATCCAACAGCAAAGTACTCGGGCTGAGGTCTCATGGCCTTCATGATGTTCTCATAAAAAGTAGCTCTTTTTTTCTGGAAAAGAAAACACCACCACACTTTCACTTTGGAATGCTCCAGGACACGTTCCCAGGGACAATTCCTGATCTCTGAGCTCTGCCCTCAGAACACACTTCACAACTGCTTTTTGATGCAGTTTCTCATCCTTATCCATTTACTTGATTAAATATTTGCTTTGTCTGGGCCAGCACCAACTTCATTTCCTGCTCTGCAGGCATGAGAACAATGCCATGGCTTTAGGATTCCAGAAGGAGATTTGAAATCCTTCACTGTGGGAAAACAAATGAAATACAAATATATTCTGAATGGAAGAAGACACAAATGGTGACAAATGTCAGAGAACTGGCAGAAATAAAACTGGGCAGATGATTCTGCTGTGAAAGAACATAAAGACCATCTGGTTCCATCCTTAACCACTAAAAAGCAGAATTCAGAGCCAAGAGGATTCTGTAGCTCTGTGTTCATGCCCAGCACTTTTACCACAGGAATACCAAGGTGATGAGATTTATGGAGCCTGAAAATACACCCTGGTTGTTACTTCATTTGGTTAAGACCAAGAATTCTAAACATCTGCACATGGTATTATCATGCTAATTAGGAGGTGAAAAGACACCATGAAAATATTTATTCTACTACTAACCTTTACAAAGCCATGGGGTTAAGTTGGTTTGTTTGTCTTTAACATACATTTATTTTAGGCTTCTCCTGCTTGAACAGCATTAACTGAAGCAGTCAGCAGCCTGTTGGATATGGAGGAAAAAGCCTCACCAGGAGATTGCCCAGTCCCTCGTAGTCAAAGACCTTGTTCTCATACATGTCAGCCAGCTCCTTGCTCAGCTGAATGGCTTTTTCCCACATCTCCACCGAGGGTGAGGACAGGCAGGAGGGGGGAGAAGAGCACAAGCAACATGAAAGACTCAGTTAAAAGCCTTCATTAGCACAGATAGGTAAACAAAAATGCAGCTGATTTTAATTCAGGCACTACTTTCATGCTCTGCCAGGTTTCCCTCAGACTCTGCTGGGCTTTTTTTTTTTTTTTTTGCAGGGATTATTACAGTCATACAGATCTTGTGATTTGGAGACCTGAGAGTGATTTACAAAGCCAGGTCTCCACTGAGATCCTGACAGGACAAACTGGGAGGAGGAAGGACAGGTCTGAACAGCAGAGAGAGAAGGCCAGGGGTCTCCTCCTCCAGCAGCACCTGGACAGGGGCTCCTGGGGGTTGTCTCATCATGGGATCGTGGAATTTGGGTGGAAAGGGACCTCAAAGCCCAGTGCCACCCCTGCCATGGGCAGGGACACCTCCCACTGTCCCAGGGTGCTCCAGCCTGGCCTTGGGCACTGCCAGGGATCCAGGGGCAGCCACAGCTGCCCTGGGAATTCCATCCCAGCCCCTCACAGGGAGGAATTCCTCCCCAGGATCCCATTGAAATTCCCTTATTTCAGCTGGAAGCCATTCAGCCCTGGCAGCACCCTCTCTCCAGGGTGCAGCTCCCAGGGTCAGTGCCAAGCAGGGAAGCCTCTCCCCCTGCAAGCCCAAAACCTGACAGGAGCCCCCCCCCAGGGGAAGGAAGGGAGCAAAACACCTGCCCTGCTCCCATCCACCCAGAACCTTGAACCCCTTCACCTTCCAGACACTCTCTGGCCAACACAGGAACAGGATTTAAATGTCTCCAGACAGGCAGGTGCCCTGCTGATGGCAGTGTGGGGATCCCTGTCAGAACCCCAGCCTGGTGTGGAACCACTTCTGCTTTTCCCCTTTTAACCAACCCCAGCCTGCCCCAACCACACAAACCCTAAATCCACACCAGAGTGAATCTGCCAAGGCAGGGTTTGCTGCAGGACCAGGGTGAACACTCACCTTGCCCCTGTCAAAGAAGGAGATGATCTCCTGGTAGAGTTTCTCCTTGAGCTCCTGCTGGGAGTACACACAGAAGGAGTCTCTCTGCAGCAGGTGAGGGGCACAGGGCTTCTCTGACCACTGGGACAGGGAAAAAAGTAAAGGTGAAACAACTGGAACACTTCCAGAGAAATCCTTACAGGGTGACCCAAAACAAACCCCTCATGGAGGCAAAGGACGTTTGGCAGGGACACAAACCTGAGACATTCTCTCCCAGCTCACTGCAGCAGGAGGATGCAACAAACTGATGCTAATAATGATTTTTCTTTTATCATTATTATTTAATTATATCACTTATTTAATCATTTTATAATATACAATTATTATATATCATGTATGATTATTTAGATCTCATTCTATCATTATACATATAACTATGCCATTTTAGATCTATCATTACATATATCATAGTTATAACTATTTTGCTGTGGAATCTGCAAGACTGTGAAGCCCCTTGATGATTCCAAGTCCCATTAAAAGCAGAAATAGAAGTACTTTGGTTATTCTGAGCTGTTTGTGCCTCACTAAAGCCCAAGCCCTGGGATACCTGGAGCAGCTCAGCGTGCAGGAGCAGGGTGTAGGCAGCCTCTGTGAAGTTCTCACAGTCTGTGTGCAGGTCCCTGAGCTTGTACAGATACCTGGGCAAAGCAAAACAATTCCTGGTGTGAAGGACTCCTGCAGCCAAGGGAGCCTTGTTCCCTAACACCAGGACACAGCCTACCTGATGTAAATGTCCTCTCGCTTCTTCTCCTTGTAGAAATTCTGCCAACAAGAGAAAAAGTCAAACATTGGCAATGCAGAGCAGCCCAGATTTGCAGAATCATCTCCAGACAAGTAACCTGAGCAGCAGTTTTAGGCATTTCAGGGATATTTGCTGTCATTTTGGCTGCTCAGCCCTGGGACCATCCCTTCATACCAGAGGGGCACCAGCACCTCCAAAAAGGGACAAATCAGGGAAATCACTTGTCTAAAGTGATACAGGCTCTTTGCAGGGGAACAGGGATCCCAGCCTTTACCAGGCACCTTCTCTGCCTGTGTCTCAAGGTTCCAGACTGGGAGGATCAGCCAAGGACTTGATTTTGGACTGCCCATCTTTTTGTGATTGTAGCTCCAGAGCCTAACTTGAGCACATCATTAACCAAAAATGGCATGAGGATTTCATTAAAATCCTCCTCTAGATGAAAAATAATTCCAAGGGGGTCTAGAAAAGCCCAAGAGAGGTGCCCAAAGCCCAGGGGATGAGTCTCCAGGCTGGGGGAGGTGCCCAAAGCCTGGGGGACGGGTCCCCAGCCTGGGGAGGTGTCCCCAGCACAGGTGATGAGTCCCTTGCCCAGGGAACGTGTCCCCAGCCCAGGGAACATGTCCCCAGCCCAAGGGAGGTGTCCCCAGCCCAGGGAGGTGTCCCAGGGACATGTCCCCAGCCCAAGGGAGGTGTCCCCAGCCCAGGGAGGTGTCCCAGGGAGGTGTCCCCAGCCCAGGGAGGTGTCTCAGGGACATGTCCCCAGCCCAAGGGAGGTGTCCCCAGCCCAAGGAGGTGTCCCAGGGAGGTGTCCCCAGCCCAGGGAGGTGTCCCCAGCCCAAGGGAGGTGTCTCAGGGACATGTCCCCAGCCCAAGGGAGGTGTCCCCAGCCCAAGGGAGGTGTCCCAGGGACATGTCCCCAGCCCAGGGAGGTGTCCCCAGCCCAGGGAGGTGTCCCAGGGAGGTGTCCCCAGCCCAAGGAGGTGTCCCAGGGACATGTCCCCAGCCCAGGGAGGTGTCCCCAGCCCAGGGAGGTGTCCCAGGGAGGTGTCCCCAGCCCAGGGAGGTGTCCCCAGCCCAGGGAGGTGTCCCAGGGAGGTGTCCCCAGCCCAGGGAGGTGTCCCCAGCCCAGGGAGGTGTCCCAGGGAGGTGTCCCCAGCCCAAGGGAGGTGTCCCCAGCCCAGGGAGGTGTCCCAGGGACATGTTCCCAGCCCAGGGAGGTGTCCCCAGCCCAGGGAGGTGTCCCAGGGACGTGTCCCCAGCCCAGGGAGGTGTCCCAGGGAGGTGTCCCCAGCCCAGGGAGGTGTCCCCAGCCCAAGGAGCTGTCCCAGGGACGTGTCCCCAGCCCAGGGAGGTGTCCCCAGCCCAGGGAGGTGTCCCCAGCCGTACCAGCACGTTGACAGTGCAGCTCATGCGGTTCTCCTTGCTCTCATCGTGCATGATGGTCCTGTAGTCCAGCAGGTTCTCCAGGAGGCTGCTGACCAGCAGGGCAAACACCTCTCCTGGGGCTGCCAGGTACTTGTGCTTCCTGCAGTGCTCCAGCAGCCTGCAGGACACCAGGACACTCAGCTGCACCTCCCAGTACCGGTAAATGGGATTTTGGTGTGAATTACCCAATTTCCCTGGATGGACACTCAGTGCTGGACACCCATACCTGAGACAGCCAACTCAGGCAGGACAGGACAGCACTTGCTGGTCAAAAAAATTGAGTTTTTGTTGCTAAAAGCTCCAATTTTGCTTTAACTTTGAGCCTTTGAATCCTCTGAACTAAGTATCTGTTCTGTATCTTGATTTTATTGCTGGTTCTGGATCCACACACAGGAAATGAAGTCAGTACCTGGCCATAAAGCCATTTGTCTCAGAAGTACCAGATTACCTTAAAGCAGACTGGACTCAAATAGACATTTCATACATTTCTTGTCACTAAAATTCTTTATTAGAATTCGACAAGTCTGCTGATTACATGGAATATCTTACAGCAATCTTAAAAAATGGATGCCAGATTCATTACTCAATAATTTTCAAAAATTACCCAATTACTTCCACTTGCAGCCCCCTCCCCAGTTTGGCAGCTGACTCTGAATTGCATCTCCAGTTTAGGGCAGTTAAAAGTGCAGAATAAACCCCTGATTTTTGGGCAATCAGCCCCAGAACACCTGCACAGCACTAAAGTCACTGCAGCTGCAGCAGCTTCCTGCTCATGGAATAATTAATGAATTAGGGCTTCTTTGCATTAGGAAAGCAGCCCAATAAAGTGTGAAAAAATATATAATATTTAAATATTATCTATAATATAAATTAATATAAAAACATATGTAAATAATATATAAAATAATGTAAAAATATAATATATAAAATATATAAAATATAATATAATATATAATATAATATATATACTAAAATAATAAAGATATAATATATATAATATATTATATATAATATAAAATAATATAAAATATATAGTACATAAATATATAAAATAGAAAATAATATAAAAATATGCAATATGTAAATAATATGTTAAAATAATGTAAAATATAATATATAAAATATACCATAATATAAAATATATAATATATAAATAATATATATACTAAAAATAATATAGAAAGATATAATATGTATAATATATAGATAATATATATAAAATAATATAAAAATATATAATACATAAATATATAAAATAGAAAATATAAAAATATGCAATATGTAAATAATATATATAATATAAAAGAATTTAAAAGATATAATATATAGATAATATATAAAATATAAGATAATAAAAATATATAATATTTTTATATATATTATATTATATATAATATATATAAATATAAGATAATGTTTAAAATATAATATATAGATAATATAGAATATGAAAAAATAAATGTAATATAATACATAAAATAATTATTTTATTATTTATTAAATATTTTATTATTTATATAAAATAATAAATGTAACATAATTTTTTAAATAAAAAATATAAAATATAAAATATTAAATAATAAAATCTATAGAAATAATGTATATAATATAAAAGATACAAAATAAAACTTACAGCTTCTCCAGCAGGACCTTGTACTGCTCATCCCCTCGGCCCCCCTCCACCTCCTGGTCCAGCCTGGTGATCAGCTCGTTCTCAAACTGCAAGGACAAAGCCCCCAGGGAAACAGAGCAGCTCTGAGGAGCAGCCTGGGGCTCTGAGCCTGCCCCCAGCACACGCTGGCTTTGCAGGCCAGGCCCAGGCTGTTCCCAGGGCTGAGGCAGAATAAAGGGATAAAACTCCCAAATGCCAAGATTGGAGCAAGTGCTCCCTGTGTGAGCCCAGCCAGGCACGTTCTGGTGCAATGAAACCCTGATACCCCTGATCCCGACTGCCCAGCAGCTCTCTGCAGGCACTCACTGCCAAAGCGCCTTGCGGGGATTTCTGTTGCTGTTGTAAAGGTGAATAAACAGCTAAAATTGCATTTTAGACCCTCTGAGGGTCTCCAAACTCTTCCCAGGTTAAAGGTGAGCATTGACAGCTCTGCAAATGCGGGGAAGGGTGAAAAAAGGGGAATTCAGGGATCATCAATGTCATGGAAAGGCTCAGTCAGGACACAACTGGAAAGTCCTGAACCCTACAAACCACAGGGACTTCCCAAGGGGCTTGGCACAATTTTGGGTAGGGATTTTTTAATTTTCTTTAAGTATTCTATTTTTCTATTGCCCTAGGGACAATGCAGAATAGTTGTAGTGAAAATAGCAGTATTGTGTATATATTGCAAATACATGTATTATAGTGTCTTTATATATATATACTTTTATATAGATATTATTTTATAGTCCTATATAATGAATATACAATTACATTGTGTATAATACTGTATATATAATATTATATACTAAAAGATTGTCTCTTTTTACGTATTGTATATATCTATTTCATATTATAGTAATTATTATATATTAAATTATATATATTATTATATAATGAATATACAATTACATTGTGCATAAAACTGTATATATAATATTATATACTAAAATATTGTGTCTTTTTATGTATTGTATATATATTTCATATTATATTCAATATTATATATTAAATTATTATATATATTATTATATAATTATTTCATTATTATATAATGAATATACAATTACATTGTGCATAGTACTGTATATATAATATTATATATTACAACATTGTGTCTTCTTACATATTGTATATATATTTCATATTATATTCATTATTGTATAATTATTTCATTATATATTATTATATAATTATTTCATTATTATATAATGAATATACAATTACATTGTGCATAGTACTGTATATATAATATTATATATTACAACATTGTGTCTTCTTACATATTGTATATATATTTCATATTATATTCATTATTGTATAATTATTTCATTATATATTATTATATAATTATTTCATTATTATATAATGAATATACAATTACATTGTGCATAGTACTGTATTTATAATATTATATATTACAATATTGTGTCTTCTTACATATCGTATATGTATTTCATATTATATTCATTATTGTATAATTATTTCATTATATATTATTATATAATTATTTCATTATTATATAATGAATATATAATTACATTGTGCATAATACTGTATATATAATATTATATACTAAAATATTGTGTCTTTTTACGTACTGTATATATATTTCATATTAAATTTATTATATACATTTCATTAGGATGTATGTTATTATATAATTATTTCATCATTATATATATATATTCCATATTATATTGCATTTAATATCTCTATATATTGTATTATTATATATTTGGGTTATATATGGCATCCCTTACCATGTGGAAGTTCCCATTCCCACTGAAGTTGAACTCACACTGCATCATGTCAAAAAAAATGGGAATTGTTGCTTTCCTCAGCTCAGGCTCTGGGACCAGGGTCACCTCCAGGATTGGCCCCACCATTGCTGGGATGAATTTGATTTTGTGGGGACCTGCAAAAAATTTAGAGTCAAATACATCCAGTGGCAGGATTTGGATTTCCCAATGTTTAAGCACATTATTCACACAACAACCACTCTGCTCAGAATGTGGATTTTATGTGCATGTTACTTAAGGAAGAATTAACAGGTTACAGCTCCAAAATTCAGGAATAGCCCAAGGACTAATTGAGCTGAATTGTAAATCACAAAAATGGCTCACTGAAAAATCCCACTCATGCTTTACATGGCAGAACATCCTTTGGAAGGAATCTAAGAAATTATCTCAGCAGCTGATGTGAGGAGAAAATCAGCTTTTCCAAGTTATTCACAGAAAAAAGAGGTTTTTGTGTGCTGAAACAGCTGAACTGTAAGTGCATTTCCTCACATTAAACACGTGCAGCTTTTATGAGGAAATAAAGGATTTGAAAGGCAGCTTGAGAGCTGGAATAAAGATAATTCTTTAGCTGGAACTCACCCAGGTTATACCACATATCCCTGATTTTGAAGCCAATTTCTTTCCTCATGTCCCCATACCTAGATGAAGCATTGAAAGAAGAGATGAGAAAGGCCCAAGCACTGCAATGATCCTGGGAATGCTCCTGGAGGAGTGAATGGCAGAGCCACAAATGGACACAGCTCACTCTGCCAGGGCACTGCAGAATTCCTGGGAATTCAGATTTCCTGAAAGCTGCAGCCCTTCTGCTTCCTGCAATTCCACCCCACTCTGGTTGGGTTTGGGTGTTTTTTCCTAAAGCTTTAACCTCTGACATCAAGGCAATGCAAAAAGATTTCATTATCAGGCTTCTTCAAGCCACTTCTGCAAAAAAAAGGGGACAAATCCTAACAAAAGTCTGTGTCAAGATCCTCAGAGATATCCAGGCACCCAATTCCAAGGGAATGGAGAGGTAAAAGCTGCTCAGTAATTAAAAGTTGCTGGTTTGGGGCTATGAATGGCTCTGAAATGAAGAAAAGTAAAAGGTGGGGGACTAAAAAGCTGGAGGGCTTTTAGGACTCCTCTGACCCACCTTCCACAAAAGCTGAGGAGTTGCATAAGGGAATTTTGGGAATCATGCCAACCTTTCCATTACAGACCTTCCAGTGGAGGGAGAGACCCCTGGAGGTGCTGCAACAGCTCAAGATCTGCCTGAGCAAACTTCAGCCAGCTCTAATTTACAGCCCTGACATCTTGTCCTGGCCACCCCTTTATCACAGTGCCCTAATCAGCATTTCCACAGCCCCTCCTCCCACCCTGGGGTGTCTGACCAGCCCAAACGGAGCCTCCTGACAGCAAAAAGGGAAATGGGAACTCACTTCTTGATGATTTTGTTGCGTTTGGCCTGGGAGAAGGTCTCCAGCTGCAGGGACTCGTGAGTGAGGAAGGCCACGGCCAAGTGGAAATAGTTATTCCAGAGCTGGGGGGGAGAAAGGAGATTAAAATGGGAGGATGTTGGGACCCAGGACATTGCTCTGGCTGCCCTGGGTGATTCCAGACCCTGGCAGGGGCTCAGAGCCCTTGGCACAGAGTCAAAGCCACCTGTGCCTCTGATTTTAGCCCATGGAAACAATTCCCAACTTTGGGTGAAGGTTTACAAGCCACAAGAGTTTGAGTAGAATGACAGTGAATTTATCACAGGGTGAAAAAGTAGAATTTTGGGGATTTAGAATGGGGGTTCAGGAGGCAAGATGGAGGAAACTGGGCGTGTCCTGTCCTCCTTCTCCTTCTCCATCCTCTGCTGTGATGGTGCCACTTTTGGATTGGTTTAGAGCAGAGACAGACTGTCTAACACAGGTGATGGGTATTGGGAAGTTATTGTAAATAAAGCACAGGCAGTTCTTAGTATAAAAAGCCAACACCACCCCAAGGGCAGGGACTGTGCCCCAGCCCGACCTGCTGGACAGATCTCAGCAGGTCAGAGAAGGAATGGGATAGATGAGAGAAAATAAACAACCTTGAAAAGCAGAACTGATGAATCTCAACTTCTTTGGTCGCGGGGCTGGGAAAAAGAGACTTTAACACCTCAGGGTCATCCCAACCACAGAAACCCGAGGGGAGGAAACAAAGGAAAAACAACAACAGGCACAAAAAAGCTGCCCAGCCCCAAATGTAGAGCTCCCTCCATGAGGAGGGGAACCTCAGTGAGCTACAGCCTGTAAACAGTGGGGTTTAGCTGTTCTAGAAGGTCTGGGATCCATAAGAAAATGCAGAAAAAACAGGACTGGGATCCATAAGAAAATGTAGTAAAAACAGGACTGGGATCCATAAGAAAATGCAGAAAAAATAGGACTGGGATCCATAAGAAAATGCAGAGAAAACAGGACTGGGATCCATAAGAAAATCCAGCAAAAACAGGACTGGGATCCATAAGAAAATCCAGAGAAAACAGGACTGGGATCCATAAGAAAATCCAGAGAAAACAGGACAATCACCTGGAGTTCAAAATGAGTTTGATCCAGGAAGAAGCGGTTGAGGACGGAGGTGAATTGGTTCACTGCCCGGAGGAAAACCCTGAAGAGACAAAACCATCAAATAAAGGTGATTCTGTACCCAAAATCAATGACACTGCAGCTCTAGGCTCACAGCTCCTATGTGTAAGCTCAGCAGACAGCAACAGATGCTCCCAAAAAGGCAGGAATTCCTCTAAAGCAGGGAACATTCAGGCAAAGTTAACCCTTGGTTCAACAGCCTCAAGTTGCACTGGGGAGGCTCAGGGAAAATTGGATATCAGGGAAAATTTTCTCTCTGGAAAAGTGGTTAAGCACTGGCCAGTCCTGGCTTTAGGTTTCCCATGTGATTCCCCCAGAACAGAGACCAAAAAGGCTTCTCTGGTTTAAGCTGGAAAAAAGACCCCAGGGTTTGATTTCATTCTTCTGGGCAGGACAGAGATTTCCAATTCGACCAGTGGAAATGCACAGGAACTAAAAATAGCTGGGATCTGATTGAAACCAACCTGAAGTGGCTGGAGAAAATAAGAAGAAAATATATAAAAATATCAATAAATAAATAAATGAAAAGGAAAAAACATAAATGAAATCAATAAATTTAAAAAAATAACAAGAAAACTGCCACATTTGAGTCACCCTCCTGTCAGGTCCAGGGAGGCTCCAAAGCCAGACTTTAGTCAGACTTAAGCCTGTACTTAAACCAGACTTAAGAAATAAAAATAAATAAATAAAAATAACAAGAAATAAATTAATAAAAGGGCATAAATAAAATAAACAATTTTTTTTTAAAAAACAAGAAAACTGCCTTGTGTGAGTCACCCTCCTGTCAGGGATGCTCCAAAGCCAGACTTAACCCAGACTTAAGCCTGTACCTGCTCTGCATCATGTTCATGACCATCCAGTCAGGTGCATACACGTTCTTCCCAATCAGGTCCTTGAACATAATGAATGTTTCCATCAGGAAGTCCTGTTGGAAAAATAAAACCCATCAGGCTGCACGTGGTGGGTTTGTGTCCATGGGATTACAGGAGAGGCTGCTGTGACCTCATGAAATGCAAATGTTTGGGAGTGCACTGATTAATGATCGTGCTGATTGGCAATCAGTGCCCTGCCCTGCCTAACAGGGGCCTCTCATTCTGTGGATACAGCCCAATAATGAAATTATTCCTGACATCTCATCCATCCAGTGGCACAAGGATAAACAATTACACGGAATGTTGGTCTGTTTAATGATATCTGTCTTTGCTGTTTTGCATTAAGCTGTGCTGGAGCCGTGCACAAGCTGGATTAGAGAGCAAAACCAATATTGCAGGGCTTGTTCCCAAATCTCTGAGTGGTGACAATGCAACAGAATGGTCTAGAAAGCCTGAAATTACAATGTATTTTCACTCACTAATTAGAGTTAAATCTTCCCTGGTCCTGTTTAGGAACAGTTAAGGAGAGGCAGTGAATATAACATCAGAGATGTGATTTAGAATTATCCTACATGATTGTAGAAAAGACACATTTTGCACCAACACCCTCCAAACAAGACTTCAAACTTGGAACAAACAAGGTTGAATTGCAGAATGAAAGAGAAAAAAAAAGGAAAATGAACAGAGATGAGCAAAAGAAGGGAGTATCAGGAATATTGATCTCCTCCTTGTGGTCTCTGCAGGTACAAAAGCCACTCTGAGCTCTTAAATCAATTCTATTCTCTGCAGCAGCACGTTAATATTCAAATGTGAGAGGGACACAAAGAAGGTCACAGGAGGAGCCATCCCCTTGAAATGATCACCAGCAAAAAATCTGTTGAGCTGAACAGTTTGGGCTGAAGAATTGGCAAGATATTGATGGAGAAATGGGGAACTTGGTGCTGCCTCAGTAAAAATCCTTTCAGCATTATTAAATCAGAGCCTGATGAGAGGGTTGGCCTTGACACGGGCACCTTGAGGACATGAATTAACTCCTAAAAGTGCCAAACTAACAGGGAATGATGCCAAGGCAGGGCTGGAAGTACCAGCACAAAGAAACCCAATAAAGAACAAGAAAAATAAAAGCAGTTATTGCAGTAAAACAAAATTTTCTGTTGGTATTAACAACTACTACACCACTACAAAGGCAGGTTTGCTCCTGTAGATTTAAAGGTGTAGAAAAATCAGATTAGAAATTATTATTTCCCATGATCATCCTGAAAATCTCACTGGATGAACCCTTCCAGAATTCCTGAATCTGCCTGATTTGAGCTTTTTTTCCTTCCTTCCCAAGAAATGATTCAGGTAAGATAAAAGCAGTCCCAAACCTACATGAAGTGTGAGTGACCTGTAGATGGCTGTGTTGCTCCACGCTGCCTCAAGAGCTGATTTTGCAAGTGATTTTCTGTGAAATTCTGTAATTCCAACTGCACAGGGGAAAAAGGGATCACCTTGGCTCCCCAAACTGAGTTCCAAACCTTCTGGAGGGTTTTGGTACAGGAAGAACACAACTCCAGGCCCTTCTCCAGCTGGTATTTCAATAAACAGCCCCCTCCCAATTGCAAAATAAGGAATAAAGGGACATAAAAGCTCCAACAGTTCTTGTGTTCTGCACCAGTCTTCCTGAGATACTAGTTTGGGCCATTGTGGGGAGTTTGTTTTCTGCTAATTTTAAGCAGAAAACCCCTCAGAAATGTATTTCACCTTGTTTCACACCCAGAGTTTTTGGGGATGTGAATTTTTAACATTCTGAGAACTTTCTGCATTGCTGCCACTAAAGCAAGATTCAAGCATTTAATTAAACTTCAGAGGAGGGAAAAGAATGAGATATAAGAGAACAGGGGCACAAAGTGAGAGCCAGACAATGAAATGCTTTTCTTTTCTATCTTCATTCCCTCTTCTGGTTCCTGACTCAAATCAAACATTTTTTACCCATTAAAGATGTTTTTCCTCAATGCCACAAATGCTGCTCTTGGGCTCTGCTGAGTCAGCAACCCCCCAATACCCAGCAAGGGTGGCAGGAATGAATTCCCAGAAACTGTGGCCCCAGGAGCCACTGCTGAGGGTTTGCTCACCCCAAACTGAGCAGAGCAATGAGCCTGCAGAGCAGAGTGCTGCTGCTGGGTGGGCTGAGCTCACTTCCCAGCCAGGCTGACTTACAGTGATGTCCTGCCTGGTTTTGAAAGTGTTGATGTAATAGCTGTAATGGAAATCTTCCATCTGCCTCAGGATGGCTGTCATGCAGGCCACGAAAATACCCTGCAGAGGGAAAACCACAAATCACTGGGTATTCTCCTGGGTTAAGCACTCTAACTGCTAAGTGTGGCACGTCAGTGTGACCTGATCAAATACCACTGATCAGAATCCTCCTTATCTGGGTCCTGACATCAACCTGAGACTGCTCCTCTAAACCAGTCAAGAATTCCTAAAATTCAAGTTTGAAATCTGGGTGTTGCCTTCTTTCTCCCCATGGATCACAAGAGAAACACATCCTACAAACACAGAATTTTATTTTATATATATTGATCCACTCCATCAGATCTTAAAGATCTTTTCCAAGCTGACTCTGATTTTCAGATTTAGCAGGGCCAGCTGCAATTCTCATGGGTGGCTCATAAAAGTGATCCCAGACTTACCAAGAATCAGGTAAATCCCCAGCTCCTGGCTTCCCCATCCTTCTGTACATGAACTCCAGGGTGAATTAAAACACCCCAGAGCTGCCTGCACCCCTCAGCTGCCAGCCAGGGGTCAGAAATGCCCCTGAGGGGTCTCATCCCCCAGCATTTCATCCTGCTGAGCCCAGGTGACAAAATGCAGCAAAGATCCTGTGTCAGGCACTGCACTGACACAAAATTCTGTGCACAGGGGCCAAAAGGAAATGAAATCACCCCTAGTGACTCAGCTCGAACTGGAGTGGGATAACCTGAATCCTAATCCTCAGAAAAACACCAGGAGCCACGGCTGGGTGGCACAGAAGCCCTGCAGGGCAGGGACAGATGAGTTCAGCTGGCACTACTGCCCACTGAGAGCTCCCAGGGGATGAACCCACTGCCAGGGAGTGCTGGGGAAGGAGGGAGGGCTCCTAGGGAATGAACCTCACAGTTAAAGGTCCTGGGGAAGGGCTCCAGGGGCTGAACCCCTCAGTTAGAGCTGCTGGGGAAGCAAGGGGGGCTCCCAGGGGAATGAACTCCTCAGTCAGAGCTCTGAGGAGGCAGAGGAGGCAGGGAAGCCTCCCTGAGACTGAGGAACCCCTCAGTCAGAGCTCTGAGGAGGCAGGGAAGGTGGGGAAGGGCTCTCAGGGACTGAACCCCTCAGTCAGAGCTCCTGAGGAGGCAGAGGAGGCAGGGAAGGGCTCTCAGGGACTGAACCCCTCAGTCAGAGCTCTGAGGAGGCAGAGGAGGCAGGGAAGGGCTCTCAGGGACTGAACCCCTCAGTCAGAGCTCTGAGGAGGCAGGGAAGGCGGGAAGGGCTCTCAGGGGATGGAACCCCTCAGTCAGAGGCAGGGAAGGGCTCTCAGGGGATGGAACCCCTCAGTCAGAGCTCTGAGGAGGCAGGGAAGGTGGGAAGGGCTCTCAGGGACTGAACCCCTCAGTCAGAGCTTGGAGGAGGCAGGAAGGTGGGGAAGGGCTCTCAGGGGATGGAACCCCTCAGTCAGAGGCAGGGAAGGTGGGAAGGGCTCTCAGGGACTGAACCCCTCAGTCAGAGGCAGGGAAGGAGGGAAGGGCTCTCAGGGACTGAACCCCTCAGTCAGAGGCAGGGAAGGTGGGAAGGGCTCTCAGGGACTGACTGAATTCCTCAGTCAGAGCTCTGAGGAGGCAGGGAAGGCAGGAAGGGCTCTCAGGGGATGGAACCCCTCAGTCAGAGGCAGGGAAGGCAGGAAGGGCTCTCACGATGTGCGGGCTCTGGCGGCTCATCCCGATCACCGTGCGGTTGATCCGGCGCAGCAGCCGCTCCATCATCTGCTGGATGTGCAGAGCAGTGGCACCCTGGGGACAGCCAGCAAGGGACACTGGAGACCATTCCTCAGGCACAGCCTTCCAGGGGCAGCTCCCTGTGTGGGAGGACTGCCCTGGCAGGGCTGAATTTCATTAGGGGAAGTAGAAAAAGGAGATTTAAGTGCACAAGCAATTGATTCAAGCACTCTGGGATTCTCTGGGTGGAGAATTCCCTTAATGGATCTGCCCCAGCTTCATCAGCTCATCCTGGGGCTTTGACATCTCTTCTCTGACCAGCTCAAACCTCTCTGTTCACAGGCACTCAGAACAATTCCCATGGCCAGAGTGGGAAGTGCATTTTTCTGGCTGAACAGTGATTGTTGTCCCTATTCCCTATAACAGAGAATGAGCAACCTCCTCATTTTTATACCATGTAATACTTTGACTTGCTCCAAATTACTGAACAAGGCACCAAAGCAGCTGAGATGACATTTTGGTCCCTAGAAAGGGAAGTAAATGCTTCTAGTAGTGATAACAACTAATTCAACCTTTCCTGGCTCCTCTTCAGACAGAGCCCTTACAAAGAACTGCACAGCAAGACATCACAGTTTCTATAAATATCACAATTCTGACTCATTAAAGCACAAGTAGAGGATGTTTCTTTACTGTGACTTCTCAAATAAGAACTGAGCTGAACTGGCAGCCCTGAGAGCGTGTGCTCACCACATCTTTGCGGTCCAGGACCTCCAGGACACTGCTCAGGAGCTGGGAGCTGGCCTCGTGGTCGGGCTTGCTGGAGTTGTCATCCAGCTGCCCACTCAGCTGATCGATGAGCAGGGGCAGGAGGGCATCTCTGCACTCTGCAAAGTGACAAGGGACAGAGCAGAGCCTCAGCATGCCCTGGGTATGGGCACCTCACAGGAGGGTCCTGCTCTGATCCCGTCTGGGACACCAGAACCTGCTTAAAGCCACTGGAGTTATGACAAATGGGCTGGAGAGTCATAAATGATCAGTATTTGAATAATGGAATCTCAGAATAGGTTGAGTTGAAGGGACCAAAAAGATCATCTCATCCTACCCCTGCCATGGGCAGGAACACCTCCCACTATGGCCCAGGGGGCTCCAGCCTGGCCTTGGACACTTCCAGGGATCCAGGGGCAGCCACAGCTGCTCTGGGAATTCCATCCCAGCCCCTCCCCACCCTCACAGGGAGGAATTCTTTCCCAATATCCCATCTAACCCCACTGTTTCATTTATAAATTCTGTAAATTCCATCAAACAGCACCCACAGCTTCTCCCTCCTTCTGAATCACCACCCTGGATCAGGATCCCACACATTGGGCATTATATAAAGACTGGACAGCAAAAAACCTCAGTTCTTCCATGGCAAGGAATGTTTCTAGAGTTGGATTTAGTGGTGGACTGCCCCTGATGACTGTCAGGGAGCTCCTTGTGAAGGCTGTGTGGGCCCTGGCAGAGCCCAGAGCCTCCCAAGTGGCACTCACCAGCCTGCTTGAACAGGTCACTCTCCACGATCTTGGTCAGGCAGTTCAGCTTCTGCCGGACCAGCTGGTTGTCAGGGATGCTCTGGATGAACTTGCAGAAGAGGACACTGTGGGCAACCCAGAGGGAGCAGGGGGTCAGCACTGCCACCCAGCATCAGCCCAGCCATCCCCCACAGACACTGCCCTGCACCTGGGCCACACATGGAACCACAGCACCCCAGAACGGGCTGGGGTGGAAGGGACTCAAAGCTCACCAACTCCAGCCCCTGCCATGGCAGGGACACCTCCCACTGCCCCAGGATGCTCCAGCGTGGGAGGGATGGGACAGGCACAGCTCCTCTGGGAATTCCATCCAACAGGCACATTACCACAGAGCCCTGAGTGATTTTCAAGGGACTCAGCACAGGACTTGAAGTCCTGTTCAGGTGGTGGGGCATGGGTTGGACTCAATGATCTTTAAGGTGTCTTCCAACCTAGTCACAGAATTCTGTGAATTCTGTGAAGGTAAAACTGAGCAGTGTTCAGGAACTGCAGGCTCAAACCTGTTTAACTGAAGCTTTTATTCCAGGACAGCCCAGGTGCATCCCAAACCCTATAAGCAGGCAGTGCTCTGTGCCCTCACAGGTTAATCACAGTGGCTGTCACACCCAGGGACAGTTTGAAAGCCTCATTTGAACAGACTCAGCAGCCTGGAGAAAGCTGGAACATCCCCAGCACAAAGGCACAGCCTCCTCCCAGATGCCCCTTCCATCAGCAGTGGTGACTCACTCCAACCCCAGATTCCCTTTAATGAAATTCCACAGACATTTGCTGCCTGTCTGCTGCTTCCCAGCAAATCACTTGTGTCAGGACAGGGAGACAGGGCTGGGCAGCTCTGGGCAAAGCCCTGAGCACCACAACCAGGAACCCACAGGGCTCAGAATTTCCTGGATAAACATAACTTTTGGTTTCCCAGCCAAGGCTCAGCCTTTGTCACACTTTACAGGAGCATTCACCAAGAACTGGTGGAAACTTGCGTAAGATTTCCACACTTCACTGCCCTCAGATTTTGCTTTTCAGTAAAATCTCAAGGTGCCTGTAAGGATCCCAGAATCCTGCAATGATTTGGGTAGTAAGGAACCCTAAAGTCACCCAGCTGCACCGCTGCCACCTCCCACTACCTCAGGTTGCTCCAAGCCCCTTCCAGCCTGGGCTTGGACACTCCCAGACTGAAAAACTGGGATGCAGAGAATCCTTTGAACTCCACTGACTTCCTCTAAAGCCCAGCAAGCACTTCCTTGAGTCCATGCACAGGATCTGCACCATCAGATCATAACCAGAGTGGCTGTTTTCAGCCAAGTTTCCAAAATTCTCCCCAGCAGATAAACTGGGTTTAGAGGACAAACAAACTTCATACACTTACCTGAGCTCAACAGGGTCAAATACCAGTTTGACATCATTTATGATGCTTGGCAAATACTTTAGAGCTGCCCCCTGAAAGAAGAAAAAAACCAAGGACATGAAATGCATGTGGGAAATCCAGTTTTTGTCAAAAGCTAATCTGAGGACAACTGCAGACAACTGCTTTAAAATCAAAAAAATCAAATTTATGAATCCAAAGATCCTCCAGCCACGCCAGATCTGCAGGGCAGAGTGGGAAAGATGGAAGAGAAGGGATTCATGGATAATTCTCTCATTCCTTTTTCTGGCCCAGCCCCTTCCCAACTGCACCAGTTGATGTAACAGAAGTTTTTCACTTTTCCCTGGAAATTCTGCTCACCTTGATCTTGACAGCCTCCTCCAGGGGCCGGTCCATGAGGACATTGAAGGAGAGGAAGAGCTGGCGAATTGCATCATTGAATTCATTCCCATCCTCACTTTTCCCATACACACTGCAAAGAACAGGGCCAGTTACACACAGAAATCCAGCAGCTGAAACAGGATTTCATCCTGTGGAACAACATCTCCATGCCCTCTCCCTCGACAAAGCCATGGGGGTTAAAATGGAAATTGGAGATTTTGCAGCAGCCATTTCCTGCTGGAATCTGTTATAGGGGAAAACCCACACTTTTTAGGCTGCCACTGCAGCAAATTCTACTTGGGTTCCGAGTATTAAACAGGAAAAAAATCCAGAATGGACATGAATAAAGGGTTTCAAACCCTCACTGTCAATCTCTGGAAAGATGTTTTTGAGGCTGCAATTAAACCACTCTGATTTTACTCCAACTGGAGAATGTGTCTTCTCCCACCTCATCTAATGACTGAAGAAATCTGTGTATTGGTTTCTTAAAGTTTCTGAAAATGCGGAGGAAATTCCATGTTTTACTTTATAAAAATAAATACTGGGTTACTTTTCAGCTCTACCACGTGCTGCTTATTGCATGTTAGGGGGGACTAAAAGGTTTTTCTCCCTTCTAATCAGGTATTTCAATTTTTGCTCAACTCATTTGTTCCAGCCACAGACAAAGATCCTCTTAATCAGTCAGTGATAGAGGATTTGGTGAAGAGTATCTGCTTTAGTGATATTCACTGAAGGAACTCCAGTGGGTTTCCCAGAGGAGGCCCAGGGATGGAAGGGCTGGACCCACCTCAGGTACAGCACCCGGGACTGCACGATGAACCTGAACAGGTACTTCAGGGCTTTCAGGGCTGCAAAGAGCAGCTCTGTCTTGCTGGAGTCCTCAGCATTCCCCACGTAGCAGTTCAGGACTTTGGTGAGTTTCCTTTGGAAACAGAAAAAGGAACCAATACAGGTACAGCTCAGTTCCTGTGCAAGCCCAGCTTCCTCACCCCAGAGAGGAACTGCAGGCCCAGGAACACCCCAGGGCTCCTCCTCACAGCCCATCTCCTTCTCAAACCTTGGGCTGAAAGTCTACAGATTCCACCCTCTGGCTCTGCTCTTTGCCCTAAAAAGAGCTGTGCAGGAAGATGCAAACCCCACTCCCAGGGGAAGGGACTGAGGCTTTGTCCCTGTGTGAGGATTCCCAGGAGGGGAGCAGGAGAACAGGAAAGCAGTGATTGTGTGGCAGGGCAGGGAAGGAGGCACTCCAGGAGAGGGGAACTTCAAGTTGTGTTGATTTTAGGGTGACAGCCAGTTAATGTGGATCAGTAAAAATCAAAAGGAGATTTTCAGAGAGGAAAAGCAATTTGGTTTCTGGTTTTGCCCTCCCTATTGGCCTCAGCTTGAACTTTTCACTTCTGTTACCACAAGGGTGGTGACCTTTGGCTGAGGGGTTCTTGATCAAAGGGCTGGAAAGCCAAGATCTATGAGGGAAGTGTCTTTTCTGTCTGTTTTCACAGAAAAAAAATCTCACAACAGAATTTTTTAGAGGGCAAAAAGAGCAATAAGAAGGATTCTTTCTCTCCTGAACACAGAGAAGGGATAGAAGTCTGCTCCCTGCTGCCTTTATCCCACTAACATCATCAAAATGACCTAATGAAATACATCACCAAGAGCTGATGTCATCCTCAAAGCCCTCAGTGACACTGCTGGGTGACACCCGAGGCCTGGGCCAATACTCACACATAGGCCAGGGTTGCACTGAAGTGTTTGTAGATGTAAGTCTCAAGCACAGCGTTGAAATGCTGGAACTTGATGTCTCCAATCAAAGAAATAATAAATACCTGCCAAAAGTCCAGAAGGAAACAGATGCACAGAGCTGCACACTAACTTGAATAGAACAGTCTCTAATTTATTTTGCTGGGTTATAATTTTTGTTTTATCAACAGCATTAATGCTACAGAGAGTGTTAATAATGTTATAACAGTCACTAAATACTGTGTGTGTGCAATTTATTACTCTTTCCACTGTGCCTACTAAAAACCTGATGTGCATTTCAGTCCTGGCTCCTGAAAAAGCCTTAAGAAGTGTTTAAATATCATTTAATTCTAGAGCAAAATACCAATTGCTCATTGGAATCACCAGGAAATGTGGCTGAAAACAAACTCTGCAACCATAGAAGATTCACTCACCAGAGCATCAAACACCAGGAAATCATAGGTTTCATTTTCTGACATTTCCATCATGATGTTGAAAAGTGCATCGAGGGTGTCTGGCAAAAACTAGAGGGGAAAAGGAACAGTAAAAGGGTAGGGAAAGGCAACTGCTTCTGGCATCCTGCACAGGAGCATGAGTTGGATCATTCCTCCCCTTACAGCCTGGCTGGACTGTAAATCCTGTCCCTGAGAAAATATCTCAGAAGGGATCCCAGCCCTGTGTCCATAGGAAAACATCTCAGAAGGGATTTCAGCCCTGTGTCCATGAGGAAACACCTCAGAAGGGATCCCAGCCCTGTGTCCATAGGAAAACATCTCACAAGGGATCCCAGCCCTGTGTCCATGAGAAAACACCTCAGAAGGGATCCCAGCCCTGTGTCCATAGGAAAACATCTCAGAAGGGATCCCAGCCCTGTGTCCATGAGGAAACATCTCAGAAGGGATTTCAGCCCTGTGTCCATGAGGAAACATCTCAGAAGGGATTTCAGCCCTGTGTCCATGAGAAAACATCTCAGAAGGGATCCCAGCCCTGTGTCCATAGGAAAACATCTCAGAAGGGATCCCAGCCCTGTGTCCATGAGGAAACATCTCAGAAGGGATCCCAGCCCTGTGTCCATGAGGAAACATCTCAGAAGGGATTTCAGCCCTGTGTCCATGAGGAAACACCTCAGAAGGGATTTCAGCCCTGTGTCCATGAGAAAACATCTCAGAAGGGATCCCAGCCCTGTGTCCATGAGAAAACATCTCAGAAGGGATTTCAGCCCTGTGTCCATGAGAAAACATCTCAGAAGGGATCCCAGCCCTGTGTTCATGAGGAAACATCTCAGAAGGGATCCCAGCCCTGTGTTCATGTACACGACTGTCATGATCATCTCTAGAGTAAGGAAGATCTTTCTTCTCAGCTCTAAATAGCCCTACTTTGCTGTTCCATTGCTTTTTCATCCCACAGGATGAAGATCCTGAGCTCTCCAAAGCAGCCTGGCCCTGTCCCAGGCAGGACCCTGCACTCAGCCTGTCTGCAGTGACACAGGGACACATTAACTTCATGCTCAGCTGCTCCATAAAACCATCACCTTGCAAAATCCCAGCACATTCACTCTTGAGACCCCTCTCTGCAGGTAAGGCTTCCTCCTAAATCCTTCAGGTTTTCTGTGGGAATTCCCCCATTTCAGGTCTCCCCACAATATTCTATGAGATCTCTGGGCTGTCTCTGCTCCCAGATTCACAGCAAGCCCCTCCTCATTCACAAAGGAGTTGAAAATGAAAAGTTAGGCTTTGGATGTATCTCTTATTTCATAAGGATAAAGAGGAAAATAAAGTCACTGCTCTCTCCCTAATCCCTGTAATAATCAACTTCTGTAATTCTGGTGAATTCCACTTATGAGAGGTGGAGCACAGGTTCCCAGAGGAGCTGTGGCTATCCCATCCCTGGTGTCCAAGTGTCCTAGGCCAGGTTGGAGCAAGCTGGGACAGTGGAAGGTGGAAAAAGCTGATTTTAAGGTGCCTTCCAAGCCAAACCATCCCATGATTTGATGATTCTCCCATTCCTCAGCACTCAGACCTGCCCTCCCAGCCTACCCAGACAACACCAGGGTTGGTGGTGGGTTCAACACCAGGGTTGGTGGTGGGTTCAACACCAGGGTTGGTGGTGGGTTCAACACCAGGCTGACACACGAGAGTTGTGCACCAAGGAGGCTCAGATCCCTGGGAATACCTTCACGATTTCTCCTCCTTCCACCTCCATGAGCTTCCTGAGGTTGTGGGTGATGTTGCTGGCGTTGGAGCGCCAGTTCAGCAAACCCAGCAGGTCAACTGCAAGGACACAAAGAGCAATCAGCAATTACAGCTGCCTGAAGGGCTGCAGAGCAGCCCACAGCAGGGCTGGAGGCTATTTTTAGTCAGTGCACAAAGAGCAATCACCCTGAGGTACAGAATGTTACCTTGAGGTGCTTTTGTCTTGGCAAAACAGCAAAGCTCTGCTATAAATGGAAACCTGGCTGCCTGATAACACATTTGGAGACCATTCTGCAGGTTTTTTTAAGGTCTCAAGAGCAGGTATCTGAAGCCAGGAATTTTACTGGAAGAAGAGCACGACTCAGCACAGGCCCTTCCAGAGCTGCTGGAAGTCTCCCATCAGTGACCAGCCCAGGCTGGACTCAGGCACACACTGCTCTTCATTGTGACCCCTTGGCAGCAGGGCAGAGCTAATGCACATCATCACCCTGGAGAGCTCAGCCCTAACTGCTGCTCTCTGAACAGGCAGAGGAAAGAAGGCAATTAACCCCAAATACTTCAAATTCTGATAAAACACAGACACTGTCACTGACAGGTGACATTTCCACATGCACCAGCAAACTTGTTGGGCAGAGCACTGGCAGTCTGGATCGAATATTTGTGTGAAAGGGTTTCTAGGGGCTGCACAACATTCTGGGAGCTTCTTCTGGCAGCTTGATGGGACGGGGCTGCCACTGACACATGAGCAGCAAAATGAAAGCTGAAGCTCTCTGGCCACACACAAAAAGCTGCCTGGAGAACATGGAGAAAATGCCCTCTGTAATTCAGAGCCCAGCAGAAGCCCTACCATTCTGGGTGAGTTTGGTGGAGCAGATGACAGTGGCAATCTGGAAGCTGTCCTTTGTGCTGTCTTTCGTGGGGGTGAAGTTGGCCAGAGAGTGCAGGTTTTTCCCTGAGGGAGCCTCCTTCTCCTCCATCTCTGTTTTGGTGTAAGGAAGAGTCAAATAACTCTTGGCATCTTCCATTTTCTTGTTGTCACCCTGTTGGTTGGACACAGCAGGGAGAAGGGTCATGGCCCACAGTGACAGCCAGAATGGGTTTGAAACACTTTTTCATTTCTATCATTGTTTGAGTTCCTAATTTCAGGGATAAGTTGCCCATACTGCAATGAACTGAGCTATTTCCAAAGCCACAAAGTTTAGGAGGATTTCCCACCCCACACACACATTTTGTAGCTTTCTACTGCTTGGAAAATCAGCCAGGAGAGAGTTTTGATGAGTCAAACATGAGACAAGGCTGGAAATGCCCAGGTTACCTTGTAAATAATCAAATTGTGTTTGCCATCCTGCAGCGTCGTTCCATCTGCATTCATCAGCTTCACAAAGCCCATGCCAAAAGCCCTCTCAGATCTATCCCTGGCTGCAAAACAGGAGAAATCTTCATTAGCCATTGTCTTATTCATGTCCACACAATCCCAAATGCAGCCCTCTAACCTCATCAGCAGCTTTATTTAACAGGTAACTGCAGCTACACAAACACATCCTCCTGGAGCATCTCCCAGACACAATTTTAGTGTTTCTTCTGGACAGATTAATGGTTGGACTCCTTGATCTTCCAGGTCTTTTCTAACCTTAACAATTCAATGATCCTCTGAGATAGAATTCTATAGATACTTTTGGTTGGGATTTTGGTTTGTGAGCTGTGGATATGGAAGGATGTCACTGCCCTCAGAACCAGGCACCTTTGAGAGCCTTTAAATGGCTGAGCCTCACATTATTGATCTCATTTCAGGGCTCTGAAGTGATCTGATGGAACTTCTGGCTCTAATGCTCTCATTAGCCTTTCATCAGCCTAATTACAAATCCTCCTATAGGAAGATCATTAGAAGCCCACCAGGCCTTGCAGTGAATTTTGGGAAATAAATTAAAAGCCACACCCTACACTCAGAAGCCAAAGCAATACCAAACATTCACAATTGTCTTTCAGGGGGATAAACTGCTGCTCCTTACAAAATTTTAGTTTCAGGACAAAACCAGCACCAAATTTTGGGTGCAAAATATTGAATTATTTTTGGTTTTTTGCTTGCCACAAAACTGGGAATAAGTAAACTGAGGAAGAAGAAAATCTGTAACGCTGTGAATAAGCAGAAATGCAAGTTCTACACTCAGTGGGAGTGGGAGGAGCAGAGCAGTCCTGCAGGT
Source organism: Molothrus aeneus (assembly GCF_037042795.1). Lineage (NCBI taxonomy): Eukaryota > Metazoa > Chordata > Aves > Passeriformes > Icteridae > Molothrus > Molothrus aeneus. Next base: position 4,545,964 of record NC_089674.1, on the reverse strand, counting down.
GCCCCTTCCTGGCACTCACACTCCTGGGACGAGCGGTGACGGAAGGTGAACCTCAGGTGGCAGCGACTGACTTCTTCTATGGCAATGGCCACCTGCATGGAGAAAGGATGAAAACAGCATTGTCCCTTCCCCAGGCACTCTGCAGCACAATCTGGTGCTGATGCAGCTGCTGTTCTACATCAGTCCTGCTTTGCACACAGAGAAGAAGGCAGATGTAGAAGTTTCTGGAAAAGGGCTGTTGACAAGTTCGATTACCCGACCCTTGAGCAGACTCATGATGTGTGTCACTGCCTCAGAATTAGCAAGGGCTTTTTATCAGAAAAACACACAGAGCAAGGCTTGACTGGACAGAATTCAATGGTCTATGTTGGAAATGTCTCTGACCCTTCTAAACCAGCGTCTGATTGAGGTTCTGATTAACAACTGGCAAATTGCTGAAAAGACTCTTGAGCTGTGCTTGTTCTCCTTCCTGCAAGGGGCCCTGCAGGGGATAACAAACACTGCCCCCTCCTTTAAACAAAAAGGGGGACCTGTGGATGTGGCAGTGTAGTCAGAGAGACAGGAATAGATCACTTTCCTAGGAATTGTTCTGGACAAAGCTGTGAGAAACTCAGAGAAAGAATTAAACCAATCTTGCAGCTGGTGCTTTGAACAGCTGTTTTCTCATAAGATGTTTACCTAAGGGTGTCCTCTTAACTAGCCAGTGGTGTGAGGGGTGTTGATTAAATGACCAATCAGGTCCACCTCTATCAGAAGGGTGGATCAAAGAATGGGTTTCTAATAAACTCAGATTAACCAGCTGAAGTGAGTTAGAGTTTATGTGTCTCCTCACTCCCTTCCTGACTCAGCAGCGACACACAGTTGTCACAAACACGTTTTATGAAAAATCTTTTCTTTAGGATTTTTTTTCCTGAGAAGCTGAGAGGCCTCAGGAACAAAATGTAACCAATGGTTATCTGCTGCTGTGGAATGCAACAGGTGCATCTGGGATTGGTCTCATGCAGTTGTTTTCAATTAATGGCCAATCACAGTCCAGCAGTCTGGACTGTCTCAGTCAGTCACAAACCTTTGTTATCATTCTTTTTCTATTCTTAGTTAGCATTGTGATGAAATCTTTTCTTCTATTCTTTTAGTACAGTTTTAATATAATATATATCAAAAAACAATAAATCAAGCTTTCTAAAACATAGAGTCAACATTCTCATCTCTTCCCTCATCCTAAGACCCCTGTGAACACGGTCACATGCAGTGATGACAGAGCCATACCTTGACAGTCTCGTACCAGCAGGGCTGCTTGACCTGGTAATAAACCACAGACTTGTACTCCGAGACTCCCTCGTAGCCAGCCCCAGGGTGGATGGCTTTCTTTGGACAAAACACAGGCAGGGGGAAAAAAGGTAAATATGGAGGATTTTGGGTGTAAATCTCCAGAGGATGTCAGAGGCCGTCCTACCTCCTGCAGGTTCCCGTCCTCGTCGTGCACAGACATGGTGACCTCAACGTTCTTGGGGGTTTTCTTCTTGCCTTTGTCAAACTCCCCCTGGATCAGGGTGACGTAGATGTCATTCCTGACATCACCTGCAATTCCCAGAGTTTAATGAGCTGGATTCTCATTCCCACTGTGACAGCTTGAAATTAAACACCCTTGGGTACCACGTTATCCTAACTTCCTCTTACCCTTTAATTAACAACACCCCCATCACACCATTTTCATCTCTGTCTCAAATTACATGAAATCTTCTAAAATGAACCATTTTCCTTTCTACAAACCTCTGTACTTATGTTTTGTTTTGTTTTTTAATTTAATGAGCTCTCTAGAGTTAAACCCACTCGGAATGGGTAGGTCAAAGCCATATGCAACAAAAATTCCTTCGACTAAAGAGACATTTTCTTCCAAAAGCTCCATAAACCATCATTTTGCCATAAGAAAGGAAACTCATGTTTTCAACTTCTTGTGACAAAAAAATAAGAAAATAACCTGGAAATTTGAAGAGAAATATAAAGTTTTCAGATTTTTTTTTTTTAATAAATCTTTTTGTGACTGAAATTCTAGCATTTCAGGTGGCTCTTTCACTCCATGGAATGTAGAAGCACACAGGACCTACCAGGAAGGATGATCTCAGGGAACCCCATTTTTCGAGCCACTGCAGTGGATCTGTCTACAAGGTGGGAAAAATCCTTCTGAACCTGAGCCAGATCCCCAGGGAGCAACTTCAGGGAGACCCAGAGACCTAAGAAAAGGGAGATGACACTTGTTTACTGAAAATAAACAGGTACAAACCCGTGAAATTTAAGCCTGTGCTTCCAAAAAAATCTGTGTTTTCATGACAATTCCATGTCCCCATCTGGTTCTCTCTTGCCCAGTCCTTCCTGTCCCTGAATCTGAGAAAGATTTTTCTTGGCAAGAAGATTCTCTGAAACAAGCCCCAAACTTTCAGAGATGAATCTTGAGTGTCTTTGAGACAAGGAAGACCAGAAAAATCTGGAATAATGTGATTTAACCCCAAAGCCATTTGGGACATGCAGCCATGTCCACTTACAAGTATTTCATGCCCTATAACACACTTTTATTTTAAAGGTGTTAAAATGTATTGACCTTAAATGTATGACTAGCAAGCAAGGAGCTGGGGGAGCTGTTCTCATGCAAGTTTTGTCTGGTTTTATCTGGATTCCACCTCCATGTGCGATGGGACAAAGGGACAAAGTGAGAACCACGGCAAAGACTGTTGGGCTTGGGGAAGGGATTAAACTCCACTAAACCTTGCTCCCTAGACTTTCACCACCCATTTATTCCCTGGAGCCTCCCCCAGGCTGGGTTGCCCCAGGCTGCACCTTGGCCCTTGTGGTTGACCTCCTTGGCAGCGATGACTTTGTTGAAGACAGAGGTGAGGGGCTCGTTCTCGCCGATGACGTGGGAGGTGATCAGGGGGGACATGATCAGCTGCCGCTGCCTGATGTAGGTTTCCATGGCAATCCTGGGCAGGGGGACCACAAAAACGGGGTCAGGAATTGGGACAGGCTGACACCAATCACATGCAAGAGAGGGCTGGCCAACAGCTGGCTGGTTTACAAATCAATGGGGGTTTTTTAAGGATTCCATGGGGATTTTCATTCCTTCACCTGCACAAAATCCATTTAAACTTTCGCACTAGGAAACGCACCACAGTCTATCCCTCAGGCCTAAGGTAAGTAACACTGACCTTAGGATTTAAGCCCTGACTTCAGGTTTGTCTCAGAGCTGTCTCTATGCAGATTAACTATTGGTAAACTAATATAAATTAATATAAATTAATGACTGCTGTGACAACACCTAAGTGATGAACCCATCCCTAGTCACGAACAAGACTCGTGAGGTTTGGATCTTGACCCTGACTTCACTCCTGTACCCATACCACCAACAATGAGGGAGAAACGAGGTCTCCACAGGCTGCCCACCCTGGTGTCCAGCTGGGAGTCTGAACTCAGCCTCACTGGAGCAGAAAAAAAATGGGAAAAAAACCCTAACCAACAAAACAAAAAACGAATCAAACAAGTTAGAAAAACCAAACAAACCCCGAACCAGAACAATTAACAAACAAACAAACAAACAAAAAAGCCAAACCAAAACAAAAACCCCTAAACAAATAAAAAATAACCAATCAAACTCCCAAAAAAAAAAAAAAAAAAAAGAAAAAGTAGCAGACTAACATTATTCTGCAAAGGGAAAGCCATCCTTCCAGGCCCTGAAAGGGCAGGGAAACAAACCCAAATCTCCCCTGAAAATACCCTGTAAAAACAAATGGCTGCAGCCAATGCTTTGCTCTATTTAGGGCTGTAACAACAAGGCTGGGTCTACCCAAACAAGCTCCATTTTTGTCACTCCAATGTGCCAAAAAAAGGGAGCAATCAGAGCAGACAGAACAAACACACAAGTCTAACTCTCAGTGCAGAAATGCAGAACTCATTTGGGTTGGAATTTCCTCCCCAGAAAGAGGGAGAACCCCCTTCCCTCCCTATGACTGAGCCTGACCAGGAAAGGCGGGCAGGGAGTGGCACAGAGGCTCCCACACAGCAGTGACAAAAAGCTGTGTCTCTGCTGAGCCTCTCTGAAAATCCTGCCTTTCAACCCCTCAACATTTTGTAAGTCACATTCCTCCAGCCCCACATTATTTTACTCTGTGTTCCTCTTCCTCACCCCACAGGTACCCAGAAATTCCAGCTGCAGGGCTGAAGTCCCCAAGCAGTTGAGTCTCTGACAGAGCCACGAAAACCAAGGGGAACAAAGGCTCCTGAGGGTGACAGAAACCTCTCCCTGCAAAGAGCTGCCTGCTGCTATCAGCTGATCTGTTTGTAGAGCCCCTGGGGCTCTGCCAGGCTCCCAGACACATCTGTCCCTCCCCAGAGGATGCCTGCTTTGGCCAGGGGTGGGTGAGCCCTGGAGCCCAGTACTCACTGCTGGAAGGGAATAAAATGCTGCTTTTCCTCGTCGTCCACCTTCCCGTGGATGATGTCAGTGATGTCCATCACTGCAACGAGAGCAGAGCATCACTCAGAGCTGCCAAGAACCCAGAGAGAGCCCTGCCCTCTCAGAATGGAAACAATAAGGGTTTATTTTGGGCCAGTGTCATTCAAAACAAGGGCTCTGAGCGACTTGGGGTAGTGGAAGGAGTCCTGGCCATGGCAGGGGTGGAACTGGATGGGATTTATGGTTATTTCCAACTCCCAAAAAATCTGGGATTCTGTGACAGCAATGGAGGGCATCGCTCTCATTTTAACTTTTTTTAAAGCACATTTACAATGATGTGCATTGTCAGCTCTGCATAGCAGTGAGTGTGAACATGTTGAATACACCCTGATAAAATACTCTTATAAAATACACTCTTTGAGAAAACCAGGTGGCACTGGGGCATTTCAAGGCAAAGAAATTCCACTTGTATTCAAATGCTGCTTCTTTGGATATTGATTCCCACCAAGGATTTCAAGCAAGCCCCTTCACAAGAAGTCCCTGGAATAAAATAAGAATTGGCAGTCTCTTTCACCAAGGCTCCTTTAAAACCTCCAGCTTTATCCCATGAGTCCTGAAGAGCAAATCCCACTCTGATAAAGCCCTGATAAGTCTGCTGCAGCCTGGCAGCCTGTTATATTTGTGGGAGGTGACAAAAGTGACAGAAGTGAGCAGTGACAGAGTTTGATCTCCAGCTACCACCTTCATGAAACATCTCAGAGGGACAATTGATCCGCCCTGGAGCAGAAATGCTGGCCCTGGCAGCTCCCAGTGTGTGCTGGCACTTACAGCACACAGCTCCCAGTTCTCAGCCCCATGTCCCAGGACCCCAGGGGTTTAGTGAGCCCTGCAGGTGCCCCCAGGGGGGCAGTGCCCACCTGCCACGCCGAAGGGCCTGCGCAGCCCGCAGGTGTGCTTCTTGCCATCCTTCAGCTCCATGTGCCCCACCCGCACGATCTGGCACACCAGGCTGATCCTGGGCCTGATCAGGTCTGAGCTGCTCAAGTCCTGAAAAAAGAGCTCACATCAACTTCCATCAGTGTCCTTTCTGAGAGGAAAAGAAGAGAGAAGGAGGGAGAGAAGGAGGGAGGGGAAACGGGCAATCCCCCAGCCAGGGCATAATGTGCTCTGACTCCATGAATTCAGCAGGCTGAACAATTGCTTTATTAAGCTATACTATATAATACTATAATAAATAGTAATACTATACTAAATAGTAATAATACTAATTATTATATACTATATATATATATACTGTACTATAATACTACACTAATACTATACTAAATTACATCCCAAAGAGATACTAAAGTAAAACCCATGACTGTCTGAGACAGCCAGGACTCAGCTTTGACCCAACTGGTCAAGGAAACAAAACAACCTTCACCAGTGTGCAGTAACCAAATCACTTTGGGTAAACAATCTCCATAACACCTTCCACATGTGCCAAACAGCAGCAGCAAGCAGAGGTAAGAATGGTTTTCTCTTCTTCTCTGAGCTTCTCATTTCCATCCCCAGGAAAAATCCTGGGAGAGAGAATGATGTCTCTCTCTGTTCAGAGAATGTGAATACCACAGGAGGGTTTTGTTGAGTTCTACACAGGTAAAAATTGTGGCCTTCTGGATCTGGAGGGAGACCGTGAGGGGGACGGAGATACTGATAGTGCCAGGACATAGGGAATGGCTTCCCACTGCCAGAGGGAGTGATGGGATAATAGGGAGAAATCCTTCCCTGTGAGGGTGGGGATGGGCTGGGATGGAATCCCCAGGGAGCTGTGGCTGCTTCTGAATCCCTGAAGTGTCCAAGGCCAGGCTGGAGCCCCCTGGGACAGTGGGAGCTGTCCCTGCCCATGGCTGGGGTGGCAGTGGATGGGATTCAGGTCCCTCCCAACCCAACCTGTTCTGGGATTCTCTGAACTTACAGTAAACACTGCTTGGAGGTTGTTCAGTTTCTCAATTTCTTTAGGCATCCCATTGCTGCCCCAACGAACCAGGTAATTTTCACTGCAAAGAAAGGGAGAAAAAGTAAATTTTAACAAATCAACACCTGACATCCTCATTTCCTGGCAAAAGCCCAACAGCATTTTAACCTTTAAGGAATATTTGACCAATCTTTTATCCCAAAATGCCTCTGAAGTGACTCACTGATGGAGGCAGGATGGGGTGAGCCCTGGCAGCTGCTTCCCTGGACAATTCCCACTGCATGGCCACACCTGATAACTGCAGTGATGGACACAGAGTGTTCCTGACACGGAACTGCCTCCCTGATAAAGCTCCTCATATCCTCCCAACTCTTCAGATGTGAACTGGCACTGGCTGGACAGCAAACATCATTTAAACCCATGATTTACTGGGAAACAATTAATAAAATGCTTAACCAAGGCTTGCAGCCACAGCAGGGAAAATTAAGAATATAAAAAGACAATGTGGGATCAAAGAAATACCCAGCTTTAGGAGGGACAGTGCCTGGACTTCCTATCTCTCTGAAACTCATTCCAAAGTAATTGGAATTCATCTTCCCCCACTGGGGCAGCAACCAACAGAACTGGAAAACATCTGCTGGATGTCCCTTTCTAACCCGCTGACTTCTTTGAATGATCACCTTGACGACTACATTGCTTAAGAATTTCCAAAAAAGCCCCTACCTGATGAATTTGGAGAGGTCAGGGTCATAGAGGCTCATCAGCAGCTCTGCATCTTCCCCAGTGTTGCAGACAAAGTTCTTGAAGTTCACATAGAGGCTGTAAGTGTGTGTGGAGTTAAATATTGGCTGTCCCCGGAGGTCCAAACTCTGCTGCAGGGACTGCAAAGAATTCCAGATTTCCATTACATTTTCTATTTCCACGACAAACAAACACAGGAGAATTTAGTTCTGTTGCCAGAGGAGCTCAACATTAAGAGGAATATAAAAGCTCAGTGGGCACAGAGGACAAACCAGGGACAGCAGAGGTACCTTCTCCTCCTGAATCCTCTCATCAATCCTCTTGGATGCAGTTTCATGGGCCTTGAAGAGGGAGATTGTGCTGGTCTCATCTGGGTCCAGGATGTTCCCATTGTCATCTCGGACAACCAGGTCCAGACCCAGGATCCTGGACAGCCCCAGGAGACAAAAAAAGAGCCAGAATGTGTCAGCAGCAAAGATCAAATCCCTGCCCAGGCTGCCAGTGCTCAACATCCCACTCCTTGGAATAACCTCACTCACTACTGCTCTTCCTGCCTCAGAAAACTCCTCCCTCCCATTTTCCCATTGAAGAGAGAAGGAATTTGTCAGGCAATTCAATCCTAAGGTGACATCTCCCTTATTCCTGCTTCAATGGCTTTGTTTCAAAGGTGGATGAACGTCTACCAAGCTCCCAGATTGCAGCTCATTGTTATTCTTTGCCATAAGCTTCTTCTTAATTCACTTATGACCTGAGTCACAGCTGACAGGCAGATAAATGAGTCCTGGGGACTGCAAACCACTGAGGGCTGGGGTGTCTGTGGAATCCTGCCCCACAGCTGCTGACAAAGCAGAGCATTTCCCCACACATCCAAACCCAGGCACACACCAAGGGAAAGGCCCCCCCGTGCCAGGATTTGAGCAGAATTCAGAGAGGAGAATTCCTGGCAAGGCACAGAGATCTGTGGCACATCAAGAACCAACTGCTCCATCTCCACCTGCCAGGTGGGCACAATGTCACAGGGACTCAAAGCTGCCATTTCACCTAATTTCAGCCTAATTCAGTGCCTGCTTTGGCATTAAGAGCCTTCCCTGGGGTTTGGGAGCCTCCTCTGCCCTGCAGGTGGAGTTTGGAGCTCACCTGTTGCCATAGTCAATCTTGGCAGTGACTTTTTTCTTGAGCTCAGCCAGTTCATCCTTGGGCAGGGTCCCAGAGAGGATTTGGGATCTCCACTCTATCAGGCTGTAGGTGAGCTGCTGGACATGCCTGAACTGCGTGGTTTTGTTGTTCTGAGGCAAAAAAAAAAAGGGCAATTTTAATCAAGGAAAACCTGGGAACCTTAGCTCAGCAACCTTTCTGAAATGTGTGCAGCTGCAGAACCACACAAGTTTTATTGAACTAAAAATACCTGGCACTTTGTGACACCACAAGATCAGAGCCACACAGGAAATTCTGCAGCACTTGGCACTGCCAAGGTTTAAGTGCCTTTAAGATCTTTAAGGGCTTCACCTTTCCCTGGGACATTATTTCAGAAAAACCTCACCCACTAAAAATAGACCACTGGTGATTTCCAGCACTTCCAGACCACTCTGATGGAGTTTTTTCATAAAAGGCACAGAGAAATTATGTTAAAAGATCACAACTGCACAAGGACACTGAACAAAACCTGCCTGGTGAAGAGTCCCCTCCTGCCATTCCTGTTACCATCTCTAATTAATGAAAATACTTCCCATGCCCTTCACTGGTTCCACCCTCATAAAATCAGTCCCATCCCCACACCTTGTTCCTGCACCTCCAAGCTCCAAGGCTGTAATTAAACATGGATATGTGGTAACCTACCCTGTTTGTGGCAGTGTGTGCTTAGATAAGTAAATAAGCTTTTAAAGTGTCAGGGATGACATTTAACCCATTAAAAAGGGAGCCCAGGCTTCTCTCTCTCTGCCACCTCAGTGGGGCAGCTCCTGGGAGGATTCTGACTCTTTTGCCACAGATTTGAGTTACTGGCACAGTGATGAGGTCATTCAGCTCCAAAGGAGAAATTTAAGCCTAATTCAGTGCTTGGTTTTGCATTAAGAGCCTTCCCTGGGGTTTGAGATCCCAAAGGCCAGGAGCTGGGTTTGGGTCACATCTCCCCCACAGCCCCTGTCACCTTCTGGTGCTCCCTGGGGGCTGGAGCTGTTCATACAAACCCCTCCTGCTCCCACACAGCACAGAAAGAACCTAATTGCAATTACCTCCCCATTCTCATCTCTGCAATGAACAGGAATGACATAAACTACTCATATTTCCCTCAAATTTAAAGGTATGAAAACAATCCTCCCTTCGATTTGGGTGAATACCTAGGTGCTGACAGGGGCTGCTTGAGTTTTTAGCTCCATAGAAAAGATATTTGAGATACATTTCATAAACAACCCCCCCCCACCCCATGTTCTTGCATAAAAAAGCTTGCAAAGAAAGGCAATTCATGTGAATTTTCAGAGCAGACCTCAATTTGACCTGAGTTATCTCCACAGCTAATTCCTATTAACTAGACCAATTAAAAACTCTCCCCATTTCTGTATTTATTTTGCAGTGGAGATAAAGCCACTGCTGCAATGAAACCCACAGAAATTAAAGAAGTGAAATTAAATGCTGCCAAAATAAAAAATCCCCTCGTGTTTCCTTTTTCTCCTCAAATGCCTCCTTCCTCCTCTAGCTTTTTAAAAAATTCTTTTAATACATACTGCAGGGAAAATAAAATAAACTCAAATCCATTTTAAACCACAACATTTTCCAAACCTATTTTAAGACTTATAGTGGTTAAGCACAGGAACATGAAAGATTTCTGCTTGTTAAAAAAACAGATTCTGAGGCTGGGACCTGAAAGTTATTCAGAAAGAAAAAATGCCAGGAACAAAACTCTCTTTTCACACAGTAATACCATCATGTAGAGCTTCTCATTAAATTGAGAGGGTGGAATAAATTCTTGTGGTTTCGTGGCACACAAACACAACTTATTTGTGGCCTGGTGAAATTTCCAATAGGAAAACTTGCTCTGGGTGGACTGGGTGATTAGAGCTCATTTAAACTCACTCCCTCTTCTTAATTAAAGTCTTGGAGCACATTTTGTGCAGGCTGAAGTCGTTCCTGCTCAGAGAAAAATCAAATTTGACTCTTTAATGTGCCTTTAAAATAAAGCAAGTCCCTGTGGACTCATTTCTTTGAGCAAGAAGCACCTGCTGCAGGACAGCCCTCAGATCCCTGCAGTGCCAGGCTTGTGACACTGCTGAGGGGACTCTGTGCTCAGGGATTTAGGACATGAGAGCTCCAGACATGGGAGGCCTTGGAGCAGCCGAGGAATTCCTTCTGTGGGGCAGGGATGGGAGCAGGGATGGCTGGGGCTGTGCCAGGGAGGGTCAGGCTGGATTTTGGGAAAGGCTGCCCAGGCTCCCCAGGCAATGGGTGCCAGAGCTCCAGGACAGTTTGGACAGTGCTGCCAGGGATGCCCAAGGTGGGATTTTGCGGGGTCTGTGCAGGGCCTGGGTTGGATCAGTGATCCCTTCCAGCCCAGAACATTCCATGATGTGGATTTTTGACAAGTCACGTCTCCCCCCATGACACATCCCTGGTTCTGTCCCTGTTTCCCAGGGGAGCTCTGGGTGGGCATCAGCCAGTCCATGGGGTTCCTACAACTCTCCCAGCCCAGCAGAGCCCACCCTGCCCACAGCTGTGTCAAACTCCAGCTCTGTGCCCAGCTGGGCTTTCCTGCCCTCATGCAGGGCTGGCAAGGACAGGCAGAGCAGGGCCTGGATCTCCCAGGTGAGCTGGGCCCCCCAGGCAGCCCTGACACGGTGACAGTGTGACCCACAGTGTCACCCTGCCTGTGACAAACCCCACAGCTGAACACTCTGAGCCTCCCATTCCATCACTCAGCTCTGCCCCAGGGCAGGGACACCCACAGTGTCACCCTGCCTGTCAGACCCCACAGCTGAACACTCTGAGCCCCCCATTCCATCACTCAGCTCTGCCCCAGGCAGAGGCACAGAGCTCCCTGCAGAGCCCAGGCTGAGCTCCCCTCACAGGCTGAGTTCCCCTCACAGCCACCATTGCCAGGCTGAGCCCCCCTCACAGCCACCATTGCCAGGCTGAGCCCCCCTCACAAGCTGAGCTCCCCTCACAGCCACCATTGCCAGGCTGAGCCCCCCTCACAAGCTGAGCTCCCCTCACAGGCTGAGTTCCCCTCACAGCCACCAGCCCTGGGATGAGCTCCCCTGCAGAGCCCAAGCTGAGCTCCCCTCAGCCACCAACCCAGGTGAGCTCCCCTCACAGTCACCATTCCCAGGCTGAGCTCCCCTCACAGTCACCATTCCCAGGCTGATCTCCCCTCACAGTCACCATTCCCAGGCTGAGCTCCCCTCACAGTCACCATTCTCAGGCTGAGCTCCCCTCACGGTCACCATTCCCAGGCTGAGCTCCCCTCACAGCCACCAGCCCAGGTGAGCTCCCCTCATAGTCCTCAGCCCCAGGTGAGCCCCCCTCACAGCCCCAGCCCTGGCACTCACCACGTACAGCCTGTGCCAGATCACTGCCCACTCCCCCATAGCCAGCAGCCCAAGCTGAGCTCCCCTCACAGCCCCAGCCCCAGGTGAGCTCCCCTCAAGGTCACCATTCCCAGGCTGAGCTCCCCTCACAGTCACCATTCCCAGGCTGAGCTCCCCTCAAGGTCACCATTCCCAGGCTGAGCTCCCCTCACAGTCACCATTCCCAGGCTGAGCTCCCCTCAAGGTCACCATTCCCAGGCTGAGCTCCCCTCACAGCCACCATTCCCAGGCTGAGCTCCCCTCACAGCCCCATTCCCAGGCTGAGCTCCCCTCAAGGTCACCATTCCCAGGCTGAGCTCCCCTCACCGCCACCATTCCCAGGCTGAGCTCCCCTCACAGCCCCAGCCCTGGCACTCACCACGTACAGCCTGTGCCAGATCACTGCCCACTCCCCCCATAGCACCCAGCCCAAGCTGATCTCCCCTCACAGCCCCAGCCCCAAGCTGAGCTCCCCTCACAGCCCCCAGCCCTGGACTGAGCCCCCCTCACAGCCCCCAGCCCCAGGCTGAGCTCCCCTTACAGTCACCATTCCCAGGCTGAGCTCCCCTCACCCTCACCATTCCCAGGCTGAGCTCCCCTCACCCTCACCATTCCCAGGCTGAGCTCCCCTCACCCTCACCATTCCCAGGCTGAGCTCTCCTCACCCTCACCATTCCCAGGCTGAGCTCCCCTCACAGCCACAATTCCCAGGCTGAGCTCCCCTCACAGCCACAATTCCCAGGCTGAGCTCCCCTCACAGCCACAATTCCCAGGCTGAGCTCCCCTCACAGCCACAATTCCCAGGCTGAGCTCCCCTCACCCTCACCATTCCCAGGCTGAGCTCCCCTCACAGCCCCAGCCCTGGCACTCACCACGTACAGCCTGTGCCAGATCACTGCCCACTCCCGCAGCGTGGCCGTCAGCTCCTGGCCGAGGGGCAGCTCGCTGGGAATCACTGTCTCGTGCTGCCTGGGGAGAAGGGAGACAACCAGAGAAAGGTTTCACACTCAGGGTTTACAGTTAATGCAAAACACCCTTTTTTGATAAATGTAAAAATGGAAACTCCAGAGAAATTGATGTTCACACAATTCACTCACACATGATGTCAAGACCCTTAAGCTGTTCTCAACACACACATCCACATTCATCATCCATTTTTAATGCAAAATGCTTCAAGCTCCTTTCACCCCTCTTATTCCCTGTGCATCTGTTCCAAACCCAGGATAAAGAGACAGAAATTAAATTTGGAAGAATCCCCACATGCAATGGTAAAGTTACTTGAAAATGAGAGTTGAAAAAGAAGTGTTTTATAAAGTTCCTTCCTTTGCAGCCGCTGTTTTGCTCTCACTTTATGAGCACAGACCCAGCTCAAGGAATCCAAGGAGGAGTCATTTCCTCCAGTGTTTTCCAAGACAGGAAGGAATCCACGCTCCTGCTGGGCCCTGGCTGCCAGCAGGAGTCTGCTATGGCTTCCAGGAGTCCCCAGGAGAGCTGGATGGAGCTGGGCTGACCCTCCCCAGCAGTGACTTGTCCAGCAGAGCCTCCTTAACTCTGCAAATCATCTCCTGCTGCCCCTACTCCCGACTGCTCTGCTTTGTCAGTGCCTGAAAAATGGAATTATGCAGCACTAGTCCAGCTCAGGAGGTACACCCTGGCTTTGTGACAGCCACAGCTATTTCAACTGGTTCTTTGGGGGTTTAAATGGAATGAAATTCCCTGGGTTTTGCTGCCAAAGAAGTGCCAACCTACCCCCGGTCCTTCACGATGGCCTCTTTTAAATGGATGTAAGTTTCTGGGAAAATGCCCTAAAAATAAAGAGAGAAATGAAATAAATCAATCTGACTGTGGGATAGGCTGTGACAAGAAGATATTTAACAAAAAACAGGGGAAAGGAGTAAGAAATGTCCCAGTACGCCAAGAAAAAAGGACAGGGAGGAGCAGCAGGTTCCACTCTGGCAACTCAGAGAAGCTGATTCCTTGTTTTACACCAATGACTCTCACCTTCCTGCAGAAAATGCTGGAAGTTCCTAAAAATTACCAGTCATTGCCATGAAATATTCCTGGAGTCCTCTGTCAGACTACCCTGTGCTCTCTAGAAAAGCTCCCACCACCAGCACCTGCAGAAATTCCCAAATTTTTGTTGTTACAGAGAAACCTTCTGGAAATGCTAGAATCCTTTTCTGTTCCCTTTTCTCTCCTCTTTACCCCTAAAAGCAGAAGCTGTGGGGGATGTTACCACAGGAGAGGTGCCAGCATTCCTGGGGGAACCTGGATTTCCAGGCAGCTTCCAGCCCCAGCTCCAGCAGCTTGGCTGAGAGCCAGGGATGTGTAATTTCTGGAATATTTTCCAGTCAAAACTCTGATGTTCCCATTAACTAGAACTAATGCTGGTTGTGCACAGGTCCCAGAGCATCATAATAAAGCAATAATCTCCTGTATGGAGATGGGAACAGGTAATTTTGGAAGTTCCAACTGCATTCCTCATGCTTCCATGGAGGAATTCCTAACACATGGCTCTGAACTTTCAGCTCAAGGTCATTGATTTCTGTCACTGAGGACAGGACACCATGACCAGGAGTCCTGCCTGAGGTTAAGACAAGAAATACAAGAGCTTTCAGCACCAGATGGGGTCTGGCAAGGTGTGAAATTAAAATGGGAGTCACCCAAAAGTCAGGTCGTACCTTCTTGGATTTATTCCGGAGTGTGTATCCTCGGTACCAGCCTGGCAAGGCAAACACAGATATCTGTATTGAATTATTTCCTGTTGACAGTAATGAAATACAAATTGTGATTCTCACCACCTTTCTACAACACCAATCTATTGATCTTCTCATTTGGGATCCACTCCTGGGAAGACAGCTCTGTTTGTAGGAGCTGAGCTCCCTGCCCTGGCACAAATCCTGTTTATCAATCCTACCTCGGTAAGATCTAAAGATCGAGAGACAGAAGCAACAATTGTGCTGCCCAGGCCTCAAGAGCAAACGTCTCTGAGAGAACATTTCTCCTCTCTTTGGCACCTGGGTTTTAACCAGGATTTCCATGGAATGCGTTGGGTTGGGAGGGACATTAAAGCCCATCCAAGGAGATTATGTCCAGCTGAGTGGCAGCATCAAGAAGGCAAAGGGGTTTAAGGGAATAATCAGGCAAAGAAGAGAGGAGGGGAGGCTGGTTTCTCTGGGATTGTTTTTAAATTTTTTTTTGTGGATTTTTTTTTTGGTGGTTTTATTGTTGGTCCCTCCAATATTCCTATATTTATCAAAGAAGGTTCCATAAAGAACCATGGATCTGACACTCCTCAATCATAAATTAGAGCCTAGAATGATTTAATTCAGGTTTTTGGAGTATTTTTATATGCATGTGGTTGTATTTCTATTTATTTATTTTCTGAAGTTCAGCTTTGTACCCTTTCTCCAGCAATGGGGAGGTACCTCCACCTCAAAACCTCCAATATTCCAGTAATCAGTTAGGAGAAAGAAGAAATTCCATTTATTTTCACAGGAGGAAAACAAGATTATCCATTGCTCATGGAGCCATGGATGAGGTCCTGGATTAGGGATGAGAAGATTTAGGTTCTATTTTTATCTAAGTTGTTATTAATTGAAGGGGAAAGCACAAATTACTCAGGGTGGGAGACAGAGCTCATGGAATTTACCAGGAGGGATTTCAATCCCATTTAACACATTGAGCCCTTTGACAGCACAACTTCCTCCTGTTTCAAAGGGCCCCCTGGCCTTCCCCCCATTCCTGTAAAATATTTTGCAATCATTGCATAAAAGCACGTTGGGCCTGGTTGTGCAAAGCTGTTTCTGCAAGAACCTCATGCAACTTCTATCGGAATTCTGCTCCCACCTTCAGTAATTTTATCCATCACTTTAACAGGAACATCAATCTTTGGGCGGTGGTCAATTAATTACATGATTTCTTCTTAAAAAAAACCCCAAAATCTGCTTAAATCTTCAGAGGAATGAGACTGTTTAAGTGTTTGAGTGTTTTCCCCAAGCAGAGATGGGCTAAAAATGGAGAAAGGTTTTGCAGTTGATGATGACATGGAAAATTTCAGCTGCTCCAACACTCAGACTGAAATCTGAGTGAAAACAAAAATATAAGCAGACTTGCAAAGAAACGACTCAAAGTTTGGGGTTGTTGTTTTGTTGGGCTTTTTTTATTGATCAAGTCCTCAACTTTACCCTTCACTAAGTGGACTTTATGCAGTATGGAAAAGAAAAATCTAAGGACAACACTCCAGTGATGATCAAGCTCTCCCCAGTGATGCAAGGCCAGGTCACATGTGGGACCACAAGGTCCCTGTTCCTCCTCCTGGGGGCCTGTCCTGCCCCACAGCACTCAGAGCATTGCTTCACCCTCCCCAGGGCTGACTGAAACCAGGAACAAATTCAAGGTAAACTTCTCTTCAGCAGGAGCAGAACCTGCCAGGGGTCACAGTATGTGAGCACACATTCCTTCCACCCACAGCTCCCCTGAAATCCTACAGCTAGCAATAATAATGATAAATCCTGCAGAGTGGAGAGATTCCCCTCAACAGCAAAGTGTCCTCCCAGCTCCCTGCTCAAGGACAGACTCCCTGCACCGGAGCAGCCTCCAAAGTCCTGGAGGCAGCAAGGTTCCTTTTCCAATCCCTGCTTTTCCTGCATTCTGCAGCATGTGCAGAGTGCTGAACCCTTGGCAGGCAGCAGGAACATGCACTGAGTGTCTTCTTCTCAGGGGAAGGAGAATCTTGTCCAGAGCTCGTGCCCCTGTGCAGGCAGAGACATGAGGGGAAAACAAAACCTTGCTCTGCAGTGTGGGACCTGAACTAACAGCCCTGGGATCTACAGTGGGTTTGGCTCTGTGTGTGTAAAAGGGAAAGGGATCCAAGAAAAGAGATCTGAGAGCTCTCAGGTGTCCTATACAGATTGTTACTGGCACACAGAAGCATCCCTGGAAGTGTTTCCATCCCTGGAACAACCTGGGATAGTGAGAGGTGCCCCTGCCCATGGCAGGGGGTGGGACAGAATGATTTTAATGTCCCTTCCAACCCAAAGCATTCAATGACTCCATGGACAGCTTGTACTGGAAATATCTGGAACCTTCAGTTCACACTGCTCAGCCTGTGGTTTCCCCTCTGACCTCCTTCCCTATGTCCTTTGTCCAAGTTGGAGCTGCATTTCCAGGGAAGTCACCCCCTGCTGGATCCCTGGCACAGGGGAGCTGCAGGTCAGAAAAATGAATCAACTTCCCTGTGCTACCCCCTTCTGTTATTCCCTCCCATGTTATCCCTGCTGTGTGTGATCCCCACTGTGTGATCCCCCTTGTGTTATCACTCCTTGTGTGATCCCCCCTGTGCTATCAACCCCTGTGTGATCCCTCCTGTGTTATCATCCCCTGTGTGATCCCTCCTGTGTTATCATCCCCTGTGTGATCATCCCCTGTGTGATCCCTCCTGTATCATCCCCTGTGTTATCATCCCCTGTGTGATCCCCCCTGTGTTATCAACCCCTGTGTGATCCCCCCTGTGTTATCATCCCCTGTGTGATCCCTCCTGTATCATCCCCTGTGTTATCATCCCCTCTGTGATCCCCCCGTGTTATCAACACCTGTGTTATCAACCCCTGTGTGATCCCCCCTGTGTTATCAACCCCTGTGTTATCAACCCCTGTTTGATCCCTCCTGTGTTATCATCCCCTGTGTTATCATCCCCTGTGTGATCCCCCTTGTGTTATCACTCCTTGTGTGATCCCTCCTGTGTTATCAACCCCTGTGTGATCCCTCCTGTGTTATCAACACCTGTGTGATCCCCCCCTGTGTTATCAACCCCTGTGTGATCCCCCCCTGTGTGATCCCCCCGTGTTATCAACCCCTGTGTGATCCCTCCTGTGTTCACTCCCTGTGTGATCCCCCCTGTGTGATCCCTCCCTGTGTGATCCCCCCTGTGTTATCAACCCCTGTGTGACCCCTCCTGTGTTATCACCCCATGTTATCACCCCTGTGTGATCCCCACTGTTTCATCACCCCATGTTATCACTGCTTCTTGATCCCCCTGGCTGATCCCCACTGTTTTATCACGCTCTGTGTTATCCCCTCCATGTGAGCACTCCTGTATTATCACCCCCTGTGTGATCCCCACTGTTTTATCACCCCCTCTGTTATCACCCCCAAATCTTCCCAGGTGCACTCACCATCCACCCCAACTGCATCAGCCTAACTTGGAAACTGGGGCTTGGAAAACAAGAGGCAAAGCATGTTCAGAGCCTCAGCCCCAGTCTGGGTGGGATTTTGGGGTGTCTGTTCAGGGCCAGGGGTTGGACTGGATGATCCCTGTGGGTCCCTTACACTCAGGATATTTTGTGATTCCAGCCTTTGCAGTGACAGCACAACTGAGCAGGGATTTTGCAATTTCAGGAAGTTTCCTGGCACTGTGAGGCAGCACAGGAGCAGCACCTGACTGCAGGGACTGCCCAGAGGGTTTGGGAGCCACCTCAGGAGAGGTTTGTGCAGCTCAGAGCTGCCCCAAAGCGCACCCAAAATCCCCTTTATTGCCTGTGCCTGAGCCCCAGGGCAGCTGAGCTCTCCCAGGGCTGTGTCTGGCAGCAGATAACATTCACTGCAAACACCAAAGCCCAGCCACATCCCAGGATGGATCCACCTGGATCCCTGCAGAACCAGAGCCCCAGAGCACAGAGAACTCCAGGTGGCTGAGGAAGGCACTGCAGCTGCTGCCAACAGCAGGAAATGCAGGAATGTTCTGGAACACCAGGAGCAGCAGCCCTGGGGACACGGTGGGATGTGCTCCTGAGCACCCTGGGCTGGGCAGTGACAGTGACAACACCCAGGGGCTGCACCCAGAGCCTCTGGAGAGCCCCAAAACCCCCCTGAACCCCTAAGGAATGGCACTGACAGCCTGGGAATGCCCTCAGCTGTGGGCAAGGTGAGGTGACCCAAAAATGACTCCACAGGGCACCTCCCAACCCCAAAAATGACTCCACAGGGCATCTTCCACCCCAAAAATGACTCCACAGGGCACCCCCCACCCCAAAAATGACTCCACAGGGCCCCTCCCAACCCCAAAAATGACTCCACAGGGCACCCCCCACCCCAAAAATGACTCCACAGGGCATCTTCCACCCCAAAAATGACTCCACAGGGCACCCCCCACCCCAAAAATGACTCCATAGGGCATCTTCTACCCCAAAAATGACTCCACAGGGCACCCCCCACCCCAAAAATGACTCCACAGGGCACCTCCCAACCCCAAAAATGACTCCACAGGGCATCTTCCACCCCAAAAATGACTCCACAGGGCATCTTCCACCCCAAAAATGACTCCACAGGGCCCCTCCCAACCCCAAAAATGACTCCACAGGGCACCCCCCACCCCAAAAATGACTCCACAGGGCACCTTCCATCCCAAAAATGACTCCATAGGGCATCTTCCACCCCAAAAATGACTCCACAGGGCACTTCCAACCCCAAAAATGACTCCACAGGGCACCGCCCACCCCAAAAATGACTCCACAGGGCATCTTCCACCCCAAAAATGACTCCACAGGGCACCCCCCACCCCAAAAATGACTCCACAGGGCCCCTCCCAACCCCAAAAATGACTCCACAGGGCATCTTCCACCCCAAAAATGACTCCACAGGGCACCCCCCACCCCAAAAATGACTCCACAGGGCACCCTCCACCCCAAAAATGACTCCACAGGGCACCTCCCAACCCCAAAAATGACTCCACAGGGCACCCCCCACCCCAAAAATGACTCCACAGGGCACCTTCCACCCCAAAAATGACTCCACAGGGCACCCCCCACCCCAAAAATGACTCCACAGGGCATCTTCCACCCCAAAAATGACTCCACAGGGCATCTTCCATCCCAAAAATGACTCCACAGGGCACCCCCCACCCCAAAAATGACTCCACAGGGCACCCTCCACCCCAAAAATGACTCCACAGGGCACCTCCCAACCCCAAAAATGACTCCACAGGGCACCCCCCACCCCAAAAATGACTCCACAGGGCACCTTCCACCCCAAAAATGACTCCACAGGGCACCCCCCACCCCAAAAATGACTCCACAGGGCATCTTCCACCCCAAAAATGACTCCACAGGGCATCTTCCACCCCAAAAATGACTCCACAGGGCACCTTCCATCCCAAAAATGACTCCATAGGGCATCTTCCACCCCAAAAATGACTCCACAGGGCACCTCCCAACCCCAAAAATGACTCCACAGGGCATCTTCCATCCCAAAAATGACTCCACAGGGCATCTTCCACCCCAAAAAATAACTACCCAGGCAATCTCCCAAAAAATGCCTTCACAGGGCTTCCTCCTCCAAGCCCCAAACAATTATTTTATAGGGCATTTCTCAACCCCCAAAAATGATTTCACAGGCTTTGCTCCAACCCCCAAAAATTGTTTCACAGGGCATCTCCAGCCCCAAAAAAATTACACCATCTTTAAGGGCATGTCCCAACCCCTTAAAAAATGACTTCATGGGGAACCTCCCAGCCCCCCAAAATGACTCCACAGGGCATCTCCAGCCCCAAAAAATAACTACCTGGGGAATTTCCCAGCCCCAAAAATGCCTTCACAGGGTTTCCTCCTCCCACCCCAAAGAATTATTCTATAGGGTATCTCCCAACCCCCGAAGATGATTTCACAGAGTTTGCTTCAAGCCCCCAAAATTATTTCACAGGACATCTCCAGCCCCAAAAATGACTCCACAGGGCATCTCCAGCCCCAAAAATGACTCCACAGGGCATGTCCCAACCCCCCAAAAAATGACTTCATGGGGAATCCCCCAGCCCCAAAGTGCCTTCACAGGGCTTCCTCCTCCCACCCCAAAGAATTATTCTATAGGGCATCTTCCAACTCCCAAAAGTGATTTCACAGGGTTTGCTCCAACCCCCCAAAATTATTTCACATATTTCCCATATTTCCCATATTTCATTATTTCACAGGGCATCTCCAGCCCCAAAAAATGACAACACAGGGCATCTCCAGCTCCAAAAAATGACAACACAGGGCATCTCCAGCTCCAAAAAATGACACCACAGGGCATGTCCCAACCCTCCAAAAAATGACTTCATGGGGAATCTCCCAGCCCCAAAAATGACTCCACAGGGCATCTCCAGCCTTTCCTCCCACAGAGCCCCCGCCCTGCTTCCATGGAAACTTTTCCTCAGTCAGGCTTGTGTGTCCAGATAAGAGCAGTGATTAGAGGAACAAAACCAGTTTTTATCAGCTCTAGTGGTGAGCAGGCAGCATTAGCATGAAAAGGAGCAGGAAAAGCCTCTTGTGAGAACATTTACCCTCAAAACCAGGCCCCCAGAGAGCTGGGAACACAGCTGAGAGCTGCTATCCCAAAAGCAGAGATTGAGGAAGACACAAGAAGCTCCTCCCAGGCAGGCAGAATATCAGAAAGGGGAGGGTTTGAGGTGAATTTATGGGAAATTAGAGCAGACCCACAGCAGAGTCACCATCTCTGATCTCCTCCTGTACACTC
This sequence comes from Molothrus aeneus, assembly GCF_037042795.1. Lineage (NCBI taxonomy): Eukaryota > Metazoa > Chordata > Aves > Passeriformes > Icteridae > Molothrus > Molothrus aeneus. Next base: position 4,524,756 of record NC_089674.1, on the reverse strand, counting down.
CCAACTGTCTGGCCTGGATTTCTGGCTGCTCTTGCTGGGAAAAGGCATTTTTGGTGCCCTGCAGGAATTCTGAGGTGCCTCAGCCACAGATTCCTGCTCCCCACTGGTGGCTCAGCATCTGGGAACCATCACTTTCCCCTCCACACATGAAAACATTCAAATCTTTCCCAAACTATTCACAGGCAATTTTCTCCTGACAAAGCTCCAAACTGGGAGATTTCAGGCCAAAGAAGAGGTGCCATTTATGTACTCATTCCCTGTTCCTGCCTCTGTTGAACTGATTACAAGAAATAGGGGTTAAACAATTATAAAAAAGTTCAAAATAGGGAGAAAAAAGTAAATCCCCCAAATTTTGGCAAGTGCAAGATGCCTCCTCTTCCCGAGGGAGTTCTCCTCCCCTTTCCCTGTGTCTTTTTGCAGAACCATGTCATAAATCAGTGATTTCCACAGGGTATTTCCCTTTTTCCCCTCTCCCCCACCATGATCACCCTCAGAGGGGTAAAACCACGGCAGAACCTGCCAGGACTGGGAGCTGCTCCCAGGGCTGAGGATGGGAAGGGAACAAAGGGCCAAGAACAAATTGCTAAAGGAGCAGCTCCCTGCTCTCAGCGCTGATCCTGAGCACAGAATCTTCATTCAAATCAATGCTGCTTGTTGAAAAGAATTGGATTTGTATTTTACCTTTGAGTTTTGGAGAGGGAAGCAGTGACCAGAGCATTCCTTAAAATGATTGAATGGCTCTGTTCCAGTCTTAATAATGAAATCGTTGTCAAAGAGTCAAATTTGATAGGGAGAGTCGAAACACTCAAGCATCATCTTAATCTTTAAATTAAGAATTTTGTTCACTCTGTGGTTTACATGAAGGTATTATGAAAAATGTCCCAGTGAAGGATGAGGAGAAACAGCCCAAAAAGGGCATGGAAGCTCCACAACTGGAGCATTTGAAGAACATTTAATGCCAGTTTGTGATATTACAACTCAAAACAACATGAACTATGAACTAATCAGCCCTTCCCTCTCCTTTTCTGTCATCCACTCAGATCAAGACCTAACTCAGGTAAAAGCTAGGGGTTTTTTAAATTATTGTTCTTACTTTCCAGCAGGATCAGTTCATCCCATGATGAGCACAGGTGCCTGGCCTGGCCCAAAGAGGAGCCAAAGCAAAGAGGTGAAAACAGCAGCGAACAGCCAGAATTAAATGTTTCTTTCCCTTTTAGTGCTGCCTTTGAGATACTGGGGTGAAAACTGACCTTGATAAACTCTGCCTGGAACAGCACAGAGATGAGAAACCCTCTGCATTTCTGCATTTTAACACTATTTTAAAAATTAAGAGGCTACAGCAGCCGCTACACACTAAATTTGTGCTTTGGGGTGTAACAGAAGTTGAAAATACAGATCTAAAATTTGAAAAATAATCTTGATTTGTTGCTATTTTCTTTCCCAGCCCCTATGAGCTGCACCTACCTTCGTACATCTCCAGGATGTGAACAGTGTCCCCCACCTGCAGGGACAGCTCCACGTCCTGCACGGCCTCATAGTTGTAGATGGCTGAAAAATGGGGAGAAAAGAGACAAAACCATGAGGGAATCAGCTTTGGGAATGGGCTCTCAAAAGGCAGGGCAGGGTTTGGGAAAAGGAACAAAGGGATGAAGCCACCCTGGGTATGGAATACACTGGGAAAGGACAGCATGTATCTATTTCCAGATTTTATCATGAGGAAGCATCACTAACAGACAACAAAGGGGGGGTTTTACCTTCCAGACAGGCCTGGGACACCTTCTGGGGAACTGAACATTCCCAAAAATGTTCAGCCTTGCCAAAAACCTGCCCACAGAGTCACCACCACCTCAGGCACATCACTTCTGGAATTCTCATTTTTTAGCCTTTTTCAGGAGTAACTCCAGCATCAGAAAACATCAGAAATGGGATGCTGTAAGAAACCCCACCCCATTCCAGACCAGACCACTCCTTTCCAAACCAAACCACACTTGTTTGCTGCTAAAGACTCTCCCCAGCCAAGAACCAATTTTGGCACCAAACCTTGGGATGATTCTGTGTGAATTTAATCCCTCCCAAAGACAAAGTTAAGCTGGATGCTTATGGGATTTCCAGGGGGAATAGGATTAAGTGCTGGAGTGCCTTTTCCCTGGGACTCCTGCAGCTTCACTGGGCAAAGCAGAGCCCTCCCTGGCACCAGGTGAGAAAGTTTAAATGGAATTTCCTTTCAAACCAAGGAAAAAGACATAAAATCAGTGACATTTTTTGCTGTGGTTCAAGGAAATGTCAGCAAAGTCAGAGCAGACCAAACCCAGACCACCTGATTTATTTAAAATACTGATTTAAGAATAGATCACATCCTAAATGCAGCAATGAAATCTTCCCAAACACAAAGTTCCCATATTTATGTATCCCTGAGGAAATCCATTGGTGAACAACCACATTTGTTCTAAAGAAAGAAAAAAAAACCCAAAAACACCCAAACATTTTCAGAGGAGAATTCTTGAGACTTCCCAAAGTTTGTAGTTGAGGAGCTCTGGACTGGAAATGAAATAAATAAATAAAAATCAGAAAATCAGAGCTCTTCTCCAGGAAATTCCCACGAAGTGCCTCCCATTCCCATGGGGGTGAGGGGCTCCAGCACAGCCTGGGGCTTTCACCACCAGAAATTCTCTCCCAGATCAGAGCTTTCTTCCAAATGTTGTGGTGACAAACATCCCAGCAGGAGCAGGCTGGGGATGTGCATCCCTGCAGGATCCCTGCTCCCAGGCAGGGACAGCTTCCTCTGCTGCAGGGCAGGGTTTGTTCCCTGGGGCCCCAGACACATGGACAATGCTCTGAACCCATGATTTCCACAGGATCACAGGAATTTTATTGGATTTCTGCTCCTAAGAGCTGCTTCCACACCCACCTTCCTCTCCCTCCCCACAAAGGGGCTGCAAATCAGGATTTTGAAGCTGACTGGTGAGCTGGGTGTGTGGCTCAGACACCTTAAAGATCCAGAACTGGCCCAGAAGTAAAAATTCCATTCACATTCTAATAGAAAAATCTGGATAATGTTCATGGCCAAAGCTGAATGTGAATGAGAAGTGTGGAGTAGTTTGGGATGGGAGGGGATTTAAATCCCCTAACCCAGAGCCACCCCTGCCATGGCAGGGACACTTCCCACTGTCCCAGAGGCTCCAGCCTGGCCTTGGGCACTGCCAGGGATCCAGGGGCAGCCACAGCTCCCTGGCAATTCCATCCCACCCTTACAGGGAACAATTCCTGCCCAGTATCCCATCCATCCCTGCCCTCTGGCAGTGGGAGCCGTTCCCTGTGTCCTGTCCCTCCATCCCCTGCCCAAATCCCTCTGCAGCTCTCCTGGAGCCCCTTCAGGCCCTGGAAGAGGCTCTGAGCTCTCCTTGGACCCTTTCCCTCTCCAGGTGACCATTCCCAGCTCCCCCTGGATCCAGATGAGCATTCCCAGCTCCCCCTGGATCCAGATGAGCATTCCCAGCTCCCCCTGGATCCCTCTTGTCCCCAGGTGAGCATTCCCAGCTCTCTGGAATTTCCCCTCTCCAGGTGAACATTCCCAGCTCTCCCTTCCCCAGGTGAGCATTCCCAGCTCTCTCTGGAATTTCCCCTCTCCAGGTGAACATTCCCAGCTCTCTCTGGAATTTCCCCTCTCCAGGTGAACATTCCCAGCTCTCCCAGCCCTGCAGAGGGGTTCCAGCCCTGGAGCACCCCCAGTTCCCCCCTGGCCTGGCCTGGCCCCTCCAGGTCCCTGTGGTGCTGCAGGGCTGCTGCACCCAGGGATTCCCACACACAATCCCCACATGCCCCGGGTTTTTCTGGGACAATCACCCATTATACAAATACCAGGCAGCATTTTTCCCATCAACTGCTGCCCAGGGAAAGGTGGGTGGACACAGGCCCAGCCTTCCTGCTGGGAACACAGAGTTAATTCAGCCCAAAGAGCGCCAGGGAGGACCCAGCCATCCCTTCCCCTTCCTGAAGATCACAGCAGCCACAAGACAGAACCAACCCCTGCACTCCCCTTCCCTTCCCCTTGCTTGCTCCACCAGGCAGGTTTCACATCCCAACACGCAGCATTTACAACCTGGAGGAGCTCCCACATCAAAACAACCAACAAAAAAAGTCAATTTTATCTTTCCTTGCCCCGCCAGACTGAACTAAGCCAGAACAGAGGGTCACTGTCTGAAACCTCCTCCCTCATGCTTATGTACAAGATTATAAAAGACAAATTGCTGGCATATTTTCCCTGGGAATTTTGCTGGTTGCAAGTGATGTTTCCTGCTGCTGGAGTCAGAGCTGTCCCCAGCCATCCCATCTGCAGGGATTTGTGCTGGGAGCCCCCTCTGTGACCTCTCACTGACTTGAAAGGAAAAGGAAGCTTCACATCACAAACATGGGCATGGCGTGGAAAAATAAAACCCCTTCACTTAAATCCTGACAGAGCAGCAAGAAAGGAAGAAGGAAAACTAATACAGAGACTTCTGTATTCCAATTCGCAGCAATATCTGAAGTTAAGTCTTTTTGCTCCGAGCTAAACTTCAGCTGTGATTTTGTCCTTTGAAATTCACTTCAGAGTGTTGATCCTGCTCCTTTCATCATCCCAGATGAAAAGCAGCACTGAAATTGAGGAAATTTAATCCAAATAAGGAGGCAGAGGTGGAAAACATGAGCCTGGGTTTGTTTAATGATCATTTCTTCGAGCAGGACTGGAGGCAACGTCTCGTGTTTGGTTTATGTTTCAGTTTGGTTAAAAGGTGAAGAATGTGTTTTCCAAGGGCACCCAGCCCATGGAATCCATCAGCATTGGAAAGGGCAGCAGATAATTCTGTGAACAGTTGATTTTACGGCACAGCCAGGGCCAGAATTGAAGATGAGCAGCAATTTTCATGCTCCAGGGCAGAGGGTGATTCCTCAGCGGGGCTGGAGGAGGAGCCCCGAGGGCATTGCACAACCTGGGGCTGCTCTGCCCCAAAGTCACCCCAAAACAGGGACTGCAGGAGTGGCACAGGAAACCTGGCAGAGCCTGGGCTCCCCAGGGCTCAGGAGGGCGGCTCAGGGAGCAGCTGTGGCCCTGTCACTGCCCTGGCCACAGGGCAGCCCCAGCACACACCCCCGAGCCAGGGCCACCCACAGGACAGGGCCCCAGCACCAGGCACAAAAAATAACAAGTACAATAACAATAGTCCAATTCTACTGCAAGCAAAAACCCCAAAACACACTTTAAAACCCACCAGGCTCCTCTTGGTGCAAGAGCCCAGGGAGAAGCCTCAGTTTGCAAGAGGTCTGTGAGCAGCTCATGGAACCTGAGCTGGGGCTCAGGGGAACCAGGACAGATGTGGCATTTTCAGAGGGAATGGTTTCAAAGTGACAGAGAGGAGGTTAGATGGGATATTGGGAAGGAATTCCTCCCTGGAATTGCCAGGGAGCTGTGGCTGCCCCTGGATCCCTGGCAGTGCCCAAGGCCAGGCTGGAGCACCCGGGACAGGGGAAGGCGTCCCTGCCATGGCAGGGGTGGGGTGGGATGAGCTGTTAAGTCTCTTCCAACCCAACCATTCCATGATTCCATGTTTCTGGTAATTCCTAGACCCATTTTTCCCACAGATTAATTCCTTTTCAAGACTGCCCTAAAGGCCAAGCTGGGCTGAAATGCCTCAAAATGCAAAGAGAAGGAAGCAGCAACTGTCACACACAATTTCTGTGTAACTCAAATCAGAAGGAAATGGAATCTTTCCCTCCATGAGAGCACTTGAAATGTGAATTATTGGCCTGGAAAACAGAGCCCCTGCAAGATCCATTATCTGTGAGTTGGCTCTGAACCCCCCTGCCCCACCCAGCACAAAGACACAACAACCCTGTCCAAATGCCACATCCTGCCCCCCCATCTGCCAGCAGAGGCTGGGGCAGCTCCCCAGAACAAAGGATCCCATTCAGGGCCCTGCAGGAACCCAGCCCCAGCTCATTCCATCCCTCAGCCCCACAGCCAAAGCCCACAGCCAGAACCAGAGTGATTGGAGCTCTGCTGCAGCACCCAGGAATGGCCTTTCTGCAGGACAGCCCTGCTTGGAGGAGCCTGGGATGGTCCCCGGTGCCAAGATTCAGCCAAAAACACAGTGGCTTTATTGAAACAACAAGGAACTACCCAGGAATTCATTCTTCAGAAGAACAAAGTCTTTTTTATGTATGGAGCAAAAACATTCTGGTAACTTCTCAGGAATTTCTGTCTGACAAACTGAGAATGGCATAATTAAGATTTAGATGTCAGGCTACTTCTTCTGCTTAAAAAGAAAAAAGTAATTCATGGTTCAACACTGGGAAATATGGACATTTAGTCACTGTTACAGAAAAATTCCCACTCCTGGATGGTGGTTGCTGCCATTCAGATCGATTCCAAAAGTTCTGAGTGAGTGCTGAGCATCTGGGGTGTCAGTAACTCAGATTTAATGGGATTATGCAGCTGGAAATGCTTTCATTAACAGCCACCCTCAGACAGCAGAGTCCAGCCTGTGAGGAGCTGTAGGTAGACTATCCCTGCCCAGGGAATGAGAGGCTCTTTAAGGTCCTTTCCAGCCCCAAACTCCCTGGAATTCTGGGGGTTTATGACTGCAGCACCTTGTGCACTCCCTGGTCCAGGCTGACCTCACCCAATGAATGCTCTCCACATTTCCAAACTGGGTTATCTCAAAAATGAGCATGAAATCATCTGAGCAATGACATCAGCTGCCTCTGCAGGAGGATGGGACATGCCCTTTGTAATCTGGATGCTGTAACTGTGGGGTTTTACATTCACCCCCTCTTTGGGAACCAGGAGAAAAGCAGGAAGAGCCACTGCCCTCCAGAGGCTTCCAACACTTCCAACCTCAGACTGTTCCAGGAGCCAAAGCCAACTGAGCGTGTGCCCTGCTCACCTGCCCAGGACAAGGACTTGATGCACACTTGATCAAAGCCTGAAGGACTTCCCTGATTTCTCTGAATAATGGATTATTTTGGAGTGGGACAGGCGAACAATCAGGGGTTTTACAGACTGTCCTGCCCAAAGAGCCCAAATGGAAGCCATTCCCAGATCTGGGAGCAGGGAAGGCTTTCAGCCATGCCCTCAGCATCTCTGGGCTAATCCTGTCTCACTCCCCGTCCGGGGCTGGATCAGATCCTGGGCTCGATGGTTTAATCTCCTAAAGCCTGGCTTGCTTTAGGAAAAACAACCTCACAGCCCAGCCCATGGGAATGAGGAGGCTTTCCCAAGGTTACACAAGGCTCCCATGGGATGATCCCATGGCCTCTTATGGCTTTAAACACCCCAAACCCACAGGCAGCTCCACAACAGTGCTCTGGAGCAGGGACAAATGAGTCCCTGGATTTTAATTAGAGCTTCTCAGATCCAAATCAGGCAAACTGAGATCACTCAGAACTGCTGAAGCACAAGATATCCTGATTGTAAGGAAAAAAAGAGATAATATCTGTATTTTCACGTCTGCAGAATCCCCATTCGTCACCTTCCCCTCAAATATTTGTCACAAAGTGTTTACACCACGGTATCTGTGTAAAAATAAGGAATGTTCAGTTCTCAGAGTGCATCTGAGCTGCACACAGGACACAGATACACCTTCAACACCCAGATTTGGGCCCAGCACAAACTGTTTTGTCTCTGAGAGTGCTTGGGGTGGAAGGAGCCAAACTTCAGCTGCTCCTGTGCTCTGACCCTCACAGACACTCTGGTTTATTTTCCACCCAGTGAATACCCACACACAAACCTTTTGCTGTGTCATTTTCTTCACTGGCCTCTCCATTTCCTTTATTATTTTCACTCTGAAGGGCCCTTGGGGGTTTTAAGCTCAGATAAGGAATTAATCTACATGAGCTGTCTCAGCTTCTGTCTGGAGTGAGTGCTGTGAGCCAGAGGAGAAATAAATCAGTGCTGCCAGTGGAGGAGCCAGGCTGCTCCTGAATTTACAGCACCCAACCAGATCTAGGCCGTGATTTCAGAAAAAAGAAACCAACCAAAACACCCAGACCTGCAATTCCAGTCCCCTTGGAACACCAGGAAATGTTCCCTTTGCAGAGACACAGCTGGAAAAACAGCCTGGCCTCTCTTCACACCTCTGCACATTTTAGCAGGTTTGAGGCATCTCTTTATGGTGCTCTTCAAGGTTTGGCCAGGAAAGGTTGGGCCAGATGATCCTTGAGGTCTCCTCCAATCTGATCCTCCCTGATCCTGTGACTCCCCAGGCTGTGGTTTGGGAATGCCCCAGCTTTTGCTCCCAGTGCATCCCAGTGAGAGCAGCACATGAAAAGGGCAGATAAATAATGAAGCTTAGCCTGAGCACCAAACAGTTTTGAAGGCTGCAGTGTTCCAGGTCTGGTGATCCCTGCCAGGGATCCTGCCAGGGTTAAAGGTGTTACTGTCCTCCAAGCCCTGCAGCTTTGTTCTGCCTCTTTGGGATCCCAGCACCAACACCCAGACTGAAGGATCAGTATGGTCCCAAAAATACATTAAAACATTTTAAATAATCACCCCGACCCATGAAATTGCTCCAACATGACCACAGCACAAAGGGTTTTGCCACTGGTTTTGGTTTACGAGGGGCAGAGCCTGGTTTGTGTCCAGCCCAGCCTGCTGGCCTCACTGCAACTCAACACACCTCAGCTGTGATGGTTTTCCTTTGTTCCTTTGGACAAAGAGACCTGGGAGAACACACAGCCATTCTTGGGGCTGTGCCCTCCACAAGAAGGAGTTCATACCCCACAGTACTGTGGCACTAATTCTGATTTAACAACTGCACAGCCCTACCAGGGCTCTGAAATCCAACTCCACAAAAGCAACCTCTGATTTAATTCTCATTTTTACAGCCTGTGAAGATGCAGTGTTTGTTTACAACACCCACACAACTGCAACTGGATTTCACCAAGTCTGACTGTAATTACCTTTTCTCCTCTGAGCTAAAAGTGCAATTTGTGCTTGGGTACTTTAAGTACAACACAGTAACTTTCCCAATAATAGTTTCAGGCAGATTTGTAAAAGCAAGACCCCAGCACTCCATAAATTGGACTGCTCAGCTCGTTTCCAACTTGAAAGCGTGTGGCACTTACAAAAGAATTAATTGAATTTGCCACTGGCTTGAAATGACTGTCCCAGTTCTCACTGGGCAAAACATCAAAGCAGGAGGAGGAAAACTTGGAAATGCCCCTGCCCGGAGCTGTGAGTGCTCCCAGGCTGAGCTCTGCTGTTTGCACACTGCAGGGGCAGAGATGAGGGGGTTAAGGAGGGAAACATCTGGGCACAGGGTCCAGCTGTGCCCGGGGGCTGAACTGCACCAGAAAGGAACCCTGAGCTCAAACTTCAACACAACCAACAGCAAATCCAGGCTAAAGCTGAGGAACCCCCCCTTGTCAGCTGCAAACAAAACCCACCTCAGTAACAGCTGGGAATTTGTAACAAGGGCTCCAACACCCTCCCTGCCCAGCCAGGGCTCAGGAGGAGGCAGAGCAGCTCTCCCAGTCTGGGAAAAGAACTCACAGCATGGCTCAGCCCATTTGGAGAAATTGGGGATTGGGTGCTGAGGAAGATTTTAGCTCCACTGGGAAAGCCCTTTATGTTTCAGAAACCCCAGAGCTCTCTGGAGCTGGCAGGGGTAACACAAGGAGAATCCTGACATGCAGAACAATGGGATTGCAATTCTGCTCAGCCAAGGTGGACTTTGGGGCAGACTGACCTTCCCTGAATGGCCTGGGGCTCACTGCTCCCATTCTGCAGAACAGAACCCATCAGGGAACTGGCACTGCACAGACTGGGTCACAGCTCCTCATTTCCACAGAAATGGGAATTCCAAGGCATTTTTCTCTTGCCACCTATCCCAGGTAACAAGAAATGGGGGAACAAGATTAAAATGAGGAGCAGGAAATTCTGGCAGGGAATGGTGGTGGTGGGGGGGTGTCTTACACTGGAAGCAAAAAGCCAAACAAGAATATTGATCCCTTTGCTGCCAGGAAGAATGAAGAACAAACTGCTCCAAAATTTGCAGTAAGTTTTAATTAAACTGCCTGAGATGCCAGGAGATGAAGAATTAAGCACTGAAGCCTTCCCTACTTTATTCCTTTACATCAAACTCTCAGCAGCTTGAAGCCCCCATGGCATTGTCAGAGCAGGAGAATGGAACTGCTGGAAGAATCAGGTGAAATAAAAAATAAAAAATTAAAAAAAAAAAAAAAAACAACGCACTTTTCCAGAACTAACTGGCCACTACCTGCCCCTGACATTCTAAGCCACTCTCAGAACTTTGGAGCTGAAGCCATAAATGGCTTTATTGCCATGGAGGATCAAAGTTCCAGACTTCCCAAGAGCAGGAATCATTATCTCCACTGCACCTTAATGAACTTTTGGCTCAGACACAGCACCCTCCAAGACGAGGGGCGCTTGGATTGCACCACCACCTCCCAAAATTCAGTGTCAGTGAGCACAGAATGCTCCCACAGCACTGCTGGCTTTGGCTGTGTTGTGTGACAATGAGCCAGAGAATGAATCCTGTAAATGGTGCTTCCCCCTCTAGCCCAGGGAGATCTCCCTGGGAAGAACAGCCTGTACTGCACCAAAAAGACATTTTTTTATCATTTTAGCAACTGCTCCAACTAAAGCCCTGCAACATCATCACTTTATGAAGGCAACCACAGACTGCCAGCCCAAAAAGCTGTTCAGTAACTTGTATTTATGGGCTGGTTTTATTAGCACAGGTTTGCTGGCAAATGCACCCAAGTCCATGGCAGGATTTCAGGCATCAGCAGTTAAATGCACTGGACCTGAAACATCCCCTCAGCTCCAGCAGCAAGGGGGAAATGTGTTTATGGCTGTGGGCTGACGTGGTTCTAAGCTTGGTCATGGCTGTGTCTTTAATGTCCTGGCAGAAATAGGAGCTTTTTTCTTTAAAAGCAATAGTTGAGAGAAAGGTCCTACCAGTCAAGTAAATGCAATTTGAAGAGCAATAAATGTACATTTCCAACTGAAGTTTGCAGGTAGAAGGGGTGTGCATTATTCAAAGCTGAACAATAACGATTATCACACATGATGATAAAGAATATTATACATTATGCACTGTCACTGTTTCTTGACCAATATATTTATGTTTTTCTCAGTTCAGGAGTGTTTACTTCGCTTTTCCTCTCCTGTAACTCCCATTTGCAGTTGTGCTGGCAAATACAGTCCCAATGCCAGAGGAAGAACCACCAGAACAATCAAGAACTGGTGTGAAATTCAGCACTGGTCCCACACCCAGCTCTGGGGGAAGTTGGTTCCTATGATCTCTTGCCACCTCAGAACAATTCACCCCCATCTAATCAGCAGGACAGAGCTCAGCCCAAGCTCCAGAAGCACCCAGCAGCTCCGGATGCCTCTTTAGAGCCTCCACAAAGGGTTTTAATTTTTAAAGAGATGAACTGTGGGACAGTTCCTGAAGGTGATGTCAGTCACAAACTCAACACAAGTCACAAAACACTTGGGGAAATATTTCTTTTCAAAGTAGGAGTAAGATAAGGAACATTGACAAGTCTTGTTCATGGCAATGAGAAGCCTTTGAAGTCCACAGGATTAATTTCACAGGGAATGACTTCAGCAATAGAGTGGAAATCACCAAAAATAAGAGAAGACAGACTCTGGCTAATATGGATTCTAAAAAAAATAGAAAGGACTATGGAAGCAAGAAGCAGTTCGGCCAAATTTCCCATCAAATCAACTGCAGACACAGCAATAAAAGCTGGAAACTAGGTCAGAAATGAAGTGTCATCTGCTGGGAAGATTCAATTCTTTGCTCTTAACAATGCCAAGGGTTTGCTTTTCCCATTGGGAATTTTGTTGGCATTGCCATCAGCCAATTTTTAGCCATAAATGATAATAAAGCAGGAGAAATGAGCAGAGTGTTTGCAGGCATAGGAAGGAAGGTGGGTGCTGTGCAGCAGGAATGGGGGGATTGGCTTTTCCATCCTCTGGAGCCCCTGCAAGGAACCAGAGGCACAACAGGGGATGTGAGCTCCAAGCCAGAACAGGAATGGTGGGGGAAAAGCAAGGAGCAAGTTGAGACAAATATGGATTTTGCCCTAATCTGACACAATGCACAACTCCCAGCACTGAGAAGGGCTTTGATCCCAGACTGACTGAGGAGAGAGCTCTGCAGGTGCCTGGAACGGGACAGGGGGCCAGGAGCTGATGGCCCAGCACCCCAGGTGATGCCTCAAGTTTTAGCATTTCTATTTTGCAGATCCTGTGCTGCCTCAGTGCATCACTGTGAACTCCAGAGAGTGTCAGTTCCTGGCTTCACATCCTGGCCACACAAACAATCCCTCCAGGCCTGAGATCCAGGGACACTCTGCTGCCTCAGGCCCCAAAAAGCATCAACAAAAGTGAATTGGGGGGTGCAAACTGGGGGTAAATGACTTCATTAGCTGGAGCTGTAATTGGACAATTAACCCCTGATATGTAAATGAACCAAACTCATACCTGTCTGAAAAACTCGTGATCCCTGTGCATCCTGGAGGCTGCTGCTGACTGCCCAAGGTGTAGCTACTGGAGGCCTTTAATATTATTTATTATTAATAAATATTTATTAATTTGTTATTAATGCACTTTAATTATTATATTATTAATAAATATATATTAATTTGTTGTTATTTCTCTTTACTTATTATATTATTAATAATGATTTATTAATTTGTTATTATTTATCTTTAATTATCATATTATTAATGATTTATTAATTTCTATTATTTATCTTTAATTATTATATTATTAATAATTATTAATTTATTATTTATCTTTAATTATTATATTATTAATAATAATTTTTATTATTAATAAATGCCCACTTTATTATCTAACTCTGCCTAGCCCCTGTTCTAGGCAGCCACTCCAAGGCATCACAGGAGTCACCACAAACCAAACCACAGTGAGCAGAGCTGGTCCTGCTCCATCAGTCACCCAGGGCTGCCAGGCCCTGCTTGGTGTTTGGGAGCTGCTGCCATTCCTGAGCCATGACTGGAACCAACCACCAGTGGGATGGGACAAAGGAAAGACTTCAACGATTCTCCTCAAATAAAGCAGCCCAAGCTCTGCTCCTGCCAGCCAGGACAGGTGCCAGGGGTGGGAGAGGCCACCAAAACCTGGCAGGGTGATTCCAGGATCATCTCCCAGCTCCCTCCCCAGTCCCACCACACAAACTCTGTGGAACAGCCACACTGCCCCAAAAATGAGGGTCAAGGAATCATGGAATGTCCTGGGCTGGAAGGGACCCACTGGGATCACTGATCCAGCCCAGGCTCTGCACAGACACCCCAAAATCCCACCCTGGGCACCCCTGGAGCAGTGTCCAAACCCTCCTGGAGCTCTGGCAGCCTCGGGGCCGTGCCCATTCCCTGGGGAGCCTGGGCAGTGCCAGCACCCTCTGGGGGAGGAGCCTTTCCCAAAATCCAACCTAAAACCCCCTGGCCCAGCTCCAGCTGCTCCCTCAGGACAGTGGAATCCCCCCAGCCCTCCCAGTGCATCCAGGTGCAAGGCACCTCCTCACCAAAATGCAAATTACTCTGGTTTTCACATCTCAGGGCTCTTCCAAGCAAACCTGAGTTAATAATTCCTGATTCTGGAAGCTCAGATTTGTGTATTCATTGAACAATTGGTGCATTTGCAGCTCAGGCTGCACAAGGATGAATAAACACTTCACATCCTGTTGGTTCATAGTCAGAGGGGCCACAAGAACCTGGTGTGCCCGATCCATCATCACTGCAGCCACGGGAAAGCACCTGGCCCAAAGGCAGCACTGCCACCCTGCACTGCTCTGCAGCTGGGGCAGCTCCAGCAGAAAGGGTCAGGAAAAGGGACCTGGCTGCTTGTTTATAATGGGTTTATTACAGACTAATTTAGGATTCCACAGACTCCAGGTTCTCTCACTCCATTAAGGCTTCGGGCCACAAAGTGAGGCACAGCTGATGAGCAATGACAGCATTGCTTTTATAACCCAGGTGTAGCACTGGAGGTAAAGTGCAAATCCAGGTTACTGCCAGCAGAAAAAGAAAGTAATTACATTATTGACTCCTTATGCTCTAAGTTAATAATTTTAAAACAAATAGATAAGAAAAGTTAAAAGTCTTAGGAATTCACTAAGGTGTTCCTTCCCTCAGAGCAGAGTTCTTTGACTGCAAGGAGACTTTGTGAAAGGATTTCTGCAAATAAGGACTACTTTTGGAGAGAAACACATGACCAGAAGAGGTTCTTTTGTTCAGTGTGGCCCAAGAACTGATCAGCTTCCCATGAAGATGCTCTTTCAATCTGCCATCAGAGGTGAAGCCTGTGGCAAGGAGGCTGTGTCAGAGCCAGGGAGGAGATGCTGCCTGTGAGCTGCTCCGTGGTGTTTCTGTCCCTCCCCAAACCCCATCTGTCACTTGCTTGGGAATTCACTGCCAGGGAGAAGCTGCAAGCTGCTTGTCTCTCACCTTTGCTTCCCTAAAAACTGCAATTCCCAGTTTTGCCCTCCCTGCTGCTGCCACTCCAAACTCAGCCCTCTGCCATCTGTGGGGAAGGGAGCCCCCCCCAGCTTCAACCAGCTCAGGGCAGAATAAAATCAGCAAATCCACTGGAACTCACCATGCATGGATCTGTAAAATTGAACCCAGGACAGAAACCCTTCTGAAGGGCAGAAATCAGACAAGTGACACTGAATCACACAGCTGACTTCCTGGAATTCCCTACTACACTGCCATGGCTTCCAGGGTCACGTTTTAAATAAATCCAAGTAGTTCTGTAGAAGTTTCCAAAGCAGAGACCACCAGCAGCTACAATCTGGGTGTTCTTTTGCAGGATCCCAGACTATTTAGGGGTGGAGGGGACCTCTGGAGTTCATCCAGCCCGAGCCCCTGCCCAGGCAGGGCCAGCTGGAGCAGAGGACACAGGAATCATCCAGGTGGGTTTGGGATGTCACCAGAGAGGGACATTCCAGGCCCTCCCTGGAGCCGTTCCACAGAACACGGAAAAAGTTCTTCCTCAGGGTGAGGTGGAACTTGTGTTTTATTTTATGGCCATGACTGGGAAGGCTCTGGCACCATCCTGGCATCCTTTGGAGGTGTTTATATGAATTGGTGAGATCCCCCCTCCGTCTTTTCTTTCCTTTCTGAATAAAAGCTGTTGTTACACTTCATGCCTGGCTGGGATGTATCACCACCCCACACAACCCAGGGCATTCCCCTCCTTGCAGCCACTCCAGCACTGGTACAGTCCCAGCCCAAAAGCCCAAATCTCCCTCTCAAACCCCATCAACCCTCCCAGGTAACCCCAAACCACGAGAGCTGGGCCCTTGAGCACAGCACAGGACACACAGATAAGAAACTCACCAAGTGTCTGCAAACACCAAATTGACAAAATTACAGTGCAATGAGTCAAACATGGCCTGACAAAACCTCAATAATTCTGGCACTGCCTGTGGATCAACCTTATCAGTCCTGGCTGCAAATGAAACCCCAGAGCTGCAGCAGGACAGCCCCCATGGCACTTGGCAAAGAAAACACCTTTTTCACCCAGCTGATCACCCAGGAGTCACAGGGTACATCCCAGCACACACTTTTGGGTGGAAACATGCAGGAAGAGGCATTTTTTCCCTCCACCCTGGTTACTCTCAGGCCAGTGCCTTTCTGGGAGAGGAGCTGTCACAAGGAGCAGCTGGCTGAGGCCAGCACGGAAAACTCACCCCGGAAGGTAATAAATAAAAGGGAAGTCAGAGGAGTGCCTCTGATTCATCTGCTGCCCAAGGCCATTCAGAGCTGGGGAACAGCTCAAAGGTGTGCTCAGAAAACACCAGCAGAGCCAATCACCCCGGCAGGATATGGGTTATCTGATCATCCACCAAAGTTTGGAAATTACAGATGCCCACAGCAATCTCAGCAGGCCATGTGCACACTTCCATGGATAAACAGCAAGAAACAAAGTTCAGGGTGTCAGCACTCCACACCCTGCCAGTTACCTGGAGAAACCAGATAAGGCTGTAAAATGTCTCTGCAGCTCCTGCGAGGAGCTGAGCTGCCTCCTGCACAGCCACGCTCAAGTGGAGGGGTCACCCAGCTCAACTTGCTGTGAAAATCATGCAGGGTGAGGTTTTTCACCTTCAAGCTCACAGGCTGAGCACCCTCAGGGGAGTGGGGTGATGAACACTTTGCAAGCACGAAATTAGTAATTTTTTTCCCACATTGAGAAGTCCAGTACTGAGCACCAGTGGCACAGAAGACCAGTCTTACTAACACAAATTATCAAAAGCTCGCTGTGTCATAAGTGGCTTCCTGCCAACTGTTCCCTGCCCAATTCTCACCACCGACCTCAAAACTGTGGGTTTAAAACTCTCAAGCAAAGCAGAATTTTATCAGCAACACCACAGAGTTCTGTTCCTGTTAGACACAAGTGAGCCAGCACTCAGAAAAATCCTTTTAAACAGGGGACAGAGCAGGAGGTACAAGGTGTCAGTCACAGAATCATGGAATGGTTTGGGTTGGAACGTCCTTAAAGCTCCTCCAGTTTCACTTCTGCCATGGGCAGGGGCACCTTCCACTACCCCAGGTTGCCCAAGCCCCGTCCAGCCTGGCTTGGCTCACTTCCAGTCAGGCTTTCCCCATCGATGCCTCACCCTAAATCAAGATTTCCAGCCGCTGGCACAGACATCACCCAGAGCCCTCAATCTGCCCATGACACCCTCTTCATCCTTTTCCAGCCACATCTCCTTCCAGGCACACCAGCAGGCAAATTTTTTCTGCTGTGCTAGAGCTTTTTTCAGTGTAAAACATGCTGGAGGAGGCAAAATGATAAAAATCAGCCCTGAACTTTGAGGGATTCCTGGAAGCCAGCGCTGGACACACACCCCGAGGGATTCAGGGAGCGGTCACTGCCCGACCGGGACAGGGAGAGGAGCCCGAG
Source organism: Molothrus aeneus (assembly GCF_037042795.1). Lineage (NCBI taxonomy): Eukaryota > Metazoa > Chordata > Aves > Passeriformes > Icteridae > Molothrus > Molothrus aeneus. The sequence continues at coordinate 4,507,817 of NC_089674.1, read as the reverse complement.
AGGGATGGGAGCGAAAGGAAAGGAGAGAGAGAAGGAAAAGGAGGGGAAGGGACGGGATGGAAGAGAAGGGATGGGACGGAGTGGGAGGGAAGGCACGGAACAGAGGGAAGGCACGGAACGGGGGGAATGGGATGGGAAGGGGCGCACAGGTCCGGTGCATCCCGGCGGGCACTCACTCACCGACCCCGTACTTCTCGCGCTTGGTGGGGATCCAGCGGGCCATGCCGGCGGCTCCGGAGCTCCCGGAGGGTTCGGGGGGAACCGGGGGGTTCGGGGCTGCCTCAGCGCCGCGCCTCGCCCGCCGCAGCCCCGCGCTGGAGCCCCGGGCCGGGCGCCCCGGGCTGCTGAGCCATGCCCCGCTCCTGCCTCCCAAAGCCGATCCCAAACACGCTCCACAAACTCCCCGGCACACGCCCAACTTCGCAGCCTCCTCAGCGCGCCGAGAGACGAGAGGGCGGGGAGAGCGCGGCGGGACGAGAAGGAGGAGGAGGAGGAGGAGGAGGAAGAAGAGAAGGAGGCGGCTCTCCCCGCCCCCGGCATCACCTGCCCCGCACGGCCCCGCCCCGGCACCGGGACACGGCCGGAGCCGCGAGCGGCCCCGCTCGGGACTGGGGCGGGTCTGGGTTCGGTATCGCTGCCTCGAGGCTGGAGTGGGAGCGAGCAGAAATGGCCCCGCTGGCGCTGGAAATGAGGGGATTGCTGTCAGCCAGAGCCTGGGGGTCAGGGAAAGGTTGGACGTGAGGGAAAGGTTGGGGATCAGGGAGACATTGGGGATCAGGGAAAGCTTGGATTTTGGGAAAGGCTCTTCCCCCAGAGGGTGCTGGCACTGCCCAGCCTCCCCAGGGAATGGGCACGGCCCCGAAGCTGCCAGAGCTCCAGGAGAGTTTGGACACTGCTCCAGGGGTGCCCAGGGTGGGATTTTGGGGTGTGTGCAGGGCCTGGGTTGGATCAGTGATCCCAGTGGGTCCCTTCCAGCTCAGGATATTCTGGGGTTCTACAGAATCACGGCATGGTTTGGGTGGGAAGGGACCTTCGTGCCCATCTTGTCCCACCCCCTTCCACAAGCCCAGGCTGCTCCAAGGCTGCTGTGCTGTTCAGAGTCACTCATTAATAGCTAAGAAAACAACGAGGTTACTGGAAAAGCACTCCAGGCATCTGGGAAATGTCACAGGGCCACACTTGACAGGAGACTCGATGTTCTAGAGATTGACTCGGCGCTCGGTGACGCAAAGCCCCACTCCAGGGCCAGGAGCTGCCACTCCAGGAAGGGCTTGGAGGTGAAGCACCTCGAGCTGGGGACACGGGGACCAGCTGAGCACGGCTGGGTCCTGCAGGGCCAGAGCAGGGCTGGCTGCATCCTGCAGGTGTGTGGGCTGGGCTGGCAAAGGTCCCGGCGCAGGGGTGCTCAGTAACACCTAGAGAGGTGTTAAATCACATTGTTCACCCAGCCTTAGGGCCAAACTGAGGAGATCCAGGTTGTTCCCATCTCTCCGGGGCTGTAGTAATTGGATGGGGTCTGTATTAGTGCCTGTGGGGCTGGAGGGGACTTTAATCTTATCTCCTTCCAGCCCCCTGCCATGGACAGGACACCTCTGTCTCTCATGAAAAAGAGCAGTGATTATTCAGAGTATTTTAACACCTGACCACTTCTTTAACTTCATTAAAGCACGAAGATCTGGAGAGTTCAATCATTTTTGATTATTTTACGCTGCAAGTGAGAGGCAGAGCAGAGTTCTTGCTCAGCTCTCAGGGTGCCCTGGGCAGATCGTTTTGGGTCCCTCTGATCCCAGCCTGGCGTGTTCAGGAAGTTTTCCATTCTCCCTCCTCTCTCACCTGTGTTTCCAGTAAGTTCAGTTTTCCTTCCTCTTCACTGGCGCCTGGAAGGGCAGAGCAGCCTAAATAAGAATTAATTATCAGCAATTTGCTCTAACAAATGAACCCAAATAAAAGCCAAAAGCTGCACTCAGGACACTCGATGTCACTCTTAGGCACAGTCTCAGTGCACAGTGCCCTGGTTTTTGTAACAGTGGTGCTGCTCTGGCACCCCCAGGACAGAGCTGGGTTTGTCTCTCACACACACACACACACACACACACAGCATTACTCTCCCAGGATGTGCAGTCCTGTCACACCTAGTGTGCAGCAGGCAGCCAAATGGGGAAAATTAATTTATAGAAAATTGTGGAAACCCAGGGCACCACAGGGAATGTTTTTCTCTCTGCTCTGGGGTGCCCTGACCCCCAAGGGGAGCTCTGACTTTGACCCTCATTCGTGGAGAAAGTTGCCTGCACTTCAAGATAGACTGGAACGCACAAAAGTGTGAAATAATTATAGAGAGCAGTGTAGGTGGATCACTGGGTGAGAAATTGAGGTTTTGGGGTTTTTAGTGTGTTGTGGATGGAAGCAAGATGGGGAGCACGGGGTGCTGTTCTGGGTTTCTTCTTCATGCTTCTTCTTCCTTCTTCTTCTTCTCCTCCATGGGTTTGGGTGGCATTTTGTAATTGGGCAGAAAAGTCCCCATTGCAGCTCTTTGGGATCAGTTATTGGGTTAAAAGGGGAAATAATCCAGGTGTCAGTTCTTTATTGGATAGTTTAATCTTGAAAGACCTTGGAACAAGAGATTGTTGGCCATTTTTGTGGTGTTTTTCCAGTGCACTGAGCCTGGTGTGGAGAGAGTGCAAAACTTTAGATAAGATAACAATAAACAAGAACCTGAACACCCAAAAAAATTTAGTGCATCTCTCTTTCCTGACACAAAACAGCTCCAGGAGAGTCTCTCCCAACAGGGGAGCCCCTGGCAGGGCTCAGCCTGAGGCTCAGAGGTCAAGAAACCAACAGAAAATTCATAACCCCATTTATAGAAAATTCATAACCCTGACCCAAACCCTGCCCTGAAATGATGTTTGGGTCGTGTCCAAGGGCTGCTGCTGGGGAGATGCTCCAGGGGCTCAAGGTGCTCCTGAGAACTGCAGCAGCACCTGAGGCCTCAGCACAGTGTGGAGGGAGGGACAGAAGGAAAAGGAGACGAGATTTGCAAGCTGGAGCTGCTCAACTGATTTGTTATTTATAAAACACCAACTCAGCACAGCCAGCCTCACTCAGACATTGTTCTGGCACATAAAATCCTTGTTCTCATGCAGAAAAAGCTGCAGTTCCTCTGGTTAAGGACTGAGTGGGGCCAGGTGGGTTTCCCTGGACGTGGGGGCTCACAGAGAGGCCCCTCCTGGTGGGATGGGGTGTCCCAGCTGGGGGAACAGAAAACATTCATGGGTTTGGCAAATCCTGAAAGATTCAGCCAGGCTTTATAAATGGAAACTTCATCTTGCAAAGGGCTTTGAGGCCTTCATGTGATGAGCAGTGTCACTGGCATGTTTGAGGCCTTCATGTGATGAGCAGGGTCACTGGGATGTTTGAGGCCTTCATGTGACGAGCAGGGTCACTGGGATGTTTGAGGCCTTCATGTGATGAGCAGGGTCACTGGGATGTTTGAGGCCTTCATGTGATGAGCAGGGTCACTGGGATGTCAAGACAATTAACTGTGATTTTCTAGGTCTGATTTTGGACTCCCTGGATTTCAAACTATTCCCTGCTATGATCGGGATGTGGCTTTTCTGTGGCCTTTTTGTGCAGTGTATGGCGACAAGAGAAGCAGGGGGGAATGGGGTTTTGGATCACTCTGCATTCCCTTCCCTCCTGGGAATGCTCCATCCATCACCCTCCAGGGCTGATGGTTAAATCTTGTAAAGTTTCAATGCTTTGAATGGAATATTCCTTGCTGAAATTCAAGGTGCCCTCTGTGTGCTAACACCCAAAATCAGTTAAAATGTTTTTCCTCAGCAGAGGAAAACCAGCTGTTTCTTTCCTTAGAAAGGCAGTTTTATTTCTTTCTTTATTTCTTTTATTTTACTTGGCCTGGGCATTGATTTCTGCAGCACAAGCCCCAAAAAAGAGGAGAAACAGCTCCATGAGAGGTGTCCTGTAGGGGACAGGAGGGGGACTGAGGAACCTGCTGAGATCTGGGCCAGATCATTAAAGAAGAAAAGTTTTCATGGAGACACCGACTCTTTTTCAAGGCCTGCTGAATTCTGGCTGCCAATTTTCTGCTCAGGAGTGGAACTGACAGCCCAGGCCCTGATTTTACTGTAAGATTCCTGATTTTGAGATAAGCTGCCTGAGCTGTGCCAGTGTTTTTCCAGCCCAGGTGAAACAAATTCTTGGCAGCAAATGAAAACCAGAGCAAAGCATGAAAGGCAGGCAAGTAGCAACTGGAGTGCTGGTTTTACCCAAGTGGGGGAACTTGGGGAATGCTCCATCAAATATCAGGATTTGCAATGTCAGGGGGCGAGCTCAGCTCTCACTGAAAGGTGGAGTTATTTCAGAAAGTCTTTTATTTCATTTTTTATCACCAAATCCATGTTTTCCTGCTCATTTTCTCCATTGCTTCACAGGGCCATTGGTGGGAGCCTGTTCTTCTCTGCCCCCAGCAGGAGCAGGATCAATCATTAAATTGTAATTGAGGCTGCAGCAGAAATTAACTCTCAGCCACATCAGACCCCTGATTCTGAGGGACAGATCAGAGCTGGGAGAGTTTGGGTGACTGAGGTTCACCCACATTTTCAGTGCTCTACAAAAGTCATGTTACCTCTTTATAGCTGAGAGAGCAGCACATTTGCAAACCATCAGGCTGCAAAAGCAGAGCCTTTCTCTACATTTCTCAATGTCTCTAAGTTTTTAAATCTGAAGTCAAAGTCATTAAAAAGAAGCCCCGTTTGTAGAGACTTTCCTGAAATCCTCTCCTCTTTTTTTTTGTGGCACAACTGAAGTATACGAAATGGAATTCTGGTGCCCTCCTGTGTTCAAATCAAAACTACAGCAGTTGAACTGTTACTACAGCTAAAATGATGGGAAAAGAAAGAAAAAACTGTTGTTTTTTTTTTCTGGGATAATGCTTAAGAACTCTCCTGGATCAGTCTGGATCCTTTCAAGCCAGGTTCTGTGCATTTACAAACAGCAAAGAGGGCCCTTGAATAAACCAGGTTATATTTTAGCAAGAGAAAGGACATGGAAACTGGAGAAAAAAAAATGAACACAACGAAAAACCTCATACAACAAAAGCCATCTGTTCATTAGTGTAATAAGTCAGTTCCTCTGGAAGATGAATGATCAGGTCTGGTAAGAGTTGAACTCTTGATTTTCAGTCCCCAGCAGAAACCATACAGAAGAAGCAGCAGAGTAGGGTGGATAATTAAATATGTAAATACCCCACAAAAAGGAGGAAAGCAGTGGGTTTATCCATCTGCCTGAACATGTTTTAACATGGAACAATGTTTAAGATATTGTCTGACAATCCCATTGCCCAGATACTTTCTGTCTGATTATTCTACTGCAGTTTGTTACCAAATTGTCTGATAATGTTGATTTTGTCCCTTGGTCTGCATTGCCCTCTTGGCAGTTCATTCTGTGTTCTGTTCAGGTGTCAGGTGTATTTCTAAACCTTTTTTCAGCAAAACCTCTCTTCACCTGCCACCAGTCCCTGTGGCTCCAGCCATGCTCTGAGAAAGGGCAGAGTTCATGAATTAAACTGAATTTACAGGCACCAGAACCCAGCTCTGATGGAGCCAAGGTGTGACAAACTTATTCCCACCTGCAGCTGGACGGGGGAGAGAAAAACTGTTGTTTTGTGCAGTAAAGAAATGATTTCTTTCCATCCCTGCAGGAAGGTGAAACACACTGAAGTGGGTTTGCAGGAGACACAAACCTTGCAGCAATGCATGAGCTGCTGTGGGTTACACTGTCCCCTGCCTGTTCCTCGGCTGGAAATAGGATTTGTGCTCCTGAAAAAGTTGTTGCTTTTGTGTAAAACTACCAAACATTGCAGGATTTGGACAGGAGCTTTCCTGGGGACAGATCTGTAAAGGTGTTTAGGTGCTTAATGATGCTGAAAGGCACCTTGTAGGAGTTCAGAAGTGCCTCAGATTCCTGTTGAAAGGATTCCAGGAGCAGTGAATTCCCCAGGAGTCACTCAGGTCTGGGTTTGTTAGTGAGTGTCAGAGTCAATAATCACCTGGCTTTGCACCTCCCCAGCACTCCCAGCTCAAACCCAGCAGCTGCAGAGACCCTGGCACGGAACCACTGAGGTTGGGAAAGGCCTCCAAGGTTGGGAAAAACCCACCAAAGCCAACCCCAGCCAGTGCCAGCGTGCCCAGCCCAGCACATCCCCAAATCTCCAGATCCCACCCTGCCTTTGGACACTGCCAGGCGTGGGGACTCCCCCACAGCTCACTCAGCTGGGTTCAGCAATGTCCAAAGCCTCCCAGTTCCAGTGACTTTGGGATCTGAATTCCAACAATAGACAGGCACAGACTCCTTGGAGAGCTCCAGAGGGCTTTAATTCCCTTTTTCAGCAGGACCTGGCATGGAATTTTTGCCACGGAATTCCTGGATCCCCATCAGCCCTGCATTCCCTCAGCCCGAGTGGGGCACAGTGAAATATGGGTCTCCTCAAGCCAGGTCTCATAAGCTCTTGGAGATCTGTTTCACACCCAAGATAGCTCAGCTACCTCAGAAAGCATAAAATCAGCAGCATGGCTTCTGTGGTACTGTTGGAAACAAAAAGGTTTTAATAAAGGGCAAAATAACAAAACTCTTTACAGAGAAAAACTGAGCCAGGTGCAAGAGGCCCTCCTGCCCCTGGTAAAACACCTCACCAAAGTGATGAGTTTCTTTGTTCTCTTCTTTTTCTAGTGAATTACTCAGGCTGGCTGTCCAATTAGTTATCCTTAAGTTTGAGGTGAAGTCCCCCAGGTCCTATGAGGTGTCTTTTTCACTAACTGAGGAGAGAAACTTCTGGGCTTTTTTCCTTTTTAAGGAGACAAAGGATAGTTTGGTCACTCCATCAACAGAGGGCACATTCCTATAGCAGAGCTGTTGATTCAGGACAATTTTGCCCATTTTAAATTGGGTAACACAGAGCTGAGCAGGGCAATGATTTGTCAGACAGGTTTATGGCTTTTTCTCTGGAGGAATATTCCCTGCAATGTCATCTTTGCCATTCTGTGATTCCCTGCAAATCTTTTCAGAGCCACCTGACTGCTGAAAGCTGCCTTCTCTCCATGAAACAGGAATGGGGGCTGCAGCAGCCCTGGGGCAGGGGGGAGTTTCTGCCTTGATGTACCCTGCAGTCACAAGAGCTGGCAGTTGCTGTTTCCATTTTCATTGCTTTCTATTTTATTAAAATTTAAAAGCTTGGCTTCCCTGCCCCTCCTCTGTGGCAGTCATATTCTCTGGAAAAATCCCTTCACTCAGGATTCCTCTGGGAAGCTGAGAAGCCTCAGAGAAAAGGAAAACAATTCTTATCTCATTTGCTTCCCCTGTGTTTTGCTCATGTGGAATGTGTTTGGAGATTGTTTACCCACAGGTGACTCATTGGATTCTGCTGGGAGTTGTTTTCACTCTTTGGCCAATCAGGGCCAAGCTGCATAGGGACTCAGGAGAGAGTCACCAGTTTTCATTATTATCTTTTTAGCCTTCTGTAAGTATCCTTTCTGTATTCTTTAGTGTAGTTTAGTATAGTATTCTTTAATATAATATAGTGTCACAAAATAATAAATTAGCCTTGTGAGAACATGGAGTCAGATTCATCATTCCTGCCTTTGTCTGGCACCCTGCAAATACAACACTCCTCCCTCGGCTTCTTTCTAAGGAGAGACAGAAGAAGCTCCCATTCAGTCAGCACTTTCCCCAGCTGGAGATTTCCCTTTGTTCAGGCAGCTCTGGCTGTGCAGATCAAAGCATCAATGACATAAATCAGTTTTTGCTGTGGCAGCAAGGCTGGGCAGTGTTTGAAGGTGGCCCAGCTCATGTGCAGCCCTGCAGAGCACGTCCTGTGCTGCACTGCCAGCCAGATAAATGCCTGAGCTTCCTTCAGGGAGAGAGCAGCGAGTACAGGAGGAAGGTGTAAATCCCAAATCAATGTTCCTGAAGGGAAATGCTGTATTTGGGTTGCCCCCAGACAAAGGCAGGAATGATGAATCTGACTGCATGTTCTCAGAAGGCTAATTTATTACTTTATGATACTATATTGTATTAAAGAATACTATACTAAAGAATACAGAAAGGATACTTATAGAAGGCTAAAAAGATAATAATGAAAACTCCTGACTGTGGAGAGAGTCCTGACACAGTTTGGCCCTGATTGGCCAAAGAGTGGAAACAGCTCACAGCAGAATCCAATGGAACAATCACCTGTGGGTAAACAATCTCCAAACACATTCCACATGTGAGCACAACACAGGAGAAACAAATGAGATAGGAATTGTTTTCCTTTTTCTCTGAGGCTCCTCAGCTTCCCAGGAGAAGAATCCTGGGTGAAGGGATTTTTCAGAGAATGTGAATGCCACAGGGAAACGATGGGAAAGGATCCCTCCGGTGGTGGAGCATGCAGGGATCCCAGCTGTGCATTTTCTCTGTGTGTTGTGCCCCAAGCACTGAGGAAGAGCCTCCAGAGCAGCAGCAGAGGAGCCCTGGGGCTCCTGCCTGAGCCCCTGCTGGAAGCCAGGCTTAGTTCCTCAGCTCAGGGGGTGGAAATCAGCACAGCTTCACTGAAGGGAATCATTTTGCCTTCCTTCCACACTTCACACACCAAACCTTGGTCTCAGCAGTGCTGGGGAGGGCTGTGATGTGAGTTCCATGTAGTGATGCCAAGATCCTTCCCTACAGCAGAATTGTTTTATCTTCCTTTCAAGCATCCCCCAAACAGGTCAGCAAAGGCTGTGCTGCAGCTCCTCTGTCTGGAAGGCTGCTGAGGGTTTGGTGGAAGGTTTTGCAAGTCAGTGGCCTTGGGTAAAATCTCATCATCAAAACTCTTGGGCTGGAAGTTGTGACTATTTCTAGGAAATAAAAGAGTGAACAAACTGAGCAGATACAGACTTTTAGTACTCCCAGCTTTTACTACAAAATGTTTGGAGACAAAGATCTCTGTCACATCTTCACTTCCCATTCCCCTTCCCTCTTTTCTTTCCTCCAGCTCACAATTTCTAGAGAACTAAAAGGTCACAGGCTTGGGTTTGGCCCCTTGTTTCCAACCATATTAAAATCCCACATTCCCCCATTAGCTAATATTTTTTTCTGTGCAGGTAATTCCACAGAGCAGCTCCATGGATGGTTGGGAGCTATGCAGAAGCAAAGGAAGCAGGGAATTCTGCTGGGTTTGGAACAGCAGCAAAGTGTCTGTCACCATCATATTTTCTGAAAAATCCTCTTTGCCAGGATTTGTCTCCTGGAAAGCTGAGAAGCCTCAGAGAAAAGGAAAACAATATTATCTCATTTGCTTCTCCTGTGTTTTGCTGCTTTGGAATGTGGTTGGGGATTGTTTATCCAACAGTTGATTGTTTCATTGGTTTCATGTGAATTGTTTTGCTTAATGACCAATCATGGTCAGGCTGGGTTGGGACTCTGGAGAGTCAGGAGTTTTTCATTAGTATTTTGTTAAACCTTCTGCTCTATCCTTTTTCTATTCTTTAGCATAATATAATATAATATAATATAATATAATATAATATAATATAATATAATATAATATAATATAATATAATATAATATAATATAATATAATATAAGCCTTCTAAGAACATGGAGTCAGATTCATCATTTTCTTCCTGCCACGGGGCACCCCAAATATACCACAAGTGTCCCCAGGGCAAGGTGACATTTATGACACTGAGAATGGGCCTGAGCCCCCTGTGCTCTCTGCCTCAGTAATTCCTGGGGAAATGAATGTTCTGTAGGAAGGTATTGCTGATCAAATACTGAATTTCAGTGCTGAGGGGCTTCTTCTGTTCTACTGTTCCCATTTACCTTGGAAATTAAACTGAGTTTGTAATCAGAGCCATAGGGCAGGGCTCAGTTTGTTTCCTCATGGAGGAATAAACTCTGCTCTTGTGGCACTTCTCACCCACCTGTGGGAGGAATTTCCCTGGAAAAAAAGGCTGAAGGATGAAGGACAAGATGAGGGAATTCCTAATTACTGCACAGCAAGGAGAGCTGGAGTGGGTTTGGGCCTAGCACTAAGAGCAAAAAGGTATTTTGCAACACTTGAGGAGCTGAGATGATCAGGAGTGATGTTCGGGCTAATAGGATGAAAATTCAGTGAGATTTTTTGGCATCTTAGGCAGAAACTCCTTTAATTTACACCAGTGTGAATTCAGGTGGGGTTTTTCCAGTTCCCCCCTTATTCCTGCACCTCTGAACCCTCAACCAGAGCCAGGGTTACAGAACTGCCCTAAACCCGGGGGTGCCACGAGAATTCCAGACTCTGAATTCACATTTTCCTTTCTGGGCCAGTAATTCTGCTCCTTCCTCTCTCCCTCCCTTCCTCCCTCCCTTCCCAGACCACGGGGAAGATTAAAAGGAGGAAGTTCTGGCAGGATTTTCATTAATAACCCCTGGCTAATTCTGAAGTGCCTGTTAGGAGGAGCCCTCTGTGTGTCCATCCATCACAGCTGGGTCCTGGATATTGATTATTTTATATTTAATGCAGCTCTTACATCTTTAATGCCTTGTTCCCGAAAGTGTCCTCAGCAGGGGGGTGGTGTGGTCAGATTTAATCAACATTTCCAAGGCTGGAAATGAGCTCCCAATAATTCTTGGGACGTGTCTTCAGCAGATGGCAATTAATGAGTCCCTCTTTTAAAAGCAGTAATTTTTTATTTTATTTTTTTTCTCCTGTGCTCCTGGGAGGTTTGTGTGAAAAGTGTTGCTATAAAATGAAGCCTCTGATTGTGGCAGTCAGGAGAGCAGAGAGCCAAAATCCCACATTTAAACTGGAAATGTGTTTGGGATCATGGAAGAGACCTTACAGATCATCCAGTGCCACGCCTGCCATGCACCCAAAGTCCCTTTCCAGCCTCATGCAGGAGTAAAGGGTTTTTCCTAAGGAATTCAGGAAATTTGTGCCAAAAAATGATTGTTCAGCCTTGGTTTAGGGGCTGCTTCTCACAAAAAGTCACTGACTTTTGGTTTGGGATGGGAATTTTAGATTCTGTTGACAGAGCAAAGCAGGGAAGGACCTGAGTGTTCTCCCAGGATTTGCTGCTTCCTTATCTCTGCTGTCACATTTAATTATTGCTTCAGTAACGAATCAATGCTAATAAAAAGAAAAATAAAATCCAGATCTTAGAGCTGATGAGCTCAAGCAATTTCTAGATCTAATCACAGACAATAAAGGACCCAAAAAACCACTCAAAAACCAGATTTTGTCTCTCAGACTGATCTCCCCTTGGGATGGAGCTACAAAGCTCAGATGGGATTGATTTTACTGCAAATAAAGAGTGGTTCTGTGCAATTCTTCAGAAGCACTAATTTACAACTTAAGGGCAGCCTCTTCTTTGCATCCTCTCTAAACACAAATTCTCTATTTGCTTGCAGGGTTTGATTGATTTGCATAAGCAGCTTAGAGATCTTTATAAGAAATGCTCTAAAAAAAAGCAGAAACACATTTTAGAATTAAAACAATAAAGTCTGTCTGCTTTTATGACTCAACTGCATTTGCATAGGAATAAGTGAGCACATCAATGATACATTCAGAGCCCTAAGAATTTCTCCATTCATCCAATGCTGGCTCTTTTTATGAGTTTTATCTTTCTAAATTTTCTTCATTTAACTTTATTTCCCTTTTGTCCCATTGAGAAAGAGGAAAGAGACATATTCCCAATACAGAGGACCACAACAGAGAAACAAAAGCAACACAATAATCTCTTTTCCAGGATGCTGCTGCTTGCAGTGCTGCTGATAAGAGACTTGAGAGCTTTCAGTGTCCTCCATAAATCAGTTCCCTCTGGCTTGGAAAAGGCTTTAAATTTTAAAGGAAATTGATTGTACAGGCACATCCAGGTTTGATTCTCCAGAGGCTGGATTCTCATGGGAACTCCTCCATTCCAGAAATCCAAGTTTGGGTGATACTGGGTGGTACTGGGTGATATTGGCTGATATTGAGTGATACTGGAAGTTACTGGGTGATATTTGCTGATATTAGGTGATATTGGGTGATGATACTGGGTGATATTGGCTGATACTGGGTGGTTTTGGCTGATTTTGGCTGATATTGGGTGATACTGGGTGATATTAGGTGATAGTGGGTGATATTGGCTGGTACTGGGCGGTTTTGGCTGATTTTGGCTGATATTGGGTGATACTGGGTGATATTGGCTAATACTGGCCATTACTGGGTGATATTGGGTGATTTTGGCTGATTTTGGGCAATACTGGCTGACATTAGGCAATATTTGGCAATACTGGGTGATGATATTGGGTGATACCCAGTGATACTGGGGGATATTGGGTGATACTGGGCGATACTGGGTGGTACTGGGTGGTACTGGGTGATTCTGGGTGATATTTAGTGATACTGGGCCATACTGGGTGATACTGGGTGATAGATACTGAGCATTACCAGTGATGGTGATACTGGGTGATACTGGGCAATACAGGGTGATACTGGGTGATACTGGGTGATATTTAGTGATACTGGGCCCTACTGGGTGATACCAGGTGATAGTGGGTGATAGATACTGAGCATTACCAGTGATGGTGATACTGGGCAATACAGGGTGATACTGGGTGATACTGGATGATGATATTGGGCAGTACTGGGTGATACTGGGCTGTACTGGGTGATGGTATTGGGTGATACTGGGTGATACTGGATGATATTGGGCAATACTGGGTGATACTGGGTGATACTGGATGATGATATTGGGCAGTACTGGGTGATACTGGGCTGTACTGGGTGATGGTATTGGGTGATACTGGATGATACTGGGCAATACTGGGTGATATTGGGTGATACTGGATGATGATATTGGGCAGTACTGGGTGATACTGGGCTGTACTGGGTGATGGTATTGGGTGATACTGGATGATATTGGGCAATACTGGGTGATATTGGGTGATATTGGGTGATACTGGATGATGATATTGGGCAGTACTGGGTGAGACTGGGCTGTACTGGGTGATGGTATTGGATGATACTGGATGATATTGGGCAATACTGGGTGATATTGGGTGATACTGGATGATGATATTGGGCAGTACTGGGTGATACTGGGCTGTACTGGGTGATGGTATTGGATGATACTGGGTGATACTGGATGATATTGGGTCATACTGGGTGATACTGGGTGGTATTGGGTGATACTGGGTGGTGATACTGGGTGATACCAGGTGAAACTGGGCAGTACTGGGTGAGGATATTGGGTGAGGATATTGGGTGAGGATACTGGGTGATACTGGGCAGTACTGGCTGATACTGGGCAGTACTGGCTGATACTGGGCAGTACTGGGCGATGCTGGTGCTCCCTGCTTGCAGAGCTTTTTCAGCTGCGTCGGGCAGGGAAATCTCAGCTGTGGGGCCAGGGAGAGCAGAGCTGAGGGCAGCAGAGATCCCACAGCCCTGAGAGTGAGAATTAATGAACAGAATTTAACAAAGGACTCACTAAATACCAAAATCAAAGGATGTAGGGAGGAGAAGAGAATCAGGAATCAGGGAATGTTTGGCTTGAGAGGGATTTTAAATCCCATCCAGTGCCACCCTGCCATGGGCAGTCATGCCTCCCACTGTCCCAGGGTGTTCCAAACCCTGTCCGACCTGGCCTTGGGCCCTTCCAGGATCCAGGGGCAGCCACAGCTGCTCTGGAATTCCATCCCAGCCCCTCCCCACGCCCACAGGGAGGAATTCCTTCCCTAAAATCTCATCTAAATCTAATAAGGGCCATTCCCCTTCATCCTTCAGCTGCTTTTTCCGAGGTTTTATCCATCCCGCTGCTGGGGCTGGATATTCCCTGTACAGAGAGCCCCAAACCCTTTATCTCAGCCCTTGCTGCTGCCCCGAGGCCGGGAGGAGCCGCTGCTGCCGGTGCCAGGCGCCACCAGGAGCTCGGCATGGGCAGGGGCAGGCGGACAGCCCGGCCCGGCGGAGGATGCTCCGCACACCTGATTTGGGAAACAAATAAACTCCAAACTTTTGTGGAAGTTGTAAACCCGGTGTGTTTATTACAGCGCTGGACACATGTGGGAATCATTTCCCCTAACATGACAGGTGTGCCTCTGGGAACTCCAGATCCTTTTTAGCTCCCTCTCAAATACATATGCATGCAATTTCACAACAGGTTCATACATATTCATTCTATTGATATGGTGTGACCTTTGCTGCTAATTCTTCTTTATCAGAACGAATTCCTGGGTCACTTTGACCCTGCTTTCCTTAGCAGCCTCTCTGTTTCAGAGTTCAAGGGCCTCCCCTTATCTCTGTCCTTCGGCTGAAGCAGTTTCTTAGAACCTTGGTTTTTTGCGAGAACAGGCAGTCAGACTAAACAGCAACCTACAGACTTAACTCAAAGATGTACATTTCACCTAAATCAAAATGGATTTCTTACTCTGGAAAATTTCCACTCTGCCTCCCACCGGGAACAGCCAGAGGAGCCTGGCCCTGCAGAGGATGCTCCCCTGTCCCCAGCCCCATAGAGAATGCTCCCCTGTCCCTGGCCCCACAGAGGATGCTCCCCTGTCCCCGGCCTGGCAAAGGATGCTCCCCTGTCCCTGACCCCACAGAGGATGCTCCCCTGTCCCCAGCCCTGTCCCCAGCCCCACAGAGGATGCTCCCTTGTCCCCAGCCCCACAGAGGATGCTCCCCTGTCCCTGGCCCCACAGAGGATGCTCCCCTGTCCCTGGCCCCACAGAGGATGCTCCCCTGTCCCCAGCCCTGTCCCCAGCCCCACAGAGGATGCTCCGCACACCCCACAGCCCGAGTGGGGCTGGCAGAGGGCAGAGCCCCGGCCCGGCCACGGGCTGGTTCCCTGCCAGCAGCACCGCCAGGGGCACGGGAAAAGCTCCGTGAATCTCCGGGAAAAGCTCCGTGAATCCCCGGGAAAAGCTCTGGAAGCCCCCGGGAAAAGCAGTTTGCGGGCAGGGAGCGGTGCTTGGGTTCCTGCAGGGGTTTCTGAGTCTCTGCTGGCCCCGGAGGTTTCTGCAGCGAACAGAAGAACGAGCAGAGGTTTGGTGTTCTCCTGCAGGAAATGCAGCCCTGCAGCACCGGGACAGGGACGGAAAGCACTCTGCAGTGATGCTCTGTCACGATCCTTCAGAGCTGGGGACATCGAGTACAACCCCAGCACCCTCACGTCCCCAAACCTCCAGCGCCTGTCTGAAGCATTAGGAGTCACAAAACTCTGGGGTTTTAACCCCCAAGCTTCCCAGCCCTGGGACAAATCCCCTCGGCAGGGGCTCCCCTCCCATCCCAGCTCCGCTTGGGTTTGAGGGCGTCATACACGGATATTTATGGATTTTTTAGTAAAATCACCTGTTCCGAGTCCCTGTGGGAGCCCAGGAGGGCAGGGGGCACTGGGAGGGGGCACTGGGAGGGGGCAGTGCCAGCCGGGAGGGTGGAGCTGGGAACTCTGTCTCGCACAGATTGCTGAGAGCAGTGGCTGTGCCACTCTGCCGTGCACAGAAGGTGGCATCGTGTGACAAGCAGAGACTTTCTCCGGCAGGGAAGCGGCTCTTGCTGCTCCCAGCCCAGCAGCAGCAGTGATTTATCCCCCCATGCAGGCAGAGCCAGCACGCTGCTCCCACTCTCTGCTCCAGGGAACCAGAGCCAGCCCGAGGGATTCACATCCCCTCTGAGCAGAGGGAAGCTGTGAGAGAAACAGGGAAAAGAATGATCAAAACAATTCTTATCTCATTTGCTGCTGCTGTGTTTGTGCTCCTGTGGAATGTGCTGGAAGATTATTTACCTGGAGGAATTGCTTGATTGGATTCTGGTGGAATTATTTATGTTAATTAGCCGGTCAGGTCTAAGCTGTGTCCTGACTGTTGGCAGACAGTCATGAGTTTCTCAGTAGTTAGAAGTGAGTGGTTCTTTGTATATAGATATAGTACAGTATAATGTAATATAATATTGTTTTAATAAAGTGAGTGTTCAGCATTCCAAGGCCTTGCAGTCAGATTCCAATCACTTCCTTCATCGAGGTCACCCCGATTTTCCAATAGCAGCCTCTGCCTGCAGGGGCTGGATGTGGCTCTGGCCAAGGAGAATTCCTGACAAAGCTCAGTTCCTGAGGCTCAGGAGTGCTGGGCTCCCTGTGCCAGGCATTCAGAGCTGCACCCACTGCCTGGAGCTGGGAATCAACCCAGCAAGCAAAGGAAAATAGAATTACTTGCTGGCAACTTGTAACTCATTGCAGTGGGTGAGGAAAAGCTTCTCTGTGTCCTCCTATTTGCTGGGATTTTAATTATTGAGTTTAGTGTAGATATGGACGAGGAGCAGCTTGTCAATACCCTGCCCCAGGAATTCAGCCCAAATCAGAGTTATCTCTAACACAGCAGCCTCATTTCACCAAAGCTGCAGAGAAAGGCAGGAAGGCTGGATTTTATTATTGCTTCCCTAATCCGAGTCTGATCAGTGTAAGACAGAAGTGCCTGACCCAGCAGCAGCTCTCAGGGTGGAGGATTAACCTCTGTGAGATTCCAGATCAGGCACATCCTTCAATGCCTGTGAGAGGAGAGATGAGAGCTTTCAGCCCAGAATATTAACTCAGGGCTCAGAGATGAATTACAAACACACTACTTAAGAAGCAGAGGAAAAACTGCACAAGAAGGATGGAGCCTTTTGTGCTAAGAGAAAATAAGCACATTTCTTCCATCAGTCCCTAATTGCTGATCCAAAGTGTGCACTGCAGAGCCAAGGAGGGTGGAGGGGCTGACCTGCTGTGAGTCAGCCCCGCTCTCTGCCTGCTCTGACACCTCTGCTGCTCTGAATGCTCCTCACAAGCACAAATCCATCAGCTGCAGCCCAGCTGTGACAGCTCAGGGCTGTGACTCAGCTCCCAGTGAGCCCCAGCTCAGGCACATCAATGGATGGGTTCAGGGCAGGGAGGCAGAGCAGAGTGGAGCTGGTGTTTGATGATCCCAGCCCTGTGAACATGGAAAGGTTTTCTTCAGCACTGCAGGAGCAGGCTGAGCTCCTGGGGAGGTTCGTGATCCACTTTGCCAAGGCTGAGGGACTCTGTCCTTTCTTCTACAGCAGAAAAGAAAAATGCAGAGAGCATTATCTGTCCTCTGGCTGCTTCCCATCTTCACTGATTTGGGAAATGTCAGTGAAAATAGTGATTCGGGAGATTTTTGTGGGGGAAAATCTCCACTGAGTCCCCATTCCAGCAGGGATGTGCTGCAAAGACTCAGAGCTGTCTGCTAACATTGGTTTAATTTCATATATTAGAATTATAAATTATAAATTTATTTTATAATTATAAATCATTCCAGTCTTATGAACAGCACTGCTGTAGTAGCACACCATCCTTAGCCAGTATAAAATATTCCACCTTTTGTTCTAAAGAAATCAGGGGCTGGAGATGGTGCAGCTCAGCACAGCTCTGCTGATGGGAAAAGAGCAGCAGGAGTTTCTGATTCTCTGTTAGCTGAGCTCTGAAGCCCAGGCATTATTCCCTTCCCAGAAGGAATGCAGGACAAGCCTGAATCACCTTGAGTGGCTGAGAACAAAAGCCAGGCAGCACAGGGAGTGCTGGCAGAGCCAGTCCACTTGAGCCTCAGGAGTGAAGACCTAAAAATGTCCCAGCTCCCAGTTTACGTCAGTGCTGGCACTCTTACATCTGCCATTACATAAGATCAGTGCATCCCCAGGATGTGCCTTTGTCTCACCATCAGAGCTTTAAAGCTGCCTCAGTTTAAGGCTGTACCTTCCCTCCTCTTCTGTTTCGATTTGGATTTCAGAGGCCAAAAAAATAATCTTTTTCCAGCTCTTTCCCTGGAAAATAAATGATCTTTTTCAAAATAAATGATCTTTTTTCAAAATAAATTATCTTTTTCAATTTATTTTCCAGTTCTTTCCCTGGAAAATAAATAATCTTTTTCAGAATAAATAATATTTTTCAAAATAATCTTTTCCCAGCCCTTTCCCTGGATGCAAAACCCAGCCCAGCACCACCAGGTTGGCTCTCAGGCCACCCCTGCACATTTTGCTGAGTAACCTGCCTGGGCTCTAGCTGGGGAGGAGAAGGACATGCTCAGGAATGAAGCATCTGCTGCTTCTTTGGGTCTAAACTGTGCTGCAGGACCGACATCTGCTGGGTCAGCTCCTGGGCTGTTGTTTCTGACATTTCAGTCACCACATTTAAGCTGAGAACGGGGCTAAATCACTTATTAACAGCCAATTTGCAATCAGGTTGAAGGCCCATGGTGGAAATGTCCACTTCAAGCCTTTCTTGTGCTGTTTCAGGATTATTTGAGCTCTGGTCCTATCAGAACCCAGGACATTGCTCTGGCTGCCCTGGGTGATTCCAGACCCTGGCATGGAGTCACAAACACCTGTGCCTCTGATTTTAGCCCATGGAAACAATTCCCAACTTTGTGTGAAGGTTTACAAGCCACAAGAGTTTGAGTAGAATGACAGTGAATTTATCACAGGGTGAAAATGCAGAATTTTGGGGATTTAGAATGGGGGTTCAGGAGGCAAGATGGAGGAATCTGGGCGTGTCCTGTCCTCCTCCTTCTTCTTCTTGTCCTCCATCCTCTGCTGTGATGGTGCCACTTTTGGATTGGTTTAGAGCAAAGACAGACTGTCTAACATAGGTGATAGGTATTGGAAAATTATTGTAAATAAAGCACAGGCAGTTCTTAGTATAAAAAGCCAACACCACCCCAAGGGCAGGGACTGTGCCCCAACCCGACCTGCTGGACAGATCTCAGCAGGTCAGAGAAGGAATGGGATAGATGAGAGAAAATAAACAACTTTGGGAACGAGAGCCAAGGAATTCTGTCTCCTTCTTTGGTCTCGGGGCTGGGAAAAAGAGAATTTCTGACACCTCGGGGTCACCCCAGAGACCCCGTCATGGTCCCACTGCATTCCCTGGGAAGGATGGAAGGGAGCTGGGGCAGGCAGGGCTGGCACCGGGAGCTGGCACCGGGTGGCACTGGGAGCTGGCACTTGGTGGCACCGGGAGCTGGCACCAGGTGGCACCGGGAGCTGGCATCTGGTGGCATCGGGAGCTGGCACTTGGTGGCACTGGGGGCCGGCACCTGGTGGCACTGGGAGATGGCCCTTTTTACACTGGGAGCTGGCACTTGGTGGCACCAGGAGCTGGCACCGGGAGCTGGCACTTGGTGGTTCTGGGAGCTGGCACTTGGTGGCACTGGGGGCTGGCACCGGATGGCACCAGGAGCTGGCACCGGGTGGCACCGGGAGCTGGCCCTTGGTGGCACCAGGAGCTGGCACCGGGAGCTGGCACCGGGTGGCACTGGGAGCTGGCACTTGGTGGCACCAGGAGCTGGTACCTGGTGGCACCGGGAGCTGGCACTTGGTGGCACCGGGGGCTGGCACCGGGTGGCACCGGGAGCTGGTACCTGGTGGCACCGGGAGCTGGTACCTGGTGGCACCGGGGGCTGGCACCGGGTGGCACCGGGAGCTGGCACTTGGTGGCACCGGGGGCTGGCACCGGGTGGCACCGGGAGCTGGCACCGGGTGGCACCGGGGGCTGGCACTTGGTGGCACCGGGAGCTGGTACCGGTGGCACCGGGAGCTGGCAGTTGGTGGCACCGGGAGCTGGCAGTTGGTGGCACCAGAGCCCGTCCGGACGGAGGGCGGGCAGCGGGGAGGGCTCGCTCGGGTGAGTCAGCAGCGCTGCTGTGCTGATGCTGCTCCTGGCTCCCGAGCGGTTCCCTCCGTTCCAGCCCGCCCCGAGCTGCCCAGCCTGGCTCTGCCGTTCCTCTAATCCCGAGGGAAATGTCTCTGCTTCCTGCAGCCCCTGAAGTCTCCGCGGGGTTTCAGAATGGGGAATTTTCACAGCATCAGTGGGAGCAGAACAACTTCTGCCGTTTGCAGTGCCAAAAGCACAGCGAGCCCTCCTCGGGAGGGCAGGGATGGTGTCTGCCCTCCCCTGACTGCAGGCATTGATCCCTCAATCAGCCCTCGGCAGGAGCAGGCAGGTTTATCTGAATCCCACACATCCTGCAGGAGCTCATCCATACCCATGAGCCCCAGTCGTGACTGTGTGAGCAAGCTGCTATTAAAGCAGCAATGAAATTATAGTTTTATTGTGGTAAAGTATCACTCTCGGATTTAGGTTAAAAAAAATACATCTCCAGCTTCTCAGAAGGAAGATGAAGTCTCAGATGCATTTTGTGATCAAAACCTCAATTAAAAAAGGATGAGGTTTGGAGCAGTGAGTGCAGCTGTGACACTGGGATTGTTCTGAGAGCAGCACTTTGTGTCTGCACAGAGAGGAGCTGCCAGGTGTGCTGAGAAATGTCTCTAAAATAGCTGCAAACACTGTCTACCAAGTTTAGAACAAACAAATTCCCCAGGATTTTAATGATACTTCTGTCACAAATGGCTGTTTTTATATAAAGAGAACAAGCCCTCAAGGAGGCTGGGAAAGCTTTGGATCCCCAGAGCATCCCATGGAAAGCTTTGGATCACCAACCCTCCCAGCACCAGTGGACACAGCCCAGCTGCCACTGTAGTTGTGAAGGCATAACACACACTTTCAAAATAATTTCTGTCCTAATCCTCTAAAAGCTGCTTCTCAGGAGTTTTAGGAGCCAGCATCTTCCATGGCCACACATAGATGAGTTTAAGGGACTTAAAACTGCAAAGGAAGCTCAGCAGCCCCATGATCTCTGTGTAAGTGCCACACCAGCAGGTTCTGCAGAAGTGTTTGGTGAGTGTGAGGCTCTAACAGGGAGATGCTGCAGGTGCTGAAATCCCTGCCTGGCTCCTTTTTGTGCCCAGCAGCTCCTTGCAACTCCCCAAAGCACAGGATCAGGGGCAGTTCCCTGTAACTCCCCAAAGCACAGGATCAGAGGCAGTTCCCTTTAGCTCCCCAAAGCACAGGATCAGGGGCAGTTCCCTTTAGCTCCCCAAAGCACAGGATGAGGGGCAGTTCCCTTTAGCTCCCCAAAGCACAGGATGAGGGGCAGTTCCCTTTAGCTCCCCAAAGCACAGGATGAGGGGCAGTTCCCTTTGACTCCCCAAAGCACAGGATGAGGGGCAGTTCCCTTTAGCTCCCCAAAGCACAGGATCAGGGGCAGTTCCCTGTAACTCCCCAAAGCACAGGATCAGGGGCAGTTCCCTGTAACTCCCCAAAGCACAGGATCAGGGGCAGTTCCCTTTGACTCCCCAAAGCACAGGATGAGAGGCAGTTCCCTTTAACTCCCCAAAGCACAGGATGAGGGGCAGTTCCCTTTAGCTCCCCAAAGCACAGGATCAGGGGCAGTTCCCTTTAGCTCCCCAAAGCACAGGATGAGAGGCAGTTCCCTTTAGCTCCCCAAAGCACAGGATCAGAGGCAGTTCCCTTTAGCTCCCCAAAGCACAGGATCAGGGACAGTTCCCTTTAGCTCCCCAAAGCACAGGATGAGAGGCAGTTCCCTTTAACTCCCCAAAGCACAGGATCAGGGGCAGTTCCCTTTAGCTCCCCAAAGCACAGGATCAGGGGCAGTTCCCTTTAACTCCCCAAAGCACAGGATCAGGGACAGTTCCCTTTAGCTCCCCAAAGCACAGGATGAGAGGCAGTTCCCTTTAACTCCCCAAAGCACAGGATCAGGGGCAGTTCCCTTTAGCTCCCCAAAGCACAGGATCAGGGGCAGTTCCCTTTAACTCCCCAAAGCACAGGATCAGGGACAGTTCCCTTTTGCTCCCCAAAGCACAGGATCAAGGACAGACCCCTGGGCTGGGTGCTGGCAGAGCTGGGGATGTGCTAGGGGAGGTTTCCCACCCTTCTTGGGCTAATTTTTGTTTCCCATCGAGGTGCAGACAGATTGTCTGTCTGGGTGTGCCAGCAGCTGCGATTGTCATTAACTGCAGAGCGTTAACGAGGCAGCAGAGCCCTCACTGCAGCAGAGACTGCAGCAAGTGCTGGGCACACCCAGTTAAAGATGCAGCACATCCATCCTGCTGCCCTTCAGCTTTGCTCCATCCCCTTGCTGCAATGCTGGCACCAAACCCAGAGCTTAACTCTTTACAGAACAAACTGCCTCAAAAAAAACAAAAAAAAAAAGAGCAGGAAAATGCGGGGTCGGAGCCAGAAAGTCCAGGTAGGAGTGATCTGTGTTTGCTGCAATTGCCCCTTTCCTCCTAACAAAGTTCCAGTGGATATTTCTGTGCATGTGGGCATGGAAAGGATATTTTTGTTTGTTC
The DNA here is from genome assembly GCF_037042795.1 of Molothrus aeneus. Taxonomy (NCBI): domain Eukaryota; kingdom Metazoa; phylum Chordata; class Aves; order Passeriformes; family Icteridae; genus Molothrus; species Molothrus aeneus. The sequence continues at coordinate 4,485,616 of NC_089674.1, read as the reverse complement.
CTTTTCTCTCCTTGCTGCAGGAGCAGGGTTTGAAGTGCCTGCCTGGGAATCCAAGCTCCTGGATCCTCCCTGCAAAGCTCCACTACAAGGCAGGGATGACACTGCAGTTTTGCAGTTTTCCCAAGCCCAGCTGGTTTATCTGGTAAACTGAGGCACAGGCTCCACACTAACTCTCTCACAGGCTCTGATTTTGGTGAAAAATTCACTATTTGTAAATCCAACTCTGCTCAGAAAAGATTTTTGGCCAGAAGTATGAAGCAAAAGTGGAACTTTGCTGAAGTTAGTCAGAGAAACATCTCCTAAGGGAATGTCTTTGACTTTTCCTTTCACAACTGACCTGAATTTCTTTCCAGGATAAGAATCTGTGTCAGATAACCAAATAAATCCATCTGTTCCACACAAATATTTCACTTGGATTGCTGCTTTTCCCTGGATACACCTCAGTGCCAGGATCTGAGTACCTGGACAGGATATTCTGCAGTTCCCTACATTTGATGTGTCACTGGTGTGCAGGAGAGCTGCCCCAGAGCACAAATGAGAGCAGTTCCAGAGGTCAGAACCGGCTGGAATCTGGCAAGAGCCAGAGCAGCATTCTCCTGAGTCCCCTGTGAAGGGCAGCCCAGATCTGGGTGTGCTGAGGAAGCTCTGGGGTTTATTGATGCCTCTGCAGCAGGGCCAGGAGGATGTACTGCAGAGACAGCCCAGGGCCCTGCCAGCCCTGCTGCCCCCAGCCTGAGGCTGCACCAGGGGGAGAGCAGGGGGAAAGCAGGGCAGGGTGAGGGCAGGGTGAGACACCCCCAGCCAGAGGGGGAAGGAGCCCAACAAATGCCCTGGAATGAGGCAGGAGTGACCCTGAGGCCCCTGGGACCCTGAGCCCCCCAGCCCAAAGCAGGAGTGACCCTGAGCCCCCTGGGACGAGGCAGGAGTGACCCTGAGCCCCCACTCAAGGCAGGAGTGACCCTGAGCCCCCTGGGATGGGGCAGGAGTGACCCTGAGCCCCCTGGGACCCTGAGCCCCCTGGCACGAGGCAGGAGTGACCCTGAGCCCCCTGGAATGAGGCAGGAGAGACCCTGAGCCCCCTGGGACCCTGAGCCCCCTGGGACGAGGCAGGAGTGACCCTGAGCCCCCTGGGACCCTGAGCCCCCTGGGATGGGGCAGGAGTGACCCTGAGCCCCCTGGGACGGGGCAGGTTCAGGAGCCTGGTGCAGCAAACTGGGGGAGTGTGAGCTCTGCTGTGCCCACAGCAGCTCCTGGGTTTGGGTTGGGGTTTTGGCTCCCTGGGTGAGCCTGGAGTCACTGCTGAGTCAGGGGGTGCTGGGGCTGCTGCAGGAATGTCCCAGCCAGGCCAGAGGAGCCATGGAAATGTTCCCAGGTTCTTCCATCCTGTCCCACCCAGCTGAGAAGAACCTGCAGAGCTGGCCAAGCCCTGCACGCAGGAGCTGCTGGAGAGAAGGAGCTGGAGCTGCTGAAGAGAGTCCAGAGGAGGCTCCAGGATGATCAGAGGGATGGGACAGCTCTGCTGGAAGGAAAGGCTGAGAGAGTTTGGAATGTTCACCTGGAGAGGAGAAGCTTTGGGGTGAGCTCATTGTGGCCTTCCAGTACCCAAAGGAGCAAACATTCCCAAAGAAATGTCGTGGCATGATGTAATTTGATTTAAAATGGGAACTGGATGAGGGCAGGATCCTGAGGTGGCTGGAACAGGAATGTGGAGCACACAGGACAAGGACAAACAGAGTGTGGTAGGGAAATAGTGAATCTGCACTGCATTAAATAAATAATCTTTGCTGGGAGTCTTTTGGAGAGGAATAAAATATTTAAAGAACAGTGGGGAGGAAAAAAGCAGGAAGAGGAGGAAAAGCAGGGAAAGGCCAGCAGAACAGAGTGGTTTGGGGCAGTGCCACACAGGATCCACGGGGTCAGTTTGGCTGCTGATCTGTGTCATGTTCTGCTGTCACTGCTGATCTCCAGACAGCTCAGGCACTGGCACTGTGCAGCTGTGCCAAGCCAGGCTGGGCAGAAATGGTCTCAGGAAAGATAAAAGGCAAAATCCATCCTGAATCTCCCCTTACACAACATCCTGGGGCTAAAATAGAAGGAAAAATAGCAGGATTTGGTGCTTGGTAACAAAACTTTAAATTGTATAGGAGGATTCTTATATTGCAAGAAATTCCTCCCTGTGAGGGTGGGGAGGGGCTGGGATGGAATTCCCAGGGAGCTGTGGCTGCCCCTGGATCCCTGGCAGTGCCCAAGGCCAGGCTGGAGCCCCCTGGGACAGTGGGAGCTGTCCCTGCCATGGCAGGGGTGGCACTGGGTGGGATTTCAGGTCCCTTTCAGCCCCACCCATTCCAGGATTCTTGATTTTTCCTGTAACATTTTCTAGCTTTGCAGTGTTCCTGTGGTCCAGGGTCTGATATTCCCTTGCTTTAATCCCAGGATCAATAAAAAATCAGGCTGGAATTCAATGTACACTGGAATGGGATGGCCCCAAGCAGTTCTGGGTGAGAAAAGGAATTATCAGCAGCCTGGGAAGGAATTTCCAACCCCTCTTCCTCAAAGCTTTTCTCTTCATGTTTGTGAACCTCCTGGTTTTAAAATAAAGATTCTTCAGCTACAGACTCAGGATTCTACCTCTACCACAGTTCCTGCCTCTGTTCTGCATTTCAAAAGAACAAATTTGTTAGAAATGGGCAAGAGGGATCTGGAGGGAGCATCAGCTGTGGAACAGGGGGAGGGCACTGGGTTGGAGGAAAAAGGATCCCTGAGCTGTAACAAGGTGTAAGTAAACAGATATTTAGGTTATTTTAATGTCTGTGGGGCCCAGCCACGGCTGTCATGGATTTAAAAGCACTTGGCATAACCCCCAAAACTTTCTCTGCATTTCTGCCCCTCCCAGAGGAGATGGGGGTGCACAGGGCTGCCCCCAGCCCACAGAAAACTCCTGCTGGCTTGAGAAATCAGGAGCAAGAATCTTCTCCTGAACTGGCTGGAATTGTAACAGACTCAGGCACCTTTGTGGCCCTAATTAAAGGTGGGTCCCTAATTAAAAGTCCAGAGAATTCAAGAAAAGAGTCCAGATTTCTTCAGGTGCTTTAGGATGCAGGTATTTATTAGGGCATGCTGTGATAAAGGTGGAGAGAAGCACTTGATGGGTGAGGTCACAGCACTAGAGAGGTTTTCTTGTGTGGAATTCTGTGGAATTTCCTTTATTATTATGTGAGATTTAAGGAGGGACAGTAATTAGTGGATAACTGTGAATAATGTCCAGGTTCAAATTGCTCTTCCTCACTGCTTTGAGTCACTTTGGGCAAATCTTCCATTATTTACTTGCCTCTTAAATTCTCAGTATCTCAGGAGGAATCAGTGCTTGTAGAGTTCTCCTCCAAAATTTCTACAAACCTGGGTATTTCATCCTCAGCTTTTTAATATCATCTTGCACTGGGATGAGCCTCCAGAATGTTATTGATATGTCATAATGTCACGGATGAGAGTGGGAATAAGTGACAAAAGGCTGATTGACAAAGATAAATTTTTGACAAAGACACATTTTTGCACATGAAATGGAAGGAAATAAATAAATCCTGGTAAAAGATCCCCTGACCTGCTCAGCTCCATCACAGCTGCACATCCTCAGCACTGCTTGGTGCCTCCAGGATGGGAGTCAGGCACAACAGTGGGAGTTAATTCCACCCACTGGATATTGTCACTGTGGGCAGTGATGTGATCAGTGAAGGCAGGGCTGGAGGAGCTTTTCTGAGGTGAAATTCCTCTTGCTTTGAGCAAAGAACGGAACAGAAGGACAAAACCCAAGAAAATTTCTGGTTATGCCCGAGCCAGGGCACAAAAAGGGCTTTAAACAGAGGCCCCCCAGGAAAAGGGAGCAGGGTGGGGTGCAGGGGAGCCTGGCTCATTTTCAATCCCATTTCTGTATGGTATTCACATAAAACTTTGAACAGAGACATAATTCTCTCTCCCAGGATTTTCCTGGGAAGCTGAAAATTTGTGAGAAAACTCAGAGAAGAAGAAAAACAATTTTTATCTTCACCTGCTACATCTGTTGTTTGGCACACGGGGAATGTGTTACGGAGATTGTTTACCAAAAGGGATTTGTTAATTGGGCACTGGTGATGGTGTTAGGATTGATTGACGTCCTGGGTTGCCAAGCAAATTGTGTTCTATTCCCCATCTGCATGGCAGCTGGCTTCTGTTCAGGGGGCAGTTCTCCTGATCTCTTCCACAGCCAGGGAGACATCTGCTGATAAGAGGCCATTGAATGTCCCTGCATGGCTGATAAGAACTGCAGCATCCCATTGGGAGATGTGAGCCCAGAGGGAGGAGCCAAGCATTCCTACCTGGATATAATCTGGAGATTCTGGAACACCAGTCAAGCATTCCTACCTGGATATAATCTGGAGATTCTGGAACACCAGCCAAGCATTCCTACCTGGATAGAATCTGGAGATTCTGGAACACCAGCCAAGCATTCCTACCTGGATATAATCTGGAGATTCTGAAACACCAGCCAAGCATTCCTACCTGGATATAATCTGGAGATTCTGGAACACCAGCACAGCTTCTCCACTGGATTCCCCAGAGGAGCAGCAGCTGCCTCTCCTTCCCCTGGATCTTCAGAGGAAGAGACTCCACCCTTCTCCAGGATCCCTGCTCCAGCAGAACCAGCCCTGGCACTGCAGGAGGGCTGAGCCACAATTCCAATGGTTCTGCTGCCCACAGCCTGACCCACAGGGTGTCAGGCTGGGTTCTGACTCTGGCAGTGTTGGTTTAGTTCACTGCATTGTTTATTTTATCCTTTCATTTTCTTCATTATTAAAGAACTGTTATTCCTGCTCCCATATTGTCATTGTCATATTTTCTGAAAAATCCCTTTGCCAGGCTTTCTTCTCTTGGGAAGATGAGAAGCCTTAGAGAAAAAACAATATTATCTCATTTACTTCTTCCTGTTTTGCTGCTTTGGAATGTGGCTGGAGATTATTTACCAGCAGGTGCATGTTTGATTGGTTTCATGTGAATTGTTTTTACTTAATGACCAATCACCATCAGCTGTGTCAGACTCTGAGGGGTCAGTCACGTGTTTTTCATTATCATTCTTGTTAAGCCTTCTGTCTTTATCCTTTCTCTATTCTTTAGTAGAGTTTTAGTATAGTGTTCTTTAACTTAATATAAATACATACAATAATAAATTAGCCTTCTAAGAACATGGAATCAGATTCTCAATTCCTCCCTTCATCCTGGGGACCCAGCAAATACCACACCATATTTTTGCCTGAAAGCCCCCTTTAATTTCAAATTTATAACAATTTGGAGGGAGGGGTTAACATTTTCCATTTCACAGGAGGCTCCTCCCTTCCTTAGCTTTCCAAACTGGGACAATTGACCAATTATGTCAAAGCTGTGTTGTGGCTGTCTGTAAAGGATCTTGGGTTTTTTCACATACTGTAGTAGTATAGAATAGAATTAGGATGGTTTAGTATAACATAGTACAGCTTAATAAAGCAATTCATCAGCCTCCTGAAGTCATGGAGTCGAACCTCTCATTCCCTGGCTGGGGGTCGCCTTGCTGTGATAATTTCTGTGCCAAATCCCAGCCTGCAGCCACATCTGCTGAGCCTGCAGGAGCAGGTGCCCTTGTAATGTGATCTGCAGGCTTTTAAATCTGCATTGATCAGCTGCAGAGCCTGCTCCTATTGATTGATTGATTGATTGGGGCCTGCAGCTGCACACTCCATCAATGGACCAAAAATGGGCAGGGAGCAGCAGCAGTGATCTGATCCCCAAAGCCCTGCTGGTGGATTGGCTTCCTTAAATGGAACTTTAAATGGGGCTCCAAATGACTGGACTGCAGGCAATTATCTTCTAGCCAGCTTCCAGCTTGATTCTATACATTATTTATCCTCTGGAGGCACGCTGGGCTTCAGTTCTAATCCAGGAAAACATAATGGGAGCTACACAACAGCTCTGAAAAGCAAAGCAAGGTCAGGGCTCTGGGCAAGCCTGAAACGCTCCAATAAAAGCATTTGGAAGAAAATGTATCATCAAATAGCTGGAATATGGGTGTGCGGGTAAAAAACCAAAATCTGAATTATCTAAAAAAAAATCTCAGTAAGTATGGATTTGACTCCCAGCTTTTGGGAGGTAAGGATTAACTAGAGCAGCCTCAGTTGATGTTTTGCTCTCTGGGCAGGAAGGGACTGTGTGAGGGAAGAGAACTGGAGCCAGGACAGCTGATGGGTTTTGTCCAGTGTGGGGCTGCCACTGCACAGCACCAAACGTGCCGCCCTCCCCAGAGAGTGACAGGAGCCTGGGCAGGGCTGGGGGCTCTGCCCCTTTGAGGACAGCACCAAAACTGTTCCCTAACAGCACCCCCCAAAATCCAACCCAGCCTTATCCTGCTCCTTCCAATCCTGCCACCATTCCTGCTGGTGCAAAGGGGGCAGATCAGCCTCAGGAAACCCAGGGTGAGCCCAGCAGGATCCTCTGCTCACCCTGGTTGGGGCTGAAATCAGGAACATCCATCACATCTCACATCTGCCCATCCCTGGCCTCTGGCAATAATGGATTGCTGACCCTTTGAGCCTCTTCCTTCTGGGTATCCACAAAAGGGGGATGTGCCTTTGTTCATAATTCATTCCCCCCGTGGCCAAGGCTGAGGTCAGCAAATGGCATTTGCTAATGGTCCCTCCATCCCCCCATTCCTCATGGGCAGGTAATTTAATAGAGCTGATGTCTATATCCTTTAATAAATTGAATTAAAAAGGTTGCAGCAGCTGCACGTGGAATAGAATCTCCAGCTGTTCAGCAGTAATTTATTTCTTTATTCCTGGCTGTTCCAGGCAGGTGCAGATCTGGGGCAGTGGATGGGAGTGTGGATGTGCCAGCCTGGTCAGAGAGAGAAGCCAGATAAACTTTCCCAGGAGTTGTTCTGGGGAGTTTTGAGAAGGCTGAGAGAAAGAATTGAAACCATCTTGCAGCTGGTGTTGTGAACAGTTGTTTTCTCCTAAGATGTTTACCAAAGGGTGTTTTCTTCATTAGCCAGTGGTGTTGGGGTGTTGATTAAATGACCAGTCAGGTGCACCTGGATCAGAAGGGTGGATAAAGGAATGGGTTTCTGATAAACTCAGATAAATCTGCTGGAGACAGCCAGAGTCTGTGTGTGCCTCACTGCTGTTCCTGACTCAGAGCCCACCTGCCTTGCACCACAACCAGGAATAAATCCAGGGAAATCACAGACCTGGGCTCTGTGTGGGTGCAGCTGGGCAGATTTTTGTCCTCTCTCATTTTTATTGCAATCATTGTTTATGTTCCATGAGAACTGGGGATTTCTGGGGTAACAGTGGGGCTGAATTCAGGTCCCTACCCTGCTGTGGAAGTGCTCAGGAAATCACCTTCAGACATCTCAGGTGCTGCTCCTAAAGCTGTTCCTGCCTGGGTTTTCTGGAGCAGGTGAAGATTTGCTCCTGTGTCAAAGCTGTAACGTTGTCCAGGGAGGGTCAGGTCCACAGAAATAAACCCCAGTGACACCAACCTTGGGACCAACCTTGCTCTGACACCTCAAAACTGCCAGAGATTTTATTTTAAAATAAAATAGCCCTGAGCAAGGCACAGGTAGTGACAGACAGTGTCATGCCCATAACAGACATGCCCTTAAATGTTAATAAATTTCACATTTTCTTTAACATTCTGATAGCCAGCCCTGACTCTGTATTTCAGCCCATGCTCCCTCCTTCACAGTGCAGTAATTAATCAATTAACTCATTAATAAACTCACCAGTGATAACCTTTACCACAAAACACCCCAAGAGAATATAAAGAATATATTATAAAAATATATATTTATATAAATATAAAATATAAATTCCAGCCTTTTCCTAAAAGGCTGGGACAAACACAGCCTGTTCCACCTCCTGCTCCCCATGCAGGGCACTGGGAGTGCTCAGGGCTTTAACTGGGCCCCACCTGCAGCTCCCAGCCCAAAGCCCAGCTTGGTCAGTCCATGGGGAGGTTTTAGTGCCCAGCCCAGTCCCACGGGCAGCCCTGGCTGCAGCAGGGCTCAGGTGACAAATCTGCATCCCAATGATCCTGAGCATGCACAGCCAATTTTGTGCCTGGATGTGGAAATTCCTCCTGTAGCAGGTGGTGCAGGGCTGGGGTAAGAGGAGCTGTCCCTGCACAGGCTGGCCCAGGACAGGGCACACACAGCAATTCCCTTTTGGAGAGACACAGCTCCATTCTGCAGAGGATCAACATCACAGCATCCACACAAGGCACTGAGGGAAATGTCCCCAGTTGGGGTTCATTTTGCAGGCTCTAATTTTGGAGCAGCTCAGGAGGAGCCAGTGGGTGTCTGGGGTGTTTTAATGAGCAAATGCAACAGGAACATCCTTGGGAACCATTGCCAGGGCCACTGAAATAATCTGAACTCCATATTTAGCTGGGACAATCCAAATCTCCTTTGAAGCTGATTCATGGTTCTGATGCTTCTTGAGATCTGCAGATGAAAAGCTCCAGAACAAGACATTATTATTGCTACTATCATGTATAGAAATATATTATTATTATACATTCATGTTATATATATCCATAATGTATAATATGCCATATATAATATAAAATATAATATATAGAAAATATAATATATAATATATAGAAAATATAATATATAATATATAATATATAATATATAATATATAATATATAATATATAATATATAATATATAATATATAATATATAATATATAATATATATCATGCCATGTATAATATATAATATTTATATATTATATTGTTTCTAGTGTATATTATATATTTTATTATATTCTATATAATGTTACTATTATAGATGAATGTTATATATATGAATATTATCATATATAATTGTTATTATCATCTATAGAAACACCCACTGAAATGAAATCACTGGGAAAACCTCAATGCTTCCTCTCCTCTCCTCTTCATTTTCCTCCATCTTTTAGTTCTGTTTCTTTGATGAACCCTTACATTTCAGGAGCCTGGGTTTTAATGCTCCTTAGTGTGGTAGGAGTGAGCTGCTCACAGAGGAAGCTCTGAGGGATCAGTTCCAAGTGTTCCTGAGGAGCTTGTCAGCCCTGGAGACTTTGCTGAGCAGCGTGGGAGGAGGGAGAGAAGGGAGGACCTGCACTTTCCCACTCCTTGGGAGTTGGATCCACCCCCCTCAGGCTGCTCAGATGAAATCCTGCTGTACCTGGTGTCACACAGACAGTTCTGTCTGCAGAAACAGCTCGATGGAAATTACAGGGCTGGAGAAAAGGGATTTCCTAATTCCAAGCCCCCAGTGAGGCTCTGAACTCCAATGCTCACCCTCCACCCCCACATCCCCCAGCTGAGCATGTCTGCATGGGTGTGAAATAGGGAGCAATGACTATGCCAGCAGATTCCAAGGAAAAAGGAAAAGGTTTTTCCTGCACCTCATCAGCAGCTCACAAAAATCCAGGACTTCAGGGCTCAGGAACAAATGTTCAAGTTCAGTCCTTGTAGAAAATTCTGGAAGTTGTGTTCCCAAAGGAGTCAGGAGTTGGGCTGAGTGAGATTTAGAGCCAAGGACAATGGGTGACATTTGGATTTGTGGCCACCAAAGTGAAATAAAAGCCAAAATAAAGAGTAACAGATGCCAGGAGCAGGGATGGGGATTTTTCATGTGCAGTCCTGGTGCCCTGCTGCTCCCATGGAGTTTTTCATTCTGTAGGGAGATTTCAGGCCAGGATTTGTTAACGAGGCAGATTCACTGTGGGACTACCCACAAGTGGCCTTGGCTGGTCCTGAAATTGAAGATGAACTGGATTTTAATGGTTTTCCAAATGGTAAAATGTTTCTTTTTGCATCTATTTCACCATTTTAAGCATTTTACAATTATTTACCGTGTGATCATAATGGAAAAAACCCCATAAAAGCTAAAGGTGTTACATACAGAATTTTCTAAACACTACAGAGTTTAACTGGGGTTAAACATTACAGAAAGAAGATAAAAACATCAATATCTAAACTTCAGTTCATTGTATAAATCTACAAGTACTCTGGAAAAAAAAAATGCATTATCACTTAATTAAAAACTGTCATAGGGAAACAGGGCAACTGAGCAATAATGCTCACCATTATGGCATTTTAAAATAAAATATGGGAAGGCAAAAGAGATTCTAAAGCAAAATTTAGGATTTTTTTTTCTTTTTAATATTATATATAAACATTCTGAACAAATGAAAGTAGGATTAGAAAATAGATCTGGAGGCAATGGATGATGCACAGAATCCCAGGCTGGTTTGGGTTTGAAGGGACCTTAATCCCACCTCGTTTCAGCCCCTGCCATGGGCAGGAACCTTCCCCTGGGCCAGGCTGCTCCACCCAGCCTGGCCCTGCTGCATCTTCCCCTTCCCTTTTCCCCAAAGCTGCACATCGGACAATTTCTGAGAGTTTTACTGAGCTCTTCTGTGGGAATCCCGGAGGAAAAAGAGGTTAAAGGAGTAGCTTGTACAGCAGGCAGTGCAAAGCAGCAGCAAAGAGCTTTTATTGCTGCCAATTCCTGCAAGAAATGGAAAAAAAAAAAATTCACATTTTCCCCAATCCGGCCCTTCTTCCAAGAAGTGCCAGAGATGGAAAATCGTTGCTGACTCACTCAGCCCCGGGAGGGCTCCTTTAAAGAAGAAAATTGCTGCAGCATTCTCTGTGTGCATCAAAGATTATTGCTGCTCTTGGAGGAAGATCCATGACCACATGAGAAAGGATTCAGCAGCATCTCATGGCAGCTGCAGCCGTGGATCTTTATTTTAAAGCAATTTAAAATAAAGATTCCCTTTGACTGGGGCTGGGAGAGGGGAGGGAAGCGAGAGAGGAAGAGAGAAAAGAGAAACAAAAGTCAGGTTGTGGGAGCAGCGTGAGCTGTCTCCATCACTGCCACTGCGGGAAAGGCTCGGGCGGAGGAGCTGGGGAGTGACTCAGCATCTTCCTCCTCAGCATCCTCCTCCTCAGCATCCTCCTCCTCCTCAGCATCCTCCTCCTCCTCAGCATCCTCCTCCTCCTCCTCAGCATCCTCCTCCTGTGGCAATCCCTGTGGGACAGACCCCGGCCATGCCAGACCCCTCCCTGCAGCTGCTCCCCCCTGCCCCAAACCCTCCCTGCCCAAACCAGCACCCTCCAAAGCCCCCCTGGCCTTGGCTGGTCCTGAAATTGAGGATTCTGGATTTTAAAATCCACAAACTGGATTTTAATGGTTTGTCAAATGGTAAAATGTTTCTTTTTGCATCTCTTTCACCATTTTAAGCATTTTACAATTATTTACCGTATGATCATAATGGAAGAAAACCCATAAAAACAACCCCTACCCCCCTAAACTCCCTTCCCAGGGCCTGGCTCTAGGAGGAGCATCAGCAGAGCTGGGATGGTCCCATCTTCCTGCAGGGACAGAGCTGGGATGGTCCCATCTTCCTGCGGGGACAGACCTGGGATGTTCCCCCTTCCTGAGGGGACAGACCTGGGATGTTCCCCCTTCCTGCAGGGACAGAGCTGGGATGTTCCCCCTTCCTGAGGGGACAGAGCTGGGATGTTCCCCCTTCCTGCAGGGGACAGAGCTGGGATGGTCCCCCTTCCTGCAGGGACAGAGCTGGGATGGTCCCATCTTCCTGCAGGGACAGAGCTGGGATGTTCCCCCTTCCTGCAGGGACAGAGCTGGGATGTTCCCCCTTCCTGCAGGGACAGAGCTGGGATGTTCCCCCCTTCCTGCAGGGACAGAGCTGGGATGTTCCCCCTTCCTGCAGGGACAGAGCTGGGATGGTCCCATCTTCCTGCAGGGACAGAGCTGGGATGTTCCCCCTTCCTGCAGGGACAGAGCTGGGATGTTCCCCCTTCCTGCAGGGACAGAGCTGGGATGTTCCCCCTTCCTGCAGGGCCAGCATCAGCAGAGCTGGGACGTTCCCAGCTCCCTGTGCAATCCAGGCAGACCACCACCCTCCCTGCGATCTGCAGGAATTGCTGTTCACTCCTACTCTGCCATTTCACCTCCCACTCACCAAGAGCAGCTGATCCCTCTTGCCCTACACCCCTCCAAACTCTCACAGAACTGTAATTGATTTAATAATTGTGATGGGAGCAAAAAAAGGGGGGAAGGGGGACAAACTGCCAGACCCACAGAGCTGAGGCTGCTCTCCTGCAGCAGCTGCACGGGAAGGTGCACAAGGGACAAACACCTGGGTTTGTTTTGTCAGGGGGCTGAGGGCAGGTGGGGAACCCCATCCCACAGTGGGGAACCCAATCCCACAGTGGGGAACCCAATCCCACAGTGGGGAGCCCAATCCCACAGTGGGGAACCCAATCCCACAATGGGGAACCCCATCCCACAGTGGGGAACCCAATCCCACAGTGGGGAACCCAATCCCACAGTGGGGAACCCCATCCCACAGTGGGGAACCCAATCCCACAATGGGGAACCCCATCCCACAGTGGGGAGCCCAATCCCACAGTGGGGAACCCAATCCCACAATGGGGAACCCCATCCCACAGTGGGGAACCCAATCCCACAGTGGGGAACCCCATCCCACAGTGGGGAACCCCATCCCACAGTGGGGAGCCCAATCCCACAGTGGGGAGCCCAATCCCACAGTGGGGAGCCCAATCCCACAATGGGGAGCCCAATCCCACAGTGGGGAGCCCAATCCCACAATGGGGAGCCCAATCCCACAGTGGGGAACCCCATCCCACAATGGGGAGCCCAATCCCACAGTGGGGAACTGGGCTCCTCCCACCCCTGCAGGACTGGGCCTGGTTCCTGCAGCCTGGACGTGGTGCCCACAGGCTCTGCCATGTGCCAGGGCTTGGGAATGGTGGCAGGAGTGAGGGAGAAGAGCCCCAAGGCTGGTACAAACCTTGGGGTTTCCATCTGTTCCCATCCTACCTCTCTATTCCTTATTGAACACCTTCCTCCTGACTGTTGTTGATTTGGGGTGTAAATGGACATTTTCCCCCTTCTCATCCAATTTTACCTGGCCTCATTAAAAACCAAACCACCTTCCCTGGGACAAATCTGTTCTGCTTCCATGGACATCCCAATTCTCTGCTGCAGCATTTTTGGCTCGTTGGGGTGAGTTTTATGTGGTATAAAACACAAACTGCAGCTCTCAGGGTGATGCCTGGAGGTGCTAAAAGCCTGTTTAACCCTCTGGAAGTTGGGGCACAGCAGGAATTGCTGATGGAAAAGTGAAACGGGCTCTTTGTAGCCCTTGCCTGGCTTGCAGCAGTTCTGCTGCTGGCCTAAGGTGGCCTGGAGCTCCTCCTTTCTGCGGGACTCTCCTCCTCTCTCCTCCTCTCTCCTCCCAGGCTGGTGCAGCGTTGAACCTTTGCCAGGAGCTGGACCTGCTGCAGAAGCAGCAGCAGCTTTGCAGAGGGAGGAGGGAGCAGGCAGGTGCAGTAAATGCTCGCCCTGGGCTCCTCTTGACAGCAGGGCTCACACAGCCCCTTCTCCTCCTCCTCAGAACATTCGCAAATCCCTGGCTCCCACCCCTGCGTTTGGAAAAAGCACAGGGCACTGCCAAGGGCTCCTGCAAGGGAGCTTCCCCTCCTCTGCCCCTGGAAAAGGCCAAATCCCTCTCTGCCACATCCCGTTCCTCCCAAGGACGCAGAGACATTGCTCGGCGGCTCCAGGTTTGCCCTGGGGCTGTTTCTGATGCTCTCCTGACACCCCGCACCTCCTGCAGGAGTTTTTCCCCTCCAGAAGTCCAGCACAAGGAGTTTCTGCTCTCTCTGCCCTCCCTTATCCCCCAAACCGCAACTGCCAGGGGCTGAATTCCCAGAAGGAGGCGCTGGAGGAGCCCCAGATTCCCCAAGTTTTTCCCCAGGGACCTGCAAATCCAGGATTAACCCTTGCTGCATCCTTTTCCTTTCCCTCCCCCAGCACCTCCCAGTTCCGTGCAGGCTGCTCCAGGGGCAAGGAGCTCCCGAGGGCTGATTTGGGTCAGGAGAGAGGGATGGCAGCTCCAGATTTGGACACTCTTGTCCAGCCCAAATGAAATCTGCAGGAGGTTTTTGGCTGGGCTTTTTTCTCCTCCTCTGAGCTCAGTGGCTGCCTCCTGCTTTATTCAGCAGCTGCATTTCTGTCAGGAATAACTCCTCCCTTCCCCTTGGCTCACCCCCAGCTCTTCCACACACCCCTGGAGGAAACAGCCCCAAAAGGCACCTGCACCTGCCTCTGGCTGGGCCTTTGCTCCCTCCTGGCTGTGCAGGAGCTGCCCAAACACCTCCTCCTTCTGCAGCCAAATCTGCAGACTCAGAGCCTCCACCCAGCTTTGTGGCCTTCAAACAAACATTCAGGTGTTCCCTAAATGAAAGGTGATTTTAGTGACAGGAGCAGCCCAGGTTGTGCCACCTGTGTGCTCTGATCCCTGGGAAGAAGCTCTGCCACACTCCCAAACCAATAAATCCAGCAGAAAGAGCAACACAGCCTCATAGAGATGTGTCAGGAGAATGGGAACATTTCCTCTTTTCTCTCTTCACCTGCACACTGAAAAGTGAAGGGGAGATGGAAAACAAGTTGCTTGTAACCAAAGTAAAATCAAACAAATCAACCCCCAAAAAGTATTCAAGAAATTGCTTTCCATGTTGTGCTACTGTCATAAAAAGCAAAGCCTCTTTTCCTGAAATCTAAAAATTTAGCTTGAAATCATAAGAAGCAATTTTGAAATCTTTTTCCCAGTACTTCAAAACTGCAGCCTGTACAAAATCTTCCCTGACACCTCCTAAATAGCATTTCCCCTCAGGATGCCAAACCTCTGTCCCAACTGGCCATGGATGCCACCTCCATGCTCATTGTTACTGCCACACACTGCAGGGCCATGTCAGTCATGTGGAGACTGTGGGGACACAAATTCTGATAGAGAGCCTGCAGTGGAGTTAGGGAAGGAGAAGCTGGGAAGGGGAAATGTTCACCAGAAAACAGAGACAGCAGAGCTGCTGCCTCGGGTTTCTGTGGTTGGGATGACCCTAAGGTGTTAGAAAGTCTCTTTTTCTCAGCCCCACAACCGAAGAAGAAGTCGAGATTGGTCGGTTCTGCTTTTCAAGGTTGTTTATTTTCTCTCATCTATCCCATTCCTTCTCTGACCTGCTGAGATCTGTCCAGCAGGTCGGGTTGTGGCACAGTCCCTGCCCTTGGGGTGTTGTTGGCTTTTTATACTAAGAACTGCCTGTGCTTTATTTACAATAACTTCCCAATACCCATTACCTGTGTTAGACAGTCTGTCTCTGCTCTAAACCAGTACAAAAGTAGCACCATCCCAGCAGAGGATGGAGGAGAAGGAGAAGGAGAAGAAGAAGAAGAAGAAGAAGAAGAAGAAGAAGAAGAAGAAGAAGAAGAAGAAGAAGAAGAAGAAGAAGAAGAAGAAGAAGAAGACGAAGAAGAAGAAGGAAGAGGAGGAGGAGGAGAGGACATGCCCAGATTCCTCCATCTTGCCTCCTGAACCCCCATTCTAAATCCCCAAAATTCTACTTTTTCACCCTGTGACAAATTCACTGTCATTCTACTCAAACTCTTGTGGCTTGTAAACCTTCACCCAAAGTTGGGAATTGTTTCCATGGGCTAAAATCAAAGGCACAGGTGTTTGTGACTCTGTGCCAAGGGCTCTGAGCCCCTGCCAGGGTCTGGAATCACCCAGGGCAGCCAGAGCAATGTCCTGGGCTCTGACACTGCTGCTTTGCAGAGCAGCTGTGAATGTGTGTGAGGAGTGACTGACTCGCCCAAAGTTCTCCTTCAATCTGCTCACAGCCATTTCTGGGGTGTCTGTGAACTCACATCTGCTTTTTTCAGGGTATGAGAGGCCTCCTGAGCCTCTGAACACCAAGGAAACATTTCCCAAACCACACAGGATTTTCCTCTACCACAGAGCCAGCTCATGACCCTCCCCAGCCCTTCTGTAGTGTCACAGAGAGATGCAAACCTCTCCTTCTCAACAACTCAAAAATCTTCAGGTGTTTTATCCTTTACCAACTGAAGATTTCCAGGAATTCCAGTCCAAGGCACAGAACTGGGAGAGAGGACCTTGGCTGGATATATAATGCACATGTAGCAACTCAGACCGTGGCACAAACCCTCCTGGTTTGATGTTCAGTGAATTCATCACTTGAAAACCCTTTGCTGCCATCTCTTCTCTCCTGGTTATTTCTTGCTCCCATTGCTTTATCACTTTGGTACCTTTATCCTCCCAAAAGAGCTTTGTTCCAGGGCCACTGGAACACTGCAGTGCAGTGCTGTGGGTCAGGGAGCTCTCTCAGCTTTCCCAAAGGTCATTGCAGCTGCACCAGGCACAAACCAGGGAGAATCCACCCCAAAACTTCCCCTGCAAACCAACAATGCTGCCCAGCTGCTTTATTGTGTAGTGGAAGGTGAAACAGGACTTTCCCTTCTTCCCTCAGCCTTTGAAATGTCCTTTTTACAGCCGTACAAACAGCCTCTCATGGATCCCAGGGGAGAAGTAGGAAAATGGGAAATAAAGGAGAAATCTGCCTCATCCTTCCCAATCCCCTGCCTACTCTCTGCAGCCCCAGCTCAGGTGCCTTGTCCTGGAGGAACAGGACAAATGGCCAGGTTGTTCTCCTGGAAAAGCAGAATTCAAGGTTCTGGAGAAGCAGAGTTAAAGGTTGTTCTGGAAAAGCAGAGTTAAAGGCTGTTCTGGAAAAGCAGAGTTAAAGGCTGTTCTCCTGGAAAAGCAGCAGCAAAGGTTGCTCTGGAAGGTCAAAGGTTCTTCTGGAAAGGCAGCATCAAAGGCTGTTCTCCTGGAAAAGCAGAGTTAAAGGTTGCTCTGGAAAAGCAGAGTCAAAGGTTGTTCTGGAAAAGCAGAATTAAAGATTTTCTGGAAAAGCAGAGTCAAAGGCTGTTCTGGAAAAGCAGAATTAGATTTTCTGGAATAGCAGAGTTAGAGGCTGTTCTGGAAAAGCAGAGTCAAAGGTTGTTCTGGAAAAGCAGAGTCAAAGGTTGTTCTCCCAGAAAAGCAGAGTTAAAGCCATTTCCAAGCAGTTCTGATAGCCCTGTTCAGGAATCAGCAGAGCCTTGAAGATTTAGCTCTGATTTTTTTGCTGTGGAGGCCTCAAAACTGCAGCCCTTGCACTGCTGGGGGAATTTCACCCCAGTGCCATGGGCCAGCCTGGGAAATGTCCCACAATTAATGTCCCACTTCCCTGTTAGTTAATTACTGGCACCAATTTCAATAATACATTTCTTTTCTATAAAAGCCAAATTGATATAAAAGCTGTAATTTCTACCAAGCTGAAGGCTTTTAAAGGGTCTGAAATTGTCACAATGCAAATGCTGGAATACTAAAATATACTGAATATCCTTAAATTCTTGTCCAGAAAAACAGGCTCTGAACTCCTTTTGGCATCAATTAAGTCTAGAGAAAACACCTTGGGAATGAGATTGGACAGAAGAAAAAATTGTGGGAAGAATAATAAATGTATATTTAACAAACCAGAAAAATATTATTATGATGATGAAACCAACTGAAAAGAATTGGTAAAGATTTATTCATGTGAACATGATTTAAGGATCCAAATGAAATGTCTGAAACAGAAGGTTTAATACTCAAGATTTTACCATTTATGGTTTTATCGAGGGCTATAGAAAGGACTAAGAGATAGAGATGTTAAAGAGAGAAAAAAAAGGAAAACCCAGCTGCAGTTTAAATGGAAGTGAAGTATTTGTCAAAAAAATTGCACAGAGAAAAATATACAAAAATATTTCCCTCAAAAAAAAATTTGCAAAATTTAAAACCAGCAACTCCTTATCTTCACTTATCAGTAGTGCCAATAAAAACCCTGATTCTCCCAGTAACCTCTCATCCAGGCTGGGTAATTTATAATTTAATCTCTGCCTCAGAGTGGTGCAAAGCCCTTTTCTTTCCAGGAGGAGAAGTGCCAGGGATAAAATAGCTGGAATGGAGATGAGTATTTGCAGACCTCTGCAAACCTTCCAATTAAGTGATGCTATTAAAATAAACACAGAGTGATGGGGGTGGTTCCTCTTCCATCCCACAGAAATCCTGGGCTCCCGTCCCTGAGGACAGCACAGGAGTGTGCAGCCTGCAGGGAGGGCTGGGGTGACAGGTGAGCTGCTTTGGCTGCAGAATTCAGGGATTTTTATTCACAGACTGCAGAGCTGAGCACATTCAGCTGCCTTGGGCACTGCAGCAAAGCTCTCCCACCTTTATTTCTCCCTGGGATCTGTGTTTTATGGGCAGCAGCTCGTGCCAGACTGGGAAATAAAGGGATTTTTACATCTTCCCAAGAAATGCTTTTGACTTGTGCCTGTGGGGATATGATTCACTCACTCCAGGGTGCCTTTGTGAACACCCTACATGGATTTTACTGCTGCCTCTGCAGCAAGAGGAAAAAATATCCAAAGACTGAAATAACTGAATTATAGGGAAAGAATTCCTGAGCTGTTCATCCCCTTTCTGTGACCAAAGGAAGAACATCCTGGAATTCTCTGCTTCAGCTCCATGCAGATAAAACCACAACTCTGAAATCTCTCTGCTTTTTAATTGTCCATGCAGCCCACAAATAAATGCTCTTTTGGACCTGTGTTTTATCTTCATTTTCATTCATCCTGGAAATTTTTGGGAAGGAAATGGAGTCATTATGAGCCTTCATGTGCTCTCAGCTGTGTTGTAAATGCAGTTTTCTCTCTTCACCCTGTCAC
This sequence comes from Molothrus aeneus, assembly GCF_037042795.1. Classification (NCBI taxonomy): domain Eukaryota; kingdom Metazoa; phylum Chordata; class Aves; order Passeriformes; family Icteridae; genus Molothrus; species Molothrus aeneus. Next base: position 4,466,897 of record NC_089674.1, on the reverse strand, counting down.
CAACAGGACTTACTTAAGCTGACACAGCAAAAATGGGAAAATAGGGAAATATTTCACTGTTTCAGTCTGGATATTGCTGCTGCTATGAGGATGCAACTCCCAAAACATGAAGGAGATGAAATTTCTCCTGTTGAACCAGTTGTAGTTGTTCAAGCACATGTTCCTTCAGCAGCCAGCCCTCAACCAACACCAATTGTAACCAGAATTATTGTAAAAGACCACTTATATCTTTGCAGGGTTCCCAGAGCAGCTTTTTAGGGTCCAATAAAGCTCAGCTCAGCTGAGATCATCAGGTGGCCTTAAGTGGGGACTGCAGTGAGGCCTAAAGTCAGGACCAGCTAAAACCCAGCTCCTGGTGCTGCCCTGGGGCTGTTGCCTCACATGGGCAGAAATGCAATTAAAGCAATGAGACTGCAAATTTCTAAACTCTCCTTCCAAATGGGCTGGGAGGTTTTTGTCAGGAGTTTGATTTGTCTGGAGAAGCTGCCCCATCCCTGGCAGTGCCCAAGGCCGGGCTTGGCCTGCAGGAAGGGCCCATGGCAGGGGGTGGAATAAAGATCTTTTTTAAGGTCCCTTCCACCCAAAGCACTCCAGGATTTGGCCAAAAAACCTCTCAGTTGATGATTAATTGCTAGAAGCAAAAGCAGAACATCAATTTAATTGATTCTGGGAGATAAGAACCAGCCCTGGGAGCTGCCATCAGATGTTGAGGCCTAGTTTGGAGGCCTGATCCAACAAGTAAACAAAGCTAATTAATGAATCTTCTAATTAAGTGTTCCCTGATACAGCTCAGATGAAAGGATTGGCTGCCTGCTTCCTCCAGCTCCTGTAATCAAGAGACAGAACAAACTCAAAGTGAGCAAATTGCTGCTACTGTGTGCAGAAATTGCTGTAAATAATAATAAAATAATGAAAGCTGCCCAGGCATTTGCTATATCTGGCACCAACAAAGCAAATAGTGGTTCAAAGGAGATAAATTAAACACTTATTTGCATTTCTTCTGAGTCTCCCAGAGACTGTAGTTCAGTCCTTGCAGACAAAATTCTGCTTTGGTTTGGAAATTCCTGGGAGTGTTGCCTTGTATTAAAAGGACTGCTTGGAATACAGGAAGAGGAGTTCCTAAAATGTGAGATTTTGTTCCAATTCATTAAGATAGATCAGAGCAATTTCTTTTGCCTGTTTTAATTCAACTCATCCAGGCACTTTGATATAATTTTAGATAAATACATGAGACCTGACATCAGAGCTATTGATCATATTTAGCTGTGGAAGTGCCTGATTCTCCACTCCCTCAGAGCTTTTATGAGGTAGAAATAATATTTTAAAAAAGGAAAACCAATGTTTTTGGTTTTTTTTTATACTCAGGACTGCTTGATCTCTGTGTAAATCCCAGCTAAGCAGGCTCAGCTCCTTCTGTGCTTCTGCAATAAAAGGAGCAGCAATGAAGACTCTACCTGAAATGCCCCTGTTGCAGTTTCTGATGGGAAATTCTTTGTTTATAAAAGGATAAAAAAGCAAACCCCCCCAGAGTTCACTGGGGGCATTCAGGTAATTTCCTGGTGCTCAGTGAGGCCCAGCCCAGGGCTCAGGTCTGAGCTGTTCCTTGAGGAAATGCCAGCTGCAGGTGGGGATGTGTTATTTATGGATGCAGCAGAGGAAAAGGAATGAACAGGGATGCTTTGCTGGAGAGTTGCTGCTTTTCCTCGGGCAGCAGTGGGATTTAGAATCATGGAATGGGTTGGGTTGGGAGGGACCTCAAAATTCATGCAGTGCCATCCCCTACCATGAGCAGGGACACCTCCTCTTGGGTTTTGTGTTGCTGAAATGGCTCCTGTGGTATGAAAGAGTCTTTTATCCCAGCCCCACAACCAAAGAAGAAGTCGAGATTGGTCGGTTCTGCTTTTCAAGGTTGTTTATTTTCTCTCATCTATCCCATTCCTTCTCTGACCTGCTGAGATCTGTCCAGCAGGTCGGGCTGTGGCACAGTCCCTGCCCTTGGGGTGGTGTTGGCTTTTTATACTAAGAACTACCTGTGCTTTATTTACAATAACTTCCCAATACCCATCACCTGTGTTAGACAGTCTGTCTCTGCTCTAAACCAATCCAAAAGTGTCAAGAAGAAGAAGAAGAAGAAGAAGAAGAAGAAGAAGAAGAAGAAGGAAAAGGACAGGACATGCCCAGATTCCTCCATCTTGCCTCTTCTCATTCTAAATCCCCAAAATTCTACTTTTTCACCCAGTGATAAATTCACTATCATTCTACTCAAACCCTTGTGGCTTGTAAACCTTCACCCAAAGCTGGGAATTGTTTCCATGGGCTAAAATCCAAGGCACAGGTGTTTGTGACTCTGTGCCAAGGGCTCTGAGCCCCTGCCAGGGTCTGGAATCACCCAGGGCAGCCAGAGCAATGTCCTGGGTCCCAACATCCTCCCACTGTCCCAGGCTGCTCCAACCTGACCTTGGACACTTCCAGGGATGGGGCACAGCTGCCTTTCCATTTCTGCATCATCCCTCAGTATAATTTGCATTATTATTTCAGGGAATGTTTTCAAGAGGTGAAGCTGGGTTTGGGATTCTCTGCCTGAAGTGTTGGTGACCTGGGGACACTCACAAGCAGTAAGGGAACATCTTCAGCTCCACCAGGGCAAAGGAGGACAGTGCTGAGCTGCTGCAGGTGAGACAAGTGGCACAGGCCACTCCATCCTGGCTGGAACCAGCCCTGCTTGATCCCCTTCCTCTGCTCACAATATTGATTTTTCTAACACACGTCCAGGGGCTTCATTATCCTCTGCATTAAGGCAGAAAGCAGCAAAAGGGACACAAAGGGAATGGTGGAATCTGGCAGCACTGCCCTGTGCCTGGAAATTGGGGTTTGGGGAGCAGGATGCCTTCAGGAGTGCCTTTCTTTTCCTTGGAGTACCAAAGCTCCATCCTCACCCTGAGTCCTACGGAGGTTCCACACTGCAGGGCTGGCTGCAGACACCCATCCTCCTCCCCATGCTCCTGGCACACAGCAAAGGATTTTCCACTCAAAAAGATGTGAGAAGGAATATTAACTGCCCCCATTTACAAGGCTTGTTTTGCTGGGATCTGAGGCACAGTGGTTTTTACAAGCTGAGGTACATTCCTTTATTAATACATGGCATAAGAAATGATAGCATTAATAATTAAATCTTGTGCTCAGGTTGCTGTAGGGCAAATTAGCATAAATCCATTGGCATGAAACAAGTATTTCAGTTTGCAGGAGCTGAGAAAATATCCCAGAAAATATCAGCTCCCTGAATCCCTGACCAACATGCTGGGAATCCTCCTCTCTACAGTGTCTCTATTCCTCATTTCTCACCCTTTCAAGCCCAATCTCTGCTAAAGATTAAATAGATTAGCACAGAAGACTCTACCTCTGCATGTTCTGAATAATAAATGGCTGCTCTGACATGCATGAAAGCAGCCAGGACTCAATTTAAAAACAAATGGTGAATAAAAATCCAGGCAGAAGCCGAGTGTGCAGTGCTGGCTGCTGAGAGCAGCTGCACTGATCTTCAGGAGGACTCTGCAGATTTGCAGAATAAAGTCTCCCAGCAGCTCTGCTGGGATATAAGAGACACTTCAGCCTTGATGAGCTCTTGGTGCAGTTCATTCCACCCAGAATGAGCAGGGACTGCAGCTCTGTACCTCTGAGAAGCTGTTGCCCTTCACAGCTCAATGATTCTTGTGTTTAAATTCCCTGAAACTTATGGACTTAAGGAGAAGCTGTCACACAACAGGTGATGTTCTGTGTGAGGTCACTGGAAAATAGCAGGAAATACATTAAATCCACCCTGCTCTACCTTTCATAAAAGGCTGCTATTAAATAAACATTTATTTGTGCCAGAAATACCCAATTAGCACTGCAATTACTGACAGCCACATTAATTCATACACATTAATAAGTCCTTCCCCTTTCTTTGGGACACACCTCAGCCTTTCGTGGTATCTGTCTAATAGATGTCCCCCAGTCTTTACTGACTTTTATTCCTTCCTTGAGAAAACTTTTTTTTTTGTGATATATTTTCCCTTCTGACTCCAAGAGATGGATTCTCATTGTCTTTTTGAGCCTCCCATGCAATCTGTGCTCAATACATCTCTAATTTACCTCTGATAAATCTCTACTACATAAATGCTGCTTTGTTTTAATCAACCAGTGGTAATAGCCTGGCCCAGAGGTAGCTGCAATGCAGCTGTCCAATCTAATCTCTGTATTAGCCAGATTAGACAAGGATAAATATCCTGTCCCTGTGATCCATGTCTCAGACAGACTCAGCTCCAGGGAATCTCAAGGAAGAAGGTCTCAGCATGTTCTGCCAGGACTGAGAACCACCTGTGCCTGCTGCTGCTGCTTTCATGTAATGAAAGGACAAATGACACTGCCAGGCTTCCCCTGAAGTGTCCAAGGCCAGGTTGGAGAGGGTTTGGAGCAACCTGGGACAGTGGGAGGTGTCCATGCCCATGGCAGGGTGGGACTGGATGGGCTTTAAGGTCCCTTCCAACCCAAACAATTCCGTGCTGCTGTTATTAGGGACCTGGTTATTATGGACCACTTATAACAAAGGATGTGGGGAGGATGCAGGGGCTCAGAAAGCACTCATGCCTTGTGCTAACTAAAAACTGAAGGGAAAAAAATATATACTAATATACTATTTACATGTCTGGAGGTTCTGAGCTGCAGCCAGGGTTGGGTGTCCCCCAGCCTCACCGAGGCAACCTCAGCCACAGGCTGGGGCTTTCAGTACATTCCTGAAGCTTCTGCCAGGGCAGCTGTGGAGAGGCAGAGCAGGGTGTTAAACACAGCCTGGGGGGTGCAGATAGACCTGAGGGGAGCTGGATCTGAAAGGGCAGAGGTGGGCCCGAAGGGGGGCCGGGAGATGCCCCAGGAGGGCCTGAGGCTGTGCCCAAGGGGGGCTGAGACAGGGCTGAGCCGGGCCTGAGCCGATGAGGCAGGGCCGAGCCAGGGCTGGTCCAGAGCGGGCCGGTCACAGCCCCCGCACCCGCGGGCATGCCCGGAGCTGTCCAGACATCCCTTCCCTGCGTTCATGCCCGGAGCTGTCCAGACATCCCTTCCCTGCCGTCACGCCCGGAGCTGTCCAGGCATCCCTTTGATGCGTTCATGCCTGGAGCTGTCCAGACATCCCTTCCCTGCCGTCACGCCTGGAGCTGTCCAGGCATCCCTTCCCTGCGTTCATGCCCGCAGCGGTCCAGACATCACCGGGGCGAGGTCCGGCCCGTGCCGCTCAGGGCATCGCAGCAGTGAGGGAGGGAATGAATGGCTGGATCACTCCGGGCATCCCCTCCCCGCGGCGGAGCTGGACCAGTCCGGGCGTCGCCACCCCTGGCGATGTCGCCGCGCCCCGCCCCGTCCCCGCTCCGCCCGCCCTCCCCGCGCATAAATACCGGGCTGCGGGCGGTGCCCGCCGCAGAGCCGTCGCCGGAGCCCCCGCAACCATGAGCTCGTACGGCTACGATCCGTTCTTCCCGTCCTACAAGCGGCGCTACGCGGACAGCCCGCGCATCCATGTGTCGGTGCGCAGCGGCGGCGGCTTCGGCTCGGCGCGCTCCGCGTACTCCAGCCTGTCCGCGCCCGTGTCCTCCGTGTCCGTGCGCCGCAGCTACGCCACCTCCAGCGCCTCCAGCTCGCTGCTGCACTCCGTGGACAGCCTGGACCTGAGCCAGGTGGCCGCCATCAGCAACGACCTCAAGTCCATCCGCAGCCAGGAGCGAGCGCAGCTGCAGGACCTCAACGACCGCTTCGCCTGCTTCATCGAGCGCGTCCACGAGCTGGAGCAGCAGAACAAGGTGCTGGAGGCCGAGCTGCTGGTGCTGCGGCAGAAGCACGCCGAGCCCTCCCGCTTCCGAGCGCTGTACGAGCAGGAGATCCGCGAGCTGCGCCTGGCCGCGGAGGAGGCGACGAGCGAGAAGCAGGCGCTGCAGGGCGAGCGGGAGAGCCTGGAGGAGACGCTGCGCGGGCTGCAGGCGCGCTACGAGGAGGAGGTGCTGAGCCGCGAGGACGCCGAGGCGCGGCTGCTCGAGGTGCGCAAGGGCGCGGACGAGGCGGCGCTGGCGCGGGCGGAGCTGGAGAAGCGCGTGGACAGCCTGCTGGACGAGCTGGCCTTCCTCAAGAAGGTGCACGAGGAGGAGCTGGCCGAGCTGCAGGCGCAGATCCAGTACGCGCACCTGTCCGTGGAGATGGACGTGTCGGCCAAGCCCGACCTGTCGGCCGCGCTGCGCGACATCCGCGCCCAGTACGAGAAGCTGGCGGCGCGCAACATGCAGAACGCCGAGGAGTGGTTCCGCAGCCGCTTCACCGTGCTCAGCGAGAGCGCCGCCAAGAACACGGACGCCGTGCGAGCCGCCAAGGACGAGGTGTCCGAGAGCCGCCGCCTGCTCAAAGCCAAGACCCTGGAGATCGAGGCCACCCGCGGCATGAACGAGGCGCTGGAGAAGCAGCTGCAGGAGCTGGAAGAGAAGCAGAGCGCGGATATCTCCGCCCTGCAGGTGAGGGGTGGGGGCTGGAAGGGTCCCGCAGGGGAGGGGATGATGGGGTGTGCAGAGTTCTGCAGGTCGGGAGAAGTTGGGGTTTGAAGAGTCCTGAGGATGCGGGGATGATGGGGTTTGAGGGGTTCTGAAGATGCGGGGATGATGGGGTTTGGGCGGCTCTGCAGGTCAGGAGAAGCTGGGGTTTGAAGGGTTCTGAAGATGTGGGGATGGTGGGGTTTGAAGGGTTCTGAAGATGTGGGGATGGTGGGGTTTGAAGGGTTCTGAAGATGTGGGGATGGTGGGGTTTGAAGGGCTCTGCAGGTGAGGGATGGTGGGGTTTGAAGGGCTCTGCAGATGAGGGATGGTGGGGTTTGAAGGGCTCTGCAGATGAGGGATGGTGGGGTTTGAAGGGCTCTGCAGATGAGGGATGGTGGGGTTTGCAGGGCTCTGCAGGCAACAGGGGTCAGTTTTTACAGGGTTCTGCTGGTGAGGGGTTTCAGGGTTTTCTGGGCTCTGCAGGTGAAGGGATGGACATTGGGGTGTGAAGGGATGGATGTCGGGGTTTGAAGGGTTCTGCAGGTGAGGGGGCTCAGGGTTTGCTGGGCTCTGCAGGTGAGGGGAGTTGGGGTCTGCAGTCTCCCAGATGAGGGGATCAGGTTGGGGGGTTATCTGGGGCATCACTCCTGGTTCATGCTGTGCCTGTGCTGCAGATAAGGCATCCTGCAATCACAGTGCAGAATGGCACAGAGCTCTAAAGCAGCATGCGGTGTGGAAATACAGACCCAAATCAGGATCTGAATGACCAAAATCATACCAGGGACACTGCTTATCTAAAATGTGAGGTGTTATAAAATCAGAATGCAAAATGCCCCTGATAAAGCCCAGTATCCATGTGTCCATGTTCAGCCTAAAATATCATGGAATATCCCGACTTGGAAAGGACCCACAAGGATCATCAATGGATATCCCTAAGCTAAAATGAGAGAAAGCTCATAGAGGCCAAAATCAAAATGAAACAATACACAGATTTCACGGATGCTTTAGCACTTGGGTACCAGAAAATTGGGCTCTTTGTGTTAAATAGGACTGGAATAATGTGGAGTAGAAAACCTGCCAGGAAGGTGTTAAATGATGCTTTTTGGCTGAGGCTGGAGTGGGAGCTGTGCAGTTTCTGTCTGCTAGAGCAAGATTAAATTAAAAGGATTGGAGAAATTCCTTGTGATTATTGCTAGACTTGAGAGACCAGAATTTTATGCTGTCAATATTGTTCCATCCAACAGGATACAATCAACAAATTGGAGAATGAGCTGAGAACCACAAAGAGTGAGATGGCTCGGTACTTGAAGGAATATCAGGACCTGCTCAATGTGAAAATGGCCCTGGACATCGAAATTGCAGCTTATAGGTATGGTGGGGGATGTTCTAATGAGCCAGAGCTGTTCCCATTCTCTTCAGGAGAATTCAGGGTATTTATCATTCCCCCAGCAGAAATTTTCAGAGATCTGTGGCAGAGTTTAATCAGTTCCTCTCTATGTGCACACAGAATTTTTAGTTTGGCAATAATTTATCTCAGTTGTCCATCCTGACAGATAAAAGTACCTGTTCTGTACTCGGGGAAGAGGTTTTATATCAATGGAACTCCTCAATACCATTGGCTCATTCTCAAAATGGGAAATCCCTCAAATACCCTCAAGAATAGGGATTTTTTCTAACTTCTAAATCTACAAATTAAATATTTTCCAGTAGAGTTGCTGCTAAATAACTGTGATATTTTGTCTCAGATACTGAGCGATTTTGATGCTGGAACAGAATTTCTGTGGAAGCCACAAGGGGGAATACTGAGAGAGCAGCTCCAAGCCTTGTCTGACAGCTCAGCAGCAAATGGTTACAGCTGCAGGGTGGCAAAACACACCTCTAGTTTCACTTGCCAGAGGGCACCTGGTTCTAGAGAGGTTTTAAGGAAAGGTATTTTAAAGAAAGGCATTAATTCCCCCACAATGTGCACGTCTGGAGAAATTATTCCAAGAGAATAGGGAGGCATTGGCACAATGTGCACAACCAGCCCTGCATTAATAAGCACATGTGCAGTCTGCAGGGCTCCTGCTGCAGCACAACCAACTCATTTGCCCTCACTTTTATTTCTCCCTGCCAGGAAACTGCTGGAGGGGGAGGAGACCCGGCTGAGCTTCACCAGCGTGGGCAGCATCACCAGTGGCTACAGCCAGAGTGCCCCCACCTTTGGCAGGTCTGCCTACAGCGGCCTCCAGGCCAGCTCCTACCTGATGAGCGCCCGCTCCTTCCCCACCTACTACTCCAGCCACGTGCAGGAGGAGCAGATTGAAATCGAGGAAACCATCGAGGCTGCTAAAGCAGGAGAGGCCAAGGCAGCTCCTGCAGAAGAGGGTGAGGAGGAGGAGAAAGAGGAAGGAGAGGAAGAAGCAGGAGAAGAGGCTGAAGAAGAGGAGGAAGGTACTTAGGGTTACTTTTAAATCCCTTTTATTCATGCTGCACCCTGCTCCTATGGGATAAACCCCAGAAATCCCAATGATTAAATCTAATGATTAAAGCTCTTTCCCTTCCTACTCCTGTGAGCCAAAGGATGGTGGGGTTAAGCACATGGAATTTAAAAGTGAATATTGAATGGGAGATAAGGTCAAATGTTCAAATCAGGCAGATTATAGGTTTCCAAAACCCCCTATGATAATGCTCAGGTGTTACAGACATCCTCAGAAAGAAGGACCAAGGACATGCTGAGCTAAATATGAATTTCCAG